>NC_056737.1:1813303783-1813671283 GCF_019279795.1 Protopterus annectens | reverse complement strand
CCTTCAGTCTATAGGGACACATAGATCCTAGGCTTCAGGATGCCCCTCAGGGTGCACCCCACTCTCCCAAAACCTCTCCAGAATACCCCTCTGAAGAGGTCCCTTGGAAGAGATTATGCAAGAGGAAGCATTTGGACTCCTCAAAAGCGTCCATCATGTCTGATATGGACCTCAATGACGCTGAGGGGTTCTCATGGTCACCTTCTGACTGTCTCCTTTGCAGACATCCTAGAAATACTAAAACAGAGAGGTGGCTGGAAGCCCATCAACCCTTCAGACGAGGAGTCCATTTACTTGAATGCCTTTGGATCTTACCCTTCCTCCACTTGGGTGCCTCCACCTGTAGATGAACTCATGGATCTGGTCTCTCAAAAGGTGTGGGAGTCTCTAGATGCAGTGGAACGCATTCCTCGGAGGCCAAATAAGTTAATTACTACCCCGACTGACAAAAGCTTTCTGACCAAGGGATTCCCAGTAGATGCTGTGGTGATGGCAGTAGCCACCAAGAAGGAACTCTCAGAGACATCCTCATCTGTCCTTTCGCGGAACAGAGAGTCTTGTACAATGGACAGATATGGAAAGTGCATTTTCTCTTCAGTGACTTTTGCCATTCGATCGCTGAACTACCTTACCCATTTTACAAGATTACAGAGAGAGAGCTCTTGAAAGAGCTAGGAGATGCTCTTTAAGGTTTAGTAGCCGGAGGGGTTTCAAATAAGGTTTCCTCTCAGCTCTCTACCTTAAATTCAGTAGTAAATTCCTCCATGAGGCTGATTTCTTATGCTACAGATGGAGCAAGCAGAGCAGCGGGTTCTGGAATTTCCTTAAGGAGACATTCCTGGATGCACTTGTGTGATTTCACAGAGCCCTTCAAATCTTCCTTTGTGAACACCCCATTTGATGGCTCATCTCTCTTCAGGCCGAAAGTAAAAGACACACTCACCAGGTGCGAGTAGGAAGGAAAGACTCTCTCTCTGGCATGAGAGTCTGTTTTTCCCTACCCTACCAGACCTTATCCCAGAGGTCAGAAAGGTGGAAAAAATTGGTTTCTAAACTCTCAGTGAGCTTTCCAATGCACACATGGTGAGCCTTCTCCTAGAGGCAGAGGAGGAAGTGGTAATGAAAGATGCTGACCTTCTGGCAGAGGGGGGTCCGCAGAATCAGGGTGACAGAGAATCCTTCTTTGGTAAGCCCTTTCAGTGCTCCTGAAAGGAGACGTGCTTGTCCAGCTCTGGAGGCAGTTGGGGGCCCACCTGTCTTTGTACCCAGAGGCCTGGCAAAAGATGAAAGACAAATGGGTACAAAGCATCATATCCAGAGGCTACTTCATCCCCTTTTCTCTCTCCATCCCAGAAGTAAGAAACATCCCAGATATTCCACCCACTCAAAGGGAACAGGCAACTCTAGAAATTCAAATGTTGCTAAACAAGAGAGTCATCCAGTCAGCCCCCAGACACTCAAAGGGAATAGGCAACTCTAGAAATTCAAATGTTGCTAAACAAGAGAGTCATCCAGTCGGCCCCCGGAGACCAACTAGGATCCGGAAACTTACTTAAAATTTTTTTTAGCTCCAAAGAAAACAGGGGACTGGAGGCCAATACTGGATCACAGCAATCTAAACAAATCAGTAAAGAATTCCAAGTTCTGGATGGTAACACTGCAGTCTGTAGTCCCGTTCTTGGGACAAGACAATTGGATGTGCTCAATAGACCTTTAGGATGCGTACTACCATATAAAAATGGACAGGCAATCCAGAGGGCACCTGCGCTTTTGGCTGGGAGCCAGTTACTATCAGTTTCGAGCTCTGCCCTTTGGTCTCACCACAGCCCCCGGAGTGTTCACCAAGTGTATGGCAGTGGTTGTGGCTCACCTGAGATGCCTAGGATTCAGAGTGTTTCCATACTTAGATGACTGGCTCCTAACCGTCACCACCGAGTATCTACTAACTCAAGTGAGAGACTGCTGTCAATTAGGAATCACAATAAACTTCAAAAAAATCTGCTTTGTTGCCATCTCAACACATTGTTTTTATAAGAGCAGAACTATAAACAACCAAAACAATAGTCAAACTTCCTCCATAAAGGATAAGAGCCCTTCAAAATCAGATTTTGGTTCTCCTTCCAAAATATAAAGTACAAGCAAAGACAGTTCTAAAAGTCTTCGGGACCATGGCAGCAGCAATAACCTTTAGCCTTCTAGCTTGTCTGCACATGAGAATTCTCCAGTGGTTACTTTCCACTCAGTGGTCAATGCAAGAGTTACCCATGTCCCACAAGATAATGCTGATGGAATCCTGCAAGAAAGAGCTTCGTTGGTGGCTAGATTCCAGTCTCGTGATGTTGGGCCATCCCTTTGTACTGCCGCAACCGTTAGCCATAATGACCACGGACGCATCCTATATAGGGTGGGGGGGGCATTATCTGGGAAAGACAGTCCCAAGGAACTTAGCAGGGTCACTAGGCTATGTGATAGTGTTCAATCTCGCCGTTTGTTCTTACACATGGGTTCGGAGCCGATCCTCGGCTCCGTGCCGGCCTCTTGCAAGCTCTGCATCGAGAAGAAGCTCGAGACAATCTAATACCCACAATCCCCCCTCTGCCTTTACCTCAGATCTAGTTTGCCGCTGCTGCATACGCATCGTTGGGAGCTAGCTCGAGAGTTTTCTAAGCTAAGATATAACTTTTTTGTTGTATTTTATTAAGAATTCTATTCTAGTTGATATTA
Organism: Protopterus annectens; assembly: GCF_019279795.1. NCBI lineage: Eukaryota > Metazoa > Chordata > Ceratodontiformes > Protopteridae > Protopterus > Protopterus annectens. The sequence goes on along the minus strand of NC_056737.1, from coordinate 1,813,668,559 downwards.
TCAGTATTAACAAGTGTGTTTGTGTTGTGGTTCCGTAATTCTTTGGTACCGTTAACCTTTTTGTCGGTATTTTTGTATCGGGGCCTACACCCTTCACATATTCCACCATATTGAGACAATTACTACCGGATTTGACATTTACCTGATTGTGACTTTTTTCTCGGATTTGACTGTGTTTTTTTCTAGAGTTGTATATTATCTACAATGTCTGAGAAGGCAAAGTCTGGTTTCAAGCGTTGTCAGTATGGCCAAAAAATGTCGGTCACTGATAACCATAGTTCCTGCGTCTACTGCCTTGGCCCTCTCCACTTACAAGAGGATTGCTCCATCTGTCACTCTTTTAGTGGGAGGGTCATGACAGATAGGCGCAGAAAACTGATGGACAGAGGTCTTTTGAAACCAGCTTTCCAAGAGGCTTTGGATGCTTCTGACCAGGCATCGAAGTCCTCAAAGGAATCGAAGACGTCGGAGCCTAAGTCTTCGGCTCCGAGCTCTTCTTCAAAGGTTAGATCACCGGTTCCACAGACTTGGGGCCGAGTGTGCAAGTGGTGTCGGTTCCTGAGCCTGGAGTCTTGGAACCGGTGATGGAGCTCCCTTCTTCGGCCATATTGAGGTCGGCTCCGTCTTCGGTTCCTTCGACCCGTTCTTCCTCCAAACTTTGGGATGTCGATGTGGATCGCGTGGTGCAGAAGTTGTTGGAGCATTCGCCCTCTCTAAACTTATTTCGGTTTCCACCCAGTTGGTGTCGAAACTTGAAGGCCTTCCTGTATCTCCATCCATTCCTCCTCCGAGACCGATTCAGTCTTTGGAGCCGGAAGAGGCTGATCTGCTGATTGTGGAGCCCTCGGGTCCAGAACCGTCCTTTTCTCGGTCTGTTCCCTCACCTCGACTCCATCGGACCCGGTGCGGAGTCTCGGAGCCGACGGTCTGTTCTTGGTTCCGGGGCCGAGTCGAACCGGCGTGTCGGTTCCGACTCTCCCTCGGGCCTCGCACGGATCGATTCGGCTCCGTCCTCGGGTCGATGCCTTCGGTGCCTGTGTCGGGATTCTCCCATTTCTTGAACCGGGGACTCTTCGATGCGGGACCGGGGCGTTCGACCTGATGAGGAAGGTGTTGTCTACCCAGACAACCACATCAGTGGAAGCAGTTTCTCCTCCCCATAAAGGGCCTTTGTCTTCATCTGCACCCACGGCCGCATCCAAGCGTCGGGCACCAGTGTCTCAGCCACCCCTGGAGGGTGCCCCCTCTTCCTCCGAGGCTTCTTCGGATGCTCCCCACGAGGAAGTCCCTAGGAAGAGACTGTGTAAGAGGAGACACTTGGATTATCCACAGGAATCCTTGACATCTGATACTGACTTAGATGAGTCAGAGGGGTCCCCTAAGTCACCTTCAGAAGATGTCTCTTTTTCAGACATTTTGGAGATCCTGAAACAGAGAGGTGACTGGCAGTCCCTTCCCCCTTCTGAGGATGAGTCAGTTCTGCTGAAGGCATTTGGTGCTCGCCCTTCCTCCTCCTGGGTCACTCCGCCCTTGACGAACTAATGGAACTTATTGCTCGAAGGCGTGGGAGACTCCTGACACAGTGGAACCTGTTCCAAGAAAACCGAACAAGTACATCACAGCACCTCAGGATAAGTCCTACCTTACAAAAGGAGTTCCAGTAGACGCTATGGTGGTGGCTGCAGCCACGAAAAGGAGATGTCGGAGTCTTCTTCGTCTGTCCATCCGCCTAATAAAGATTCTAGGACGATGGATAGATATGGGAAGCGCATTTTTAGTTCAGCGGCTTTTTCCATGCGGTCCCTGAACTATTTGACCCATTTTACACGTCTGCAGAGGGATCTAGTCAAAGAGTTGGGAGATACCCTCCAGGGTGCTACAGATGCAGCTGTCTCAGAGAAAGTGACAGCGCAACTTAATACCCTAACATCGATTGTTAACTCGTCCATGAGGCTGATTTCTTACGCGGCGAAGGTTCGAGTAGGGCAGCAGCTTCAGCGATTGCTCTTCATAGACAATCCTGGATGCGCCTATGCTCCTTTGCGGAAGCCTTCAAGTCTTCCTTTACAAACGCCCCATTTGACGGTGCCACTCTTTTTGGCCCCAAGGTAAAGGAGACCCTTACCGGTGTGAACAAGAGGGAAAGACTCTGTCTGCTGACGGAGTCCGTTTTCCACCCGACCAGACCGTACCCCAAAGGGCAACGCGGTGGGAAAATGTGGTTTCGAAAACCCCAAGGGTCTTTCTCAGGCACACAGGGTGATGCCCCCTCTAGAGGCAGAGGAGGGGGCAGAGGTGGAAGACGCTGCCCTGGCGGCAGAGGGGGTCCGCAACATCAAGGTGACAGGGAAACACTCCCTGGTAAACCTTTCCAGCACTCCTGAGAGGAGGCCCGACTGTCCTGCTCTGGAGGCAGTTGGGGGTCGCTTAGCTTTATACCCTCAGACCTGGCAAAATATAACTACAGACAAGTGGGTAAAAAGCGTAGTTACCAGAGGTTACAACATACCCTTCCTATCCCATCCCATTCCAAAGAAAAGACTCCCAGATGTACCGCCCCATCTGCGAGAGCCAGCAGCTTTAGAAATTTCAAAGCTGCTAGAAAAAGAGTCATCCAGCCAGTCCCAGCGGACCAGCAAGGATTCGGGACTTACTCAAGGTTCTTTTTAGTTCCAAAGAAAACAGGGGACTGGAGGCCCATTCTAGACCTAAGCTACCTCAATACTTTCGTCAAGAAAGAAAAGTTCCGAATGGTCACGCTTCAATCGATCCTTCCATTCTTACAGAAGGACGAGTGGATGTGCTCAATAGATCTAGAGGATGCATACTACCACATCAAAATGGCCAGGGCATCCAGAGATCATTTGCGCTTCCGGCTGGGAGCCAGTCACTTTCAATTCGAGCCCTGCCCTTTGGTCTGACCTCAGCCCCCAGGGTCTTCACCAAATGCATGGCAGTGGTAGCGTCTCACTTGAGACGTCAGGGATTCCAGGTGTTTCCGTATCTGGATGACTGGCTCCTTTCAGCCACCACCCGGCGTCAACTACTGCAGGCCAGAGACTATGTGCTTCAACTGTGTGTTCACCTAGGGATCTCCGTAAATTTCGGAAAATCCTTACTTCAGCCATCACAAAATATCTTGTTCATAGGAGCAGAGTTAAACCACGTCAATTAATTCTGAGGCTTCCCCCAGAAAGGATATTATCACTGCAGACTCACATACGTCTTCTACTCTTGTCAAGGAAATCTCCTGCAAAGCTAGTACTGAAGGTGTTGGGCCTCATGTCAGCCTCCCTTATTGCAATTGCCCTGGGAAGGCTGCACATGAGAGTTCTACAATGGCTACTATTTGCTCAATGGTCATTTCAACAACTACCTCTAACACACGAGATTCTCATAACAAAGACTTGCAAAACAGATCTAAACTGGTGGCTCCAACGTGCAACCTTTCCCAGGGGAGGCCGTTTGTACTACCCACGCCCACAGTTACGGTGACCACGGACGCTTCCCTGATAGGGTGGGGGGGCATCTTTCAGGGACAGACAGTCCAAGGCGAATGGACCAATTTGGAGTACAATCTGCACATCAATGTTCTAGAGTTGAGGGCAGTGTTTCTAGCGTTGCAACACTTTGCTCCCCTTCTTCCTCTAGGGACTATTGCAGTTCAGACGGACAACATGTCAGTAGTCTGGTACATAAACAAACAAGGGGGAACCAAGTCCTATCAACTATGCAGAGAGGCCATGAGAATTTGGCAGTGGGCGGAGTCCACGGGTCGCTTTCTAATAGCAACGCACATCCCGGGGTCATCCAACGTCATAGCCGACAGGCTGAGCAGAGCAATTCTGTTACCGCACGAGTGGTCTCTAAAACAGTCAGTGGCGAAAAGGATCTTTCGCACGTGGGGCCAGCCTTCCTGCGATCTGTTTGCGTCTCCAATGAATGCCAAATGCAGGAGCTACTTTGCCCTATTACCCTCCAGGGAAGTCCCCAGGGACGCACTGGTTTACGATTGGCCCCGGGACTCCTATACGCATTTCCACCATTTCCTCTGATATCGAAATTTCTCCAGAAAGCCAGGAACCTTCACAGGACGATAATCCTCATTGCTCCATTCTGGCCTCGTCAAATTTGGTTTCCCTTCCTGAAAATTCACTGCATTCGGGGACCCTGGATTCTGGACCCAGAGCCAGATCTATTGACTCACTCGTCAGGGGTTCCCCATCCCGCGCTCCTGTCACTCCATCTAGCAGCTTGGCTGCTCCAATTCTAACTTAGCCAGGTCTAATCTCTTGTCACCAGCAGTCCAGGATATATTAGTGGCTTCATAAAGCTTCCACTACTAAAACATATACTAGCAAATGGAAGCGGTTTGTATTCTGGGCTAATACACACCACGTTGATCCCTTTATAGCTCCTTTGAATAAGATATTAGAATTCTTAACAGACTTATTTCATCAGGGTGCTTCTCCTGCTACTCTAAGAGTTCAATTGGCTGCCATTTGAATTTCCATGTGGAAGAATGTGGAGCTCCTATCATGGCTCACAGACTTTGTAAAGCCTTTTTAAAAGGAGTTTTTCATATTAGACCTCGGTCAGATCTCCTACGTCACCTTGGAGTCTAAACTTGTTGCTATCTAAATTAATGTTGCCCCCTTTGAACCTGCCTCTTCTTGCCCATTAAAATTTTTGTCCTGGAAAACTCTCTTTCTGGTAGCCATTACTTCTGCTAGGCAGTGTCTGAACTTCAGGCTCTCTCCATCAAGCACCCTTATTTGATCTTTCACTCTGACAGAGTTTCTCTTGAACCAATTCATCCTTCCTCCCTAAAGTGTGTTCTATTAACAATATTAATCAGTCCATTGAATTACCCACTTTCTTCAAAAACCACTCCAACAAAATGGAGTATATGTTACACAAATTGGATGTTCACAGACAGCTAAGGTTTTATTTGGATAGAACAAAAGATCACAGGAAAACAGATCAACTCTTTGTGGCTTTTGCTGATAGCAGGAAAGGACTTGCAGTTACCAAAAGAACTCTTTCTAAGTGGTTAACGGATTGTATAATCTATGTATACGATTCTGCAAATCAACCTCTTTTAAACAAACCCAAAGGACATTCCACAAGATCAATATCTACGTCTTTGGCTCATGCAGCTCGCCTACCTCTGGATGCTATTTGTGCGGCTGCTACCTGGTCTAAGCCACATACATTTATTTCTCATTATAAAGTAGATAAGGTTTCTAGGGACAGGGCAACCTTTGGTTCCACTGTGCTCAAGAACGTCCTCCCGTGAGTTCCTCAGGATCAAGGAGCTAGGGACGCTACCCATGTGTAAGAACAAGCGGCGAGATTGAACACTATCACATATAGAAGTTATGTCCTTACCATAACGTTCCATGTGGAGTGTTCATCTCGCCTTTGTTCTTACAGTCCCACCCTCCCACCCTTAGGAAGAACGTTCTTTGATGCCTGGCCAGAAGCATTTTTGCTACTGTCATTATTCTGTGTACATAGTTGGTATACACATATACTTTATATGTGTCTGTTTATGTATGTATAGGTGTATGGCATGAATGTGCTATTATGTAGATTGGTTTGCTTGCAAACTAGATCTGAGGTAAAGGCAGAGGGGGATTGTGGGTATTAGATTGTCTCGAGCTTCTTCTCGATGCAGAGCTTGCAAGAGGCCGGCACGGAGCCGAGGATCGGCTCCGAACCCATGTGTAAGATCAAAGGCGAGATGAACACTCCACATGGAATGTTATGGTAAGGACATAACTTCTATTTTTTGCACATCAGTGTCCTAGAGATGAGTGTAGTGCTTCTAGAGTTACAAGCATTTCAGGACTCTCTTCTCCTGGGGACTATTGCAGTGCAGACAGACAACATGTCAGTTGTATGGTACATAAACAAACAAGGTGGAATCAGATCTTACCCTCTTTGTCAAGAGGCCCTCAGAGTGTGGCATTGGGCAACCTCTTCCCAATGCTTTCTAGTTGCAATGCATATCCCGGGAAAATCCAGCATGATTGCAGACAGACTCAGCAGGGTGATTCTGATGCCCCACGAGTGGTCCCTAAAACAGAAAGCAGTAGAAAAGATTTTCTGCAAATGGGGTCAGCCTTGCTGCACCTTTTTTGCCACATCCATACATGCCAAATGCAGGAGCTACTTTGCCCTGATACCCCCTCTGGGAGAGTCACCAAAGGATGCACTTGTACAGATTGGCCCTCAGGTCTCCTCTATACCTTTCCTCCCTTTCCATTGATATCCAAAGTTCTGTAGAAAGCCAGCCACTTGGGAAGGGACTTAATGCTCATCGCCCCATTCTGGCCTCATCAAATGAGGTTCCCCTTCCTGTGGCCTTATCTTCTGGAGGAGCCCTGGATTCTGGACCCAGTTCCAGATATGCTGACTCATACATCAGGAATGCTCCTTTCTTCTCTTCAAACCCTCAAGTTGACAGCTTGGCTGCTCCGATTCCAACCATAGCCAGGCCTCCTGAACTCTCTTCCTCCGTCAGATGTATTCTAATCTACTCTAAAAAGCCTTCGACGAGAAAATTATATAGAAGTAAATGGAAAAGATTTTCTCTATGGGCCTTGGACAATCACATCAACCCTTATTCCGCCCCAATTTCTTCCATTCTTGAATTCGTAGCAAAGCTATTCAGTGAGGGTTCTGCCACCGCTACTATTCGAGTGCAGTTAGCAGCAATTTCTAATTTTCATTTTGGAGCATCAGGGTCAAATGTAATGTCTAACAGACTGTGTAAAGCCTTTCTTAGAGGTACGTTGTTATTAAGACCCCTTCAGCACCGTGGGATTTAAATTTTGTTTTATCCCGATTGATACTTCCCCTGTTTGAACCGGCCTCATCATGTGATCTAAAGTACCTAACATGGAAAACCATTCTGTTGATAACTATTACCTCTGCCAGAAGGGTCTCAGAACTACAAGCTTTATCAATAAAACCTCCATACTTGATTTTCCACAAAGATAAGAGTATACCTTCAGCCTAACCCTTCCTTTCTACCCAAAGTATGTTCAGAAGCTAACACAGACACGACCACAGTATCCAGTTCAGAAACTTTACTAAATTTGCACAAAACACAAGCGCTTTCACTACATTAGCTTCATCAGGTGTACACTTGTGTTTTGTGCACATTTAATAAAGTTTCTGAACTGGATACTGTGGTCTTGTCTGTGTCAGCTTCTTTTTGGAGTTATGGACTTTTGCTTTTTACTGACGCAGAACTTGAGCCTTTGCTAGTGGTAACTTTTCTGCTTCTTATGTTCAGAAGCTAACTTGAATCAATTCATAGAACTACCATTTTTCCCCAGCTATATGAATAAAATTGAATATATGTTACACCAAGTGGATGTACACAGACAGTTATGTTTTTACCTACACAGAACTAAAGACTTCAGAAAATCTGATCAATTATGTGTCCTCCTCAGATTCAAAGAAAGGTGCTCCTCTATCCAAAGTCACACTGTCAAAATGGCTATCAGACTATTCTCTTTACTTACAGTTCTTAAAACAAAGAGCTCATAGACAAAGTGAAAGGTCACTCTACAAGGGCCGTAGCAACTTCTTTTGCCTTTCAGGCTAGACTGCCTATTGATACTATCTGTGCTGCAGCCACACGGGCAAGACCACATACCTTTATCACTCATCACAAAGTGGATTTGGCCTCCAGGATCAGAGCTTCCATTGGATCCACTGTTCTGAAGAATATACTCTTGTGAGCCACCCGAGAAAGATGGTGCTAGGGATGCTGTCCCATCTTGTTAAGAATGAAAGCTAGATAGGACAACATCACATAAAGAAGTTATGTACTCACCATAATCTTCCATGTGTGTTGTCCGTCTAGCCTTCATTCATACATCCCACCCTCCTTTCCCCCACCTATTGCCTCCTAGATGACTGAGGTGATGTAATTGGCTATTCATGTTCTCTGACCCGCTTGTATTTCCCCTATGAGGTCTAGGCAACTACTAGTTATTTTTTCTTTATATCTGCAAACAAGATCTGGGGAGCTGTCCTAGTGCATCGTGGGATAGGTTTTTTTTTAGCCACGAGCTTGTGTATAAGGCCGAGTTAGATCCGAGGATCGGATCCAAACCCAACTTGTTAAAAATGAAGGCTAGATGGACAACACGCATGGAACGTTATGGTGAGTACATAGCTTCTTCTTTTTTTTTACCCTAGCACAAAAAAGTAAGTAAAAAAACTTTTCTTTGGTCTTGTTAGGGTTCCCCAGTTTCATCGTGCTGGACAGAGTTACAGTTTGGAATTTAGCCCAGTCACAGAGCCCATCCTCAGTGTTAAATATAATGGATATTTCTTACTGTATCAGTTGATCCATAAGGAAGGCTCTCCTTAATGGGTCAGGGATGCACTGCCTTTATCCCGTATTCTTTAAACAGGTCCTGGGTGTTGGATTTCTAGGTATGTTGAGTAAATGCACTCTTTTATATCAGTGAGTAGCAATGGGGTACCAAATCCTCATTGTATTCTTGATGTACAGGAAGCTGCTTGCTACTTGCCAGGAGCAAACTGTTCAGGCACTATGGATGAGCTTGCTTATGTAGTTAGTATTTAACATAACAGTGTGAGCTGACACAGTCGCTCATACATCTACAACTGTGGCAACTTCCAGAAACAAGAATATGGCATTCCAATTGGTACAGAGGTTAAACCTAGACTTCCAGTCCCATTAAGGAAGGTTTTTATAGATCTGACACAGTAATAATAATTTGTTCTACTCGTTTTAATTTTCAAAATATTTTGCATGGTGAATTTGAGTTTTATGAAGGGCTCCATCAACATTTAGTCTTCAGTACAATCATATAACAATATATTTAAGAATATTTAGTGTTTAAATATGTCTGAACCCATTAATCTGAGGAAATGTAAGGTATTAAGTTAACCCCAAGTACTTGCAGAATTATTCTGTAGGAAAAGTCATTCAGACACAAACTTTGCTATTGCGGTTAAATTGTAAATATTCTACTTGCATTTTCTGAAAGGATTTCTAGATAAAATAAGTATTTTGATCTTAAAAATGGCTATTGAATCTCTTTCTGCTCTGTTTGTGGAACTTGATTCTAAATAATTTATTTGTTTATTTATTTTATATTTGATTACCGGGAAAGTTGGACTGGACACAGGTCCTTTTTCAGCAGAGGCCCGGGGAGAAAAGCTCCAGTTATAAATATAATATTAACATATGCTAGCATTCATAGAGTAACATACATTTCAACAATTTAAAATTACTTTAGATTTGAAACCTAATTTTTACAAAAACTGATTCTCTAGCACATATTAACAACATTTCTCAGACATCCAATAGAAGTGATTCTTAAGGAGAATTTTCTGAGAACAAAGAATGACTTGAGTTCACTAGACAATGTTAGCTTTAGGACTTTTGCAAATATAATTTTTAACATTTTGAATGTACTACAGTAGAGAGCGGTGGTATAGCGGTAACGTTGCCTCACAGCAAGAGGTTCTCCTGTTCGATTCTTGGCTCGAGTGCCTTCTGTGCGGAGTCTGCATGTCCTCCCCGCGATCGACTGGCCTCAGAAAGACATGCATGAATGGGCGTCCCTTTGCTGAAGGTTGGGCGTCGGGCTGGCAACTCGGCACCATAAAAAAAAATCTACTGCCAATCATTAGCGGACTGGAGTTCCGCTGTGGCGACCCCTAACCGGGAAAAGCCGAAAAGACAAACAAACAAAACAGTAGAGAGCTCTAAAGAGAATGTATTTATAAATTCTGACGCATCATTTGGATCAGATGCACTAATTGAGTAAGATGAATGTGTCTACTTACTATAATGCTAGATCCTTTCCTTTTATTCATGTTTGTTCATGCCCAGCCAGTACTACAACCCTCCCCCTTCATCCTCTTCCTGTTATTCCTTGTACTTCCAGAACCTGAAGGATATTATAGGCAGGGTACTATGACACCAAACTCAATCTTAGGTAACCCTAGGCCTTAGAGCTTAATGGAAGGAATATCTTAAAGGGTTTCAAGGCTGGAGAAGAAGTACTGTAAAGCATCTTGAGGATCCATAAGTTTAGACTTGTTTTTATTTATTTGCTTGGTTACCTGTACACTTACTTTATGAACCCAGAAACCCTTAGTAAAAGATATGTCTTTACAATTTGATATTTAAAAGTATTGAAATTTGTTATACTGCATCTAGTGAGGGGGGAGAGAGAGATCGAGAGAGAGCAGTGACCAAATGATTTGGAGCCAGCAAAGGATGAAAAAGAGAGAGAGAGATAAGTTTGGCAGTTCAGCTCCCCTGATAAATATTCTTAGTTGTATAATGGCTTTGCTAGAAAGATGCAACATTCCAGTAGTATGGCTTTAAGACTTTTACATTTACTGATATTTATGTTCATTTACCAAACTGATGCAAATGAATATTTAATTCCACAAGCAGCTGAGTTAGACTATGCTAATTAAAAAAATTAGTAGGATTCTCAATACTTTTCTGAATCTATATCAACACATACTTGTATCAAACTACATATTTTTCTCAAGTATTCATTTTTTTTTTGTGATGAAGTTAAGTCGAGCTTGATACAAGTGACATTTGTATCCTGAAAAACTTGTAGCTAAGATCTGAGACTTTCCTATTCCTGATGGTACTTTAATTGGTTCTGAGACAGCTTCCCTTATGTGTAAATTGGAAGACAAAAAGTGCAACTAGGTAGACTTTGACAGGTTATCTGCATGTTTAATTATATTTATTCTCTGTTTTAGGGAATTATAGTTTTTTTTAGAGGAAAGGAGCTATTTACCAGTTTTTTTCTTCTAAAGGGCTTTCTCACAATGCTAGATACTATGGAAGGCGTCAAAAAAGCTCCAGTAGAGAGATGCATCAGGACAGTACAGTTCCCAGTGTGTTGTCCCTAACAGCGACATGGACAGTTCTTCTGAATGACTCTGTATTAGTTTATCTGTATTAGTTTATAAGATTCCAGATGTAAATTGGAAGACAAAAAGTGCAACTAGGTAGACTTTGACAGGTTATCTGCATGTTTTATTATATTTATTCTCTGTTTTAGGCAATTATAGTTTTTTTTACAGGAAAGGAGCTATTTACCAGTTTTTTTCTTCTAAAGGGCTTTCTCACAATGCTAGATACTATGGAAGGCGTCAAAAAAGCTCCAGTAGAGAGATGCATCTTAAAGGACAGTACAGTTCCCAGTGTGTTGTCCCTAACAGCGACATGGGCAGTTCTTCTGAATGACTCTGTATTAGTTTATCTGTGTCTATTTTGCAATGGCTTTCCTCCATTTAGTGAGCCAGACCTATTTATTAATGAGTCCATATCAAGGCACATTATAAGCACTATAAAAATTTAAAACCAATCAAAAATATAAATGCACACTAGACAAATTAAAAACATGCAAAAACTCACAAATATAACAAATATTTAAATATTAATTCAGCTCAAAATATGTTAAAAGATGTCACCAGGATTATCCTGTGCAACAAGGTACGTCTTCGTTTTTGTTTTCACTTCCCTGCTTCATCCTATGGTCTTCTACCTCAGTACACCCATCCATTGCTGGGTCTACCAGATACTCCTTTAACTCTCCCAACCTTCTCTGTCCAAGCTGTGACCAGTCACTGATCCTAAAGGCATTCAGGTTGGTCTTGCTGCCACCTTCCATCAGTAGTTATTACTGTATATCGCCTACCCAATCCCCCCCCCCCCCAGCAGGTTGCATGTTACAGCCCAGGGACAACTGTGCGTTTGGGAAATTTGGCATTTCACCCTGTTACCACTGCAGCTCAGCCACGTCCCCACCCTTTTCCCCCCTCTTTGCACTACACCCTTTACATCAGCTTCTCCATCCTCCACCAGAGATCACTTGACCAGAACGCCCATGCAACCATCCTCCCACCAGCGATGGTAATGCTCATTCTTCCCTGCCATTCAGTCAGTCACCTGAGCTGCTAACCAAACCCAGATTGGCCTGATCATAGGGTTTTAGCCCAGCTTGCAACTAGAGATGTGTTACGGCAATTCATAAAGCTATCCACTGTGAAGCACAAGCCTTGGCAGTGCAACCCATAGATCCTACACTTGATAGGAGAATTATGTGGAACCCAAGGTCTGAAGCCACATCATGGGGATTACTAACAAGCCCCAGTTAATGCGGCAAAAAGTTCAAACCATCCTATTAAGAAAATACATTCCTTTCAAGTAAGCAGGCTCCCAAATCTCAGAGAAGCCTCTTTTCCTCATTCTTATCATTGCTTTCCTTTCTGAGAAGCCTTTCCATTGAGAGAGAGAATATTGCTTTTTCAGGAAAGCTGAAATCAAATCCCATCAGCCAGGTGGTTAAAAGAAGTTTTGCAATTACGCTGCAAAGCAAAATTTCACTCAGTGTCTACATCCTAGCCAAAGAGCAATCAAAGACTCTGCTATCTAAATTGGGTCTCATTTTATTTAAATGGTAAGAAAGGAAGTTAAAGAGAGATGGTACCCACTGTTTTCAGATCAGTGAAATATTATTCTGTGTTGGTTCTAGTCTGAAAGAGGGAAATTGAGAGCTAGAGACACATTAGATTTATCCATTCTGAACAAACACCTTAAAGTCAGACAATTTGGAAAGTTGATTCTTCAATATATCATAGGATCATAGGTAGTTACTAGGCTTGCAGTCTAGTAAACCATTAAGGAGTATAGCCCAAATTTTCAGCTGCCTTAAATGACTTGCTCAAGGTTAAACAGTAGGCAAATGATGGAGGAAAGATTCAAACGCTGTACCGTTAGCACAGAAAGTAGTTTAATACCAGGTAAAACTATAGTCTTCTACACTAGCTGCTCTGCTTTCACTCAAAGAGGCTGTATGGTAACTTTACAGCCAGAATGTGCTTATTAGCATATCCCCTTTAGCCTCCAAGGAGATTTATAAGATTCCAGATGGAACTCAAAATTTGCATTGCTGCTGTTAGGTGTTGCAGCCCCTGGAATACTCACCAAATACTTCTTTCTGGTGATCATACCACTCAGGTTAAAAGGTGTTCACGTCTTCCCATATGTAGATGATCTATTCAGGCATATTTTTGTCAACATAAGTTGTCATCTGTCAGTGGCGTAAATATATATAAATAGTCAACATCCTCTACTCTGTCCCAGTTTGTCTCAATTTCTCCTAGAGCTGAACTATCCACTTTCTGCTCACACTCTGTCTATTTTTTTTTCTTTTTGCAGTTTGCTCGTGCCATCCCCAAGCCTCGGATCTTGCGACCCCCCACCCAAATCCGGTTCTGAAGCAATGTTTCAGCAACAACTCAAATCAGCTCTGAGAAATCTCAACTTACTCTTATACACAAGCCTTCCTTTATAATTAATCATTAGGTGAATATCATTGAATTGTTTTAAACATTTCTCTTACTTTGTGACTATCGTGAGGTGAGCACAGCTGCATTGAGCTTCGTTCAGCTTTCAACTTGGAGAGCTTTAAGCAAGTTGGCCAGTAGGTGGCGAAATACTCTATCCTTATTCCCTTTGTATGCAAACAAGTGTGCTCTAGAGTCTAAGGTTAAAACTATTACTATTCCAAAACAAAACTTCAGTTCACTCCCAATTCCCCTAGCTCTACTCATCCTTATAGAGCTTGCTAGCAACATTTGTTTCTTTGTAAGATTAAAAGTTCTGATAATAGTGTATTTATTTATTTATTTTACATTTGTTTACTGGGAAAGTCTGACTGGAACGAGGTCCATTTACAGCGGAGGCCCGGGGAGAAAAGCTCCACATCAAATAATATGTACACTGGCAATTTTACAATCAAAAGATAAATCATATAATCAGTAGAAAATTTACAATGGTTTGCCCCAAGCAAACTTAATTTAAACATAATAGACCCTGGATGGCAGAAATTGGGAGAGAAAAACTCCACATTCACCAGTGCTATCAAAAGAGATATCACAGAAGACCTAATTTACACATAGTAGGCCATGTATGGCAGTGTTTGGCTACTGTATTAAAGAGAAAGTAAGCAGAGAAGAGCAGAATGTAGGAAGAATTGGTGGAGAGCAGGAAAGCATTTATGTGATGCAAGGACAGAGCCAGGATTGAAAGAGGTGTGACTTAAGTAACTTTTTGAACAGTAAGATAGATGGTGCAGAAGAGATATTTTGGAGGAGGTTATTCCATTTCCTAGCGATGGTATGAGAGAAAAGAGCATTCCTGCAGTATTGTTGGCTTTGGATATACAGAGCAGGGTTTTGTTGGATGAGCTTAGTGGTCGGTTTGCTGAATACTGGTTTAGTAGTTGGTTTAGGGCTGGAGTTTTGTGGGGAATTCTTTAGCATGTTGAAGGTGAGCACTAGTTGGTGGTAACTAATTAATTGAGGGTGTTCTAACCACTGTAGCTCCTTTAGGGCAAGACAGTGATGGCTTCTAAAAGTAGAGTTATTGGCAAATTTTGCAATGTTATTGTAACATGATTCTAGTTTGTCTAGGTCTGTTTACCTGATGTGGGTTAGGATTGGTGATGCATACAGTAGGGTAGACAAAAGGTGGGTTTGGGCTAGGGTGATTTGTGCTTGGTCTGATAGGAAGTTTTTGTGTTTGTATAAAGTTCTTAGTTTTTATGTACTTTTTTAATGGTTTGAGAGATATGGACATCAAAATGAAGGTCCTTATCTATTTCAACACCAAGTAGCGTAGTATGGGGAAAGGGAGAGATTGTGGTTCTGTTTCTGGAAGTGATAGTGAAGGAAGGAGGTGTTTTTCTGGATTTGTTGGGAGCGAAAAGAAGTAATTTGGTCTTGTTGGGGTTTAGAATCAGTTGGATATCAGTAATAAATTTTTCCACGGAGCAGAAGGACTCTTGGGTTAGCTTTTGTAGAGTGGTTATGGATGGGGCTGAGCAGATTAGGGTTGAGTCATCTGTGTATTATATCAGTGGTGCATGCAGGGTGGAGGTATGTAGTTTGTTGGTGAAAATGGTGAATAGTAGAGGCCCCAGTATTGATCCCTGTGGAACACCTATGGTAGTTGGTAGTAGGGGTGATAGTTGAACCAGGCAGTAGTGGAGGGGGCAAAGGACATGGTGGATAGAGTGTCTAAAAGTAGGTTATGTGGGACCATGTCAGATGCCTTAGAGAGATCTAAGAATATGGCTGATATGAAGTTGTTGTTGTTTCTAAGTTGGTTAACCTGGTTGGTAAAGGAGAGAAGAGCAGTAGTTGTACTATGGTTTGGACAGAAGCCATGCTGTGTGAAGGAGAGGAGATTATGTGAGGTTAAGAAGTGCATCACTTGAGAGTGAATACATTTCTCCAGGAGCTTGGAAAGGGGGGATAAGATAGCAATGGGGCGGTAGTTTGATAGCTCATAGGAGTTGCCGCCTTTGTGTAGGGAAATAATATACGACACTTTCCATAGTTGGGGGATGTAGGCTTCTTGTATGGAGCGGTTTGTAAGAATTAAGGCAGAGTAGGCTAGGGACTCTGCAGCTAATTTTAGGAAATTAGTGGGTAGACCATCTGCTGTGAGAGTGGTAGGTTTCAGTTTTGAGAGTAGTTTTTTAACTGTGGGTGTTGGTACAGGTGAGAGTGAAAAGGAAGGTATATTGTTATCTATAGTGGGGGTGATTGTAGAGTTATTGTTAGATAGCTGGGTGGATAGTGACAGAATAGATTCTGTGAAGTGATAGTTAAATTGAGAAGATATGCTGTCATTATCAGTATTGCTGCTGGGAGTTGGGGTGGTAGTTTTTCCGGGTTTCAGAAGGGAATTGATAGCTTGCCAGAACTTATGAGGGTTTTTGGGATGTTTGTTTTGGATATGTAGGAAGTAGTTTTGTTTATCCATTTTTGTTTGTTTTTTGGCCTGATTCCGAAGTTGTTGATACTTTTGTCTGTCTTGTATGGTGTTATTCATTTTCCAGATCTTCCAGGCATTGTATCTAGCTTTTAGTAAGGTTTTTGTGGTCTTATTTAGCCAAGGGGCATAGTTAACTTTAGTTCTACATTTCCTAATTGGAGCTACTGTATTTAGAAAATTCATAAAAGTACTATTGAAGAACTCCACTGCCTGGTCTAATGCTAGAGTTTGTAGTGGGTGCCAGTTGCATTGTTGTAGCATGCTGTTAAGAATTTGTGGATTTAACTTGTGGTCATCTCTATTTTCTTTATATAGTATGGGTTTGGGTATGTTTACCTGTTTACGAAGGAGGAATGTGGGGTAGTGGTCACTGAGTTCATCAGGTAGGCAGCCCACATGATAATTTTCTTTGGGAAAATTAAAGTCCAATCGAGTATGGAATGTTGTTTGGATGTCTTACTTACATTTCCTGGCTCCTGATTGTTTTTTTTTTTTTTGGACTCCCTCCTGCTGGGGCTTAAAGCTGAATCTATAGCCTTCCCAGTATCAATCCTTATAAAAAAATCCATTCTCGAAAACAAGGTTCTTCAGCTGTCTAAAATCTACCATGTAATCCCACTTCATAAAGGTGGACCTTCCACAGAACTGACAAACTATCGTCTAATTGCGATTCTTTCAACTCTTTATACGCTACTTGAAAAGTGTATTCATCTCCAGGTCATGAAATTTTTTCTAACAAATAACCTTCTCTCAAACACTCGTGTGGGTTTCACCCATTGCATAGTACCACTACAGCTCTCTTATCCTTCACTAATGCCGTAAATCATTACAGGATTAACAACAACTTTGTATATGCCATCTTTCTAGACCTATCAAAAGCATCCGATATGGTCTCCCATTCCAAACTAATAGATGTACTAACTGAACTATCCTTCTCACCATCTGCCACAGCTGGGTTTATTAACTATTTATCTGGCCTTCAACAATCTGTTATATAGCAAGGTGACCTATCTCCATGCCTTCCTTTATCCATTGGTGTCCCCCAAGGATCTATCTTAGGCTCTCTTCTTTTCTCCCTGTTTACTAATAATCTGCACACAGCTACTCCACATGGTTGTATAATACAGTATGCAGATGATTCAACACTTATCTGTGCTGCCTCTTCTCTGTCAGCTCTTCATTCTCAAACACAGGAATCTTTCACTTCTGTTGAAACATGGTTGACTAATGCCCATCTAATTCTAAACCCAAACAAAACTAAATTATTACTCTTTCAACCTAGCAAAACATCTGTCTCATGCCCACCATTTAACATAATAGCCAAAGACAATACTGTAATCTCCCCAATAACTCATGCAAAGCTTCTTGGAGTGGAAATAGACAATAGCCTAAAATTTGACTTCTCCCTAATAATAAAAAAAGTCCGTAAGAAACTTGGAAGTCTGTATAGGCACAAAAGGTTCCTGACCAAAATGTCCAAAATTACATTAGCACAAACCCATCTGCTCTCCACTCTACTATATGCCTCACCAGTTTTAACTAATAGGTTCATAGGTAGGCATTAGGCTATCAGCCCAAGGGCCCAAGTAAGGCTAGCCAACAAGGTTCCCTAGCTTCCCAAGAAAGTTTATTTCCTGTGCCCCTGTCGAGCAGAGCCACAGAAGTGATCCCCGGGGTGTATTTCCTATTTCCCATAGGTTCATAGGTAGGTACTAGGCTAATCTCAGGAAAACTGACTTATCTAAGCTAGAAGCATGTTATAATAAAATTCCTAAGTTTGCATCTGACTGCCCATGTAGAGCACATCATTGCACAGCTTTAAGGATACTAGACTGGCTTGAACTTCCCAATATTATTCTTTACAACCAACTCTAACTCACAAAATTGTAACACAACCAACCAGAATCCCTGCACTACAAAATCTCATCCTTCCTTGCAGTTCCAGCAGACCATTTTGATCTGACAATAAAAACTTACTCACCGTCTCCAAGGCCAACAACACTGCAGGAGAATCTTTATTTTCCAGCTATATATCTCGTATATGGAACTCCCTTCCTAACTCCATTCTGTCAATCTCATCCACTAACCATTTTAAGCCATAACTTAAAGCTTATCTAAAAAATAAATGGCTATGTTCCTGTCCTAACCCCTCGTGAATGCTCTGATACATTACAGTATACTCCAACCATGTCCAACTTTTTCCCCAGTCTTTTATTCCTACCAACCTGTCTTAACCTTATATCTTGACATAAGTCATACTCTACAAATAGGGGTTTATATCACATCATCGAAAGCTCAGAATTACGAATCACAGAACATCGAACACAAGACATCGAACCAACAAAACATCGAAACAATGTGAATGGTTGTCCCCAGTGGGGACATGAAAGATTAAGGGTGTAGGGAGGGGGGCAAGGCCCCCTTCACCCCCCACACCCCCCCGCTACTTAAATATACAAACTCTTAGATCATGCTACAGTGTAGGAAATGGAAATCTTCCATTTCGCACTGTAGTGCACTGAAGTGCAACCTCCGAAGTAGTATATTTAAGTGGCAGGGGATGTAGGGGGGTGCAGGGGGTCTAGCCCTGCATGTAGCAATATGTTTTTGACATGCACTCCACATGTTGTTGTTTTTTTCCACCTTTCGATGTTATGCGTTTTGATGTATTGTGTTCTATGTTCTGTGCTACATAATTCTGCGCTTTCGATGATGTGATATAAACCCTACAAATAGTACCAACTATGTTCAAAGCCTAGCTTCTGTTGTCAAGATGTAACAAATTTGTACTTTCTTATGTATACTGCATTTTATTTACTTTATATTTGATTGATTATTGGAATCCATGCATTAAAATTTGCTGTTATTCATGGAGCTTTTCTCCCCATGCCTCCACTAAAAAAGGAACTGTGTACAGTCTGACTTTACCAATAAACAAATGTGAAATAAATAAATTAACAGAGCATTAACATTCATTTATTAATTCACAAGTTAAAATCCTACTAACACTTCAGGCATGCTTTAGGTACTAGTAGAAATTTAATTTGTGAAATAGTAAAGAATTTAATGCTGTGAGCGATAGTGGTGTACTATATCGAGAGTATTTAACAGGACTGTTTACAGCAAGCTGCTTATCTTCCTTTAGGGATAGTTCTTGCTTCACTATGGCTTGTTTGCACAGACAGCTGCAGGAGCCTGTCTGCAATCCTTAACCGTCACTATTTTCACTCTTTGCTTTCTAGCAAAAAGCCTGATTATGATGCGTTTAGTAGCTCATTATACTGCAACTTTGACTTTCAAATGTATGAGATTTCTTCCCCAAGAACTACATGGGATATGGGTTCATCTGATTTACCAACAACTTAATATTCAAGCTGCAGACTTGGGCTTTTAAATTCTTACTCTGTCTTCAACCTGTAAGTCTAGTAGCCTTTTGCACTTTCTGTCATAATAGTTTTTCTGTCTTCATTGATTTCCTTCAAGATGTAACACTGGTAGTCTTTTGCAATTTCTGTCTTATTTTTTCTAACTCTGTTGACTTCTTCCGTACCTTTTTTTTTCTTAATGTTAGTTCTCATGCATCTGTAATATTGCTAAAGCAGCCTCCATTTTTCGGCTTTCTGTCTTAACAGTTAAGCTGATGAAAGACTGAGTCTCTTCTGCAGAGATTTCCTGTATTTTAAAGTTGCAGCAGACAATCTTTCTAGGAGGGCATGGGCATGATTTTCCAAGCTGGTGATGGCAGCCGTTGTTTGGTAAATGTAGGAAAGTATGGATGCATGGACCAATGGGGCTTAGGCAGTTCTTAAGTGCAGATGTCCCCTCCTAGGGTAGAGTTAGGTCATAAAGATGCTGTCATTGCCAGGATTATGAGCAACACAAAGCAACTTAATAGATGCCTGTATGACAGTTCCCCCACCACCGGCAACTCCATCAGACAGTACAATGACTAATGGGGTGGTTTACTTGATGTTCTGCAAACATGCTGGAAAAGTCATACTAAAAATCAATTCATCTGTTTAATGTTTGGTGACCAGCTGAGTGGGCTAATTGTGCTTGTGCTTTTTTGAGCCACAGTCCTGGCTAGAGGAAAGTAAACAATCAGCAGTAGTACAAATCTGAGATAAAACAGCAAAAACATTGCAGAATGCAAATTGCAAAATGCACAGAAATGCAGACTGTGAAAAATTAATTTATATTTAGCATATTTATCTTAAGAAGATTGCAAGCAAACTGCTTCACGAGTAGGAGAGTGACACTTTATGGGCTTCTTCTAATGGGAAAAATACCAAGTAGTCAAATCCTGTTTATGCTGATACTGGCAGTATGAAAAATGTTTGCTAAAATCAGTTTCATCAACAGTGGAATTATTTCAAGTATCTGCCTCTGGTGTACAGTGAATAATCATTGTCCACAAACACTCTGCTGTCTCCCACTTTTAGTACTTTGTCCTTCTGCCACAGTTCTGACAGAATCAACTCTTTCTGCTGGTAAGATTGCATTTTACTATTAAAGGTCTAGTTTGCTTTCTCATAGCCAGGTTTGGAGCATATACACAATGTGCTCTTTCAGTTAACAACTGCTGTGAAATACCACTCTAATTGCTTATTTGTGCTTTCATAAAATTAATACAGTCCGTTCCTTCCAGCTTCTCTGGTACAACAGAAAATCTCGGGTTTTCCCTACGTGCTCTGTCCAGTAATTCTTTTATTTTTTGAAACGTCTCTACTTGAGCAGTCTCATATTCAGCCAGTCTTTGCGTCATTTTGCCTACTTATTTTTGCAGTTTTATCACCTCATTTTAATATCTCTTTAAAGCTTCTTCCAGCCTTTTGTTATTTGAGTTGCTATACTCAATCAGTGTTTTGTTTATTTTAATAAGGTCTGTGTGCAGTTGTCTTATACTTTCCTCTAGGTTACTGGAAGTCATGTCTGGAGCTTGCATTGCTTTTTGCTGAGCAGCTGCAGTACTTTTCACAGGCAGTGTATTTCTTTTTTCCTGACATCCAGACAGTGCACTTATCTACCAGTTATGGAAATTAAGCCAGAAATATAAGTCCACTAGCTTTCTCTGCCAAGTTTCTGTTTTCACACTTGGAGAGCTAGAATTAAGCTGTTACTGAATGTGCAGGCATCTTGGAAGTCCATCCCCCTGCGGCATCTAGTTTTGGCAAAAAACAGAATAAACAATCTCAACAAAATGCAGGTAAACAGACATTTAAAAAGAAATGGCAAGGGGTTCCAAAAAGAAGTCTCAAACCTCCCAAAACCAAGGATAGTCCAACATGTCTGAATAACTGTTCAAGAGACCTTGTGAACCCCTCCCACCCTGGCCCCTTTTTTCTTACAGAAAATCTGAATCTCCATTTTTCTCATTGGCAATAGATAGTTTTAGACAATTAAGGTTTGAAAATCATTCATCAAGGTTGTAGATGGCAGGGGGTGGAAAATTCCTTCTTTCCACGGGGTCATTCCTCATCCTCCATGTCAAAATATCTTGTTTTGACTGTTTCTTCATCACATACTGCCCCAAGAGTGATAGAACTGGCTCCTCCTTCGCAGATGGGGAAAGGTTTTAATGCAAGGATGTTTGCAGTTCCAAAAAAAGAAAATTCTTGGAGACCAGTTTAGGCTCTGTCTTTCCTAAACCTGTTTGTGATAGTGTCCAAATTCAAATTGATGTCACTTCACAACTTATGTCTTCTTCCTCTTTGAAGTTTCCTGGCAATACCAGACTTAAAATATGTTTATCACCACATCCCTTTTCATGCAGACCTCAGACGCTTTTTAAGGTTTTATGTGTCTGGATCACATTATCAGTTCTCTACCTTACCCTTTGGACTTTTCACTGCACTAAGAATGTTCACAAAGTGTCTAGTTCCAGTTATAGCTCATTGCAGGCTACAGGTTATCCACATTTTTCCATATTTGGACAACTTGCTTATATTTGCAGAGTCTTTTTCAGTGTCAGGTGTCTCTCTCTTGGGTGAGAGAGTTCTTATACAAGCTGGGATTCCAGGAGAACATTCAAATATCTTTCTTGATGCCTTCACATATGATTATGTTCCTGGGATGTCAACTAGATACCTGTGTCCAAAGAACTTTGCTTCTACAGGGAAAAAAACATTATTTAGATGTATTTCTAAGGTTTTGGTCACTGTGAGGGAATACTTCAGGATTTGGGGTCTCACGGCATCTACAATTCTATTGGTACCCCTGGCAACACTCCACATGAAAAAGAAGCAGTGGTATCTAAAAGTTCTCTGTTCCCAACATTAGCACTCTTGGTCTTTTCATATCCCAGTGCCGAGGTTTGTCAGAAGGGAAATCTTGGTGTAGACAGCAGATGTACTTAAATCCACATCTCCCCTTCTCCCTTCCTGCACCAAAAGCCGTGGAGAGCACAACAACAGTGCAAGGTTATAATGCCTTCCACACATTTAGATCAGCTACTACACAGATAGGGACTAAAGGTGGAGGCCCCTCGATTTACATTGAAAATAAATATACCTCAAGGCTGGTCAAACAGGACAATGCACTTGAGCTACTGCATGTTCAAATCACTATAGGCAAAATCCAATGCCACTTCCTTGCAAGCTATAGGTCCCCCTCTGTGACCCAGGAAATCCATACCATGTATTTAAACTTACTGGAAACACTTACCATACAACCCTATACCATATTCACGGGTGACTTTAATTACCACACTATTAACTGGGAATCCTATAGAACACCAAAAGTACAGGCACAGAGATTCATGGATATTGTAAACACAAACTCCCTAGACCAGATTGTCAATACACCAACCAGATGTGTAGCCATACTGGATCTGGTCCTCACTAATATGGGAAAATGATGCACACCCTCTAGCATAATGTCTTCTCTGGTAAGGTCAAGCCACAAAATGGTCTCCTTTGAAGTAAAAATAAAATTCTGTACCCCCCAACTAACACTGGAATATTTTGGAATACTCTAAGGCTAACTTCCTGCTATTAAGTGATTACCAGGCAACATTTCAAGCCCACATGAGAACACTGCTGCATATGCAGAACTGTTCATAGAAACCCTGTATAAACATGTTAATAGCTGCACAGAGACAGCTGTACCCACCAGGAAAAAGTACAGAACTAACTCAAAAAACAAACCACCCTGGTGGAATCAGTAGGTTTTATAACAGAAGGAAGAAAAGTCACAGCAAAAGTTAGGAGTTACAGCACCCAGAAGGATAAATGCATTCTCATCAAACAAAATAAACTACTCTGAGGGCAAATAAAGTCTACAAAAGCCAAACTGGTAAATTTGGCCTCCCAGGCCAAGGGCAGCCACAAGGCATTATTTAACTATGTCCGCAAACTCAAAAATAATACAGAATTGTTTTCAGAGCTCATTGTAAATGAAGCCACCTATACTGAGCCAGAAGATATAACAAACCTACTGGCCAGCAAATTCAGCTCCAACTTTTACCCCTCTCTCCCCCTCAACCTTCCTTCAGGAAATATAATTAAATATAACTTTCCCTGCTATCACTAGGGAAAAGGAGCTTAATTCTCTCTCTAAGGCCAAGAACACTGCATCAATGAGCCCAGACAGTATCATAGGATCCCTTCTAAATAGCATGAAACTTGACCTATCATGCCGTCTGGAATTGCTGTTTATCTGTAGCCTCCAAACAGGCTTTGTGCCTCATGAATGGAGAACAGTAATGGTAATTCCTCTGCACAAAGGTGGGCCATCTACAGACCCAGGAAACAACAGACTCATAAGTCTCACTAGTCTTATACGCAAAGCCATGGAAAGAATCATCATGAAAATGATCAGTAATGATATAGCAAACCAGGCACTGGACCCAACACAGTTTGGTTTCATCAATGGTGGGTCATGCCTACTGAACATGGTGGACTTCTTTGAGGAGGTCACCAAAGCAATGTATGAGAGCAAAATGGTTCACACTGCCTACCTTAACCTTGCCAAGACATTTGGCACAATACCCCACTCGGCATTGTTGGCAAATTCAAGAAGTTGGGTACAGACCCATATATCAGCCAGTGGATAGCCAACTGGCTCACAGACAAGATCCAGGAACTTAAAATTGGGGAGTCCACTTTTACAAAAAGGCCAATCAGCAGTGGAGTCCCTCAGGAATCAGTCCTTGGACCACTCCTTTTTGGTATTTACTTCTCTGAAGTCAGGGCCAATGTCCATGGTCTCTGGCTGACTAAATTTGCAGATGACTGCAAATTAGGAGCTGTCTTTGAGTCCCACACCGACACAAATGTTCTAGGGCTGACACAAACAACTGGTGTCAGATCTATGGATTAAAACTAAATGGCAAGAAATGTATAATACTATCCTTCAGAAAGTCACCACCCTGGGTAACTATCATATTGACAACATACCCCTTAGAGATGACCCAGTATCCAGGAAGTTAGGAACACACACAGACCGTAATCTAGCCTTCGACCATCACTTGTTTACAGTAGTGAGGAAATCCTAGTGTGTTGTGCACCTTATAAACAAAGGTATGGCATCTAGGTCCAAGAAGGTCAGTGTTCCACAGTATTCGGTATTCAACAGACCTATCATTGAGTACGATGCCCCTTTTTGTATGCACCTAACCAGGCATATCCAACAAATGTGACATCCACATAGGTTGCTCACTAAAGGAGTACAGGGCATAAGTAAAATATCCTTTGCAGACCGCCTCAAGGCCATATCCTTGTATTATGTCTCCTACAGACTCTTGAGGGGAGATTTATGCCTGACATACAAGCATTGTCACACCCCACACTGATGGACCTCCTGCATATCAGCAAAACAAACAGTACAAGAATTACCCATTCTAAAGGCTTAAACCTTGCCTGTGATATAAATAAGACCTGCTGGAGAGAGAGATATATATCCCAGAGACCACCTTATCTTTGGAACAGGCTCCCCATCCATGTGAAGTAGAGTTCCTTCCTAACCCAATTCAAGTGTAACTTGGACAATTGGATGGGGAACAGGATATTCATCCCTGGCTTGTCACTTATGTCCCTAATAGACACAGGCAACCTGTAAATGGTTTGTCACCTAAGCCCCTGCTTACACTTATCAAGGGTGCCAGAGCTTGTCAGAGATGTGGGATGCATGGCTAGGCTTAAAAAGTCCCTTGTGGTCATTAGCCTAGTAAACAACTATGAAACTATGAATCTATGAACCAAAGCAGTCTGTCACCACAGGTGCTTTGAACTTTGCTTGAGGAGAAGTTGCTAAGAGGGATAAAAGTGTAGGGGGTGTGGGACACAAAAGACAGATGCAAGCACATAACCATCAGGGACATGTTTGCCCTGATCAAGACACTCAGCTCTCTGCACCATCTTTGGTCCTTGGACCTCTTCAAGTTGTTACAGACAATACCACAGCCCACAGCCATGTGATATATCAACAAGCAAGGGGTAAGCAGGCTCATCGGTGGATGGCACAGTGGTGCAGCGGTAGCGTCACCTCACAACAAGAGGTTCTCCGGTTTGATTCTCAGCTGGAGTGCCTTCTGTGCAGAGTCTGCATGTCCTCCCTGCATTCATGTGGGTTTCCTCTGGCTGCTCTGATTTCATCCTACATTCAAAGACATGCATCTAGAGAGTTTCTCCCCGGGCCTCCACTGAAATTTGACTTCATTCCAAATTGGACTTTCCTAGTTAACAAATGTTAAATAAAATAAATAAGTAATCATGCTAGCTTGGGATATAGCTTTACAGCACAATCTCGCTCTAAAGGCATCCTACATCCCATTAGAAGAAAACTGTGTGGCAGACAAGCTGAACAGGACCAGGGCAGACCCTCATGTATGGAAAATAGATCAGGAGGTCTTCCTAGATGTGATCCATCTATTAGGAGTTTCTCAAGTGGACCTGTTCACCTCTTGAACAGTCAACTGGCACAATTCTGCTCCAGGACTCCATGCAAGAAAGGCAGGAAGACCGATTCCTTTTTTTTTCTTTGGACGGGAATGTTCCTGTATGCTTTTTCACCTTTCCACTAATATCCACAATATGTTTGAAGAATTAGAAGGAATCCTCCAAGATTATTGTGGTGACTTCCATCTGGCCCAGGCAACTGTGGTTTTCCTTTCTTTTGGAAATTGAAAATGTCCAGAGGCAGTTACCACAAGCTTCCTCACAGACTGGATTTACTCACATAACAATAGGGGTGTTTGATACACCCTGACATCAGTCAACTTCAATTGAGTGCTTGGATGATAGGATCTTAATTCCTTTTAGGCACCTGTTTACTGAGGACTTCCAGCAAGTAATGGAAGCAAGAAGTCCTGCTACTAGAAAGTCATGTATTAGCAAATGGAAAAGGTTTTCTAGTCGGTGCTAGCAACATAACCACCAAAGTACTTCCAAGACGGCTAGACAGTCAGTAACAGCTTAATTGCAGCTCTCCCAGAGTGAAAATAGAAACTCAGAAGAGACAGCCAGTAAACTCATAATTCTGGGTGAATGTCAGTAACTAGCTAGCAAGTGCACTAAAAGTTGAGAAAAAACACTGGAAAGAATTCTGCAGCTGTTGAGCAAAAAAAACAGTGCAAGCTCCAGTTTTGGTTTAAGATATAACTTCCAGTGGCGTAGATGAAAAATAAGTGAAATGTACTGAGAGCTGATTAAAATGAATAAAACACTTGAAGGAGTATATCAACTGAAATAACAAAAGACTGGAAAAAAATGGAAGAAGCTTTAAACAAATATTCAGATGAGCTGATAAAACTGCAAAAATCAGAGGTTGAAATAAAGTAAAGGCTGGCTAAGTATGAGACTGCTCAAGAAGAGGTGTTACAAAAATGGTAGAATTAGAGGGCAGCACATGTAGGGAAAATCTGAGAATCTGATGCTATCCATGTCATTACTGATCACAGATGGGTGTAGGATCTGACATTGTGTCCAAGCTGACAACTAGGAAGACAGCTCCTGAGCTCACATTCCTCCCCATCCTATGATCCCTTGCTGCCTACAGCCCCCAGATCTTGTTTGCTGCAATTTTGTTCAAGACATGCTTACTGTAGATCAAGCGAAGAATTTTCAGTTAAGTCTCTTTCTTTCCCTTTTATCTGAATTATTTTCTTCTCCTTGCCTCCTGTCTTCCTCTCTATCTCCCTTGGTTAGATTCCTTCCCTCCCAGTAGTGTTTTAATTTATTTTTTAAACCCCTTTCCAGGGTTCCCACCCTTGTTCTTCCCAGGTCTCTCGGTAGCATTTTTCCTTCCCTTTTTGTACCTTCTCCCCCCCTTTTTATTGTTGTGCAGTGTGCGGGTGGTGGGTGTGTGTATGTGTGTGTATGTGTGAGATGTCCGAAAAGCCCACTTGTTTTAAATGGTGCTCCTCATGCGGTCGGAAAAATGCCCATTCCGACATGCACGAGGAGTGTGTTTACTGTCTGTGAGAGCCACACCTGGAGATTGAATGCAACATTTGTGCTGGATTCAACTCCAGTGCTCTCCTGGATCACAGGAACAAGCTCCTGCTCAAAGGGCTGCCCAAAGGGGGTCCCTTGGTTTTGGGTTCCCCTTCTAAGTCTTCTTTGGATCCCAAGAGGAAGTTGTCTTCCTCTAGGGATTCTCCCACCCAAAAACTAAGGCTCTCAGATTGCAGCTCCCCAGATCCGAGCCCAGCCTTCTTGGCTTCAGATCCAGGCTCGTCTACTCTGAGAGCCCCAGCTCCCTCTTTTGGATCTGAGACCTCGGAGGTCCTCAGATCCGATCCGACCTATAAAGCCCTCAGATCTGACTGTGACACCATCTACATCCTCAGATCCAACAGTTTTGTCAGATCTGATCATTATTGGGGGCTTCCCCTCCAGACCCAGGAGATCAGATCCGAGACTTTCAAGCATGTCTCCCTTTTGAGACAGCAGGCCCTCAGCTAGGTCAGGGCGTTCCTCCCTATCTTCCCAATCCACCCTGAGTCTCTGCACCCCTCAGATATGGAGGGGGTCTATATTAGAACCTCAAAACTAAAGTTTGTCGAACACCAAGACGTTGACACAGAAACAGCAAAATCCTAAAAGCACGAATGGCCATTTCCGCAAATTTTTTCACAGGGAAAAAATTTGCTTGGCCATTATCAGGAGTTTGCAGTTTTCTCCAATTTAAAGCGATCTCAGAGTTGATATATTTAGTTAGGGGGGTGTGGGGGGGAACAGCCCCCCCACATTGGGGGGGTGTGGGGAGTGACGCCCCCTACTTGATTAGAGTTTGAAAGTTTGTTTTGCTGTTGGTCCGCCAAGCAAATTTTTTCCCTGTGAAAAAATTTGCCGAAGTGGCCGTTTGTGCTTTTAGGATTTCACTGTTTTCTTGTCGATGTCTTGGTGTCTGACAAACTGTAGTTTTGAGGTTCTAATATAGACCCGATGTGGATAGGAGGATGAGGGGCTTTCTCAAAGCCCAGATCGAGTTAGATTTATTGCCATCCCATGCTCACTTGCCTAGGGGATCCTCGCCATCCATGGAACTCCTCTCTCCTCGACCGACCCATCTGGGTTTGATCCCTCAGGATCAGAGCATTCCCATTGAGAGGCTAATGGTGTCAGGTATTTCTTCCCTTCCTGTACCATCAGGGTCCCTGGCTGGTTCAGCTCCATTGCCATTGGAGCTGGCTGCGCCTCGGCCCTGCTAGGTCAATGTGGGTTGCCGGGGATTGGGGTCAGGGGATTTTGGATCATTCCCTCCTTCTGGGGGCCTACACACTGGACAGCGCAGGGCCAGTATCATCTGGAGATGTCTGTGATGCATCGGGGTCACCCCTTCCTTCCTGGTCAGCTGCAGTCAGTGGGGAGGGGGGCTTTGTCCAGCCTGCTGGCCTTCCGGGCGATAGGACCATATCCAGCTGGTCAGCTGCCTCTCCCTCGACTCTGGATTCTCACCAGCCTTGTTCTATGCTGGACGGCTAGACCTCATCATACTTCCAGGGTCAGCCCTCCCATGAGTCCCTTCAGATGGGCAGTACCCCCATCGGGGACCCTACCTCTTCCGAGTCTTCCTCAGTCTTGCCCACCATGTAGGAACCTCCTCTAAAGAGGACATGCAGTAGGAGGCACTTGGACTCCCCTCAAGAGTTCCTCAGTGAAGACATGGATTTCGAAGAAGGAAACTGGTCACCCCAGACTTCCATCTGAGGAGATGTCCTTTGGAGACATCCTTGAGATCCTTAAACAGTGAGGCGGATGGTCTTACCCCACCCCTTCTTCAGAGGAATCCATGTTTTTGAAGGCCTTCTGGATGGGCCCATCTTCTACTTGGGTGTCTCCCCCTGCCGATGAGATCATCCAGCTCCTATCCGACAGGGCATGGAAGGAGCTGGACACAGTGGAACCACTTCATAAGAAAGCTGATAAGTTCCTAAGTCACCCACAAAGATGAGGCTTTTGGAGCAAAGGTGTTCTCGTTGATGCTATTGTAGTGGGCGCAGCTACAAAAAAGGAGCTCACCAAACAGAGCTCCACAGTCCATCCCCTGAACAGAGAGTCCGGGTGATTGACCATTTCAGGAAGTGTGTGTTTGCCTCAGCTATGTTCGGACTGAGAGCAACCAACTTACATGGCAGACTTTACCCGGCTGCAAAGGGAATTGGTATCAGAGCTCTCCACTTCCTTTTCTGAGTTGCTACCTCCGGAGAGTTTCAAACTGGTCTCTCCAAAGCTGTCTACTCTGACTTCCCTGGCTAAAACCTCAGTAAGTTTGATCTCCAATGCAGTGGAGGCCACCTCTCAAACGGCGGGCACTGGCATTGCCATTAGGCTTCATGCCTGGCTTTGCCTTTGCGGGTTTGTAGAACCCTCCAAGGCATCATTCACTAACGCCTCTTTCGACGGGTCACCTTTGTTGGGTCCTTTGGTCTAAGAAACTTTAACCCATAGCAAGCAGGAGGGAAAGACTCTGTCATCTCTCAAGCTCAAGTTTTCTACTCCCCAACGATCCTTTTCCAAAAGCCAGAGATGTAGTAAGAAACTGTGGTTCCGCAGGTCTCAGTTTTCCTTTCAGGAGGCTCAACAGGAATCCTCTTCCTCCAGCCAGGGAAGGGGATTTGACAGCAGACACCACCCCAGAGGCAGAGGAGGTCCGCAGATCCAGGGCTCCCAGGAACCCTTCTCGGAGAAGCCACCTCAGCGCTCCTGAAGTGCTGCCCAGCTGTCCTGCCCTGGAGGCAGTTGTGGGTCATCTCTCTCTCCACCCACTAGCCTGGATAAGTATTACTTCAGATCAGTGGGTGTTAAACATCATGTCCAAAGGTTACTTCATACCCTTTTTTCAGCCCCCTCCAGCTTAAAAATCTCTCCCGGACGTTCCACCCCAACAAAGGGAGTTGGCCTTTTTAGAGGTTCGAGGCCTCCATTAAAAAAGGTCCGAACAGGACATTGAGCATTCAGAACTTACTCTTGTTTCTTTTTGCTGCCCCAAAAAAATGGGGACCTATGTCCCATTTTGGACCTCAGTATTTTAAATTTGTTGATCAAGATGTCGAAGTTTCTGATGGTCACTGTTCAGTCTATTCTGCCTCTTCTATGCAAGGATGATTGGATGTGCTCAGTGGATCTCAAGGATAAATACTATCACATCAAGATCGACAGATGCTCCAGGAGATACCTATGCTTCCGTCTGGGAACCAATCACGATCAGTTCCAAGCCCTGCCCTTTTGACCCACTACAGCCCCCCCCCCGAGTGTTTACCAAATGTATGGCCATGGTGGCTGTTCATCTCTGACTACAAGGTTTCCACGTCTTCCCATACCTGGAGGATTGGCTCCTCACAGCCCCCACAAGGCATCAACTCACATTGGCCACAGATTACACACTCAGTCTCTTTCAGGATATAGACATCACAGTCAGCCTGCCCAAATCCCATCTTGTCCATGTCAGAGCCTGGAATTTATCGGGGTCTTTCTGGACACTGTGTCAGAGACTGCAGCATTTCCCCTACACAGAGTCGAGACGATTTGGGACCAAGTTTGCCTTCTGCTGGATCTGGAACGTCCCACAGTCCATTTGATCTTGCAAGTGCTAGGATCAGTGGCGGCGGCGATCCAGTTAGTCCCTCTCACCAGATATATGAGAGTTCTGCAATGGACCCTAGCGGTGCAATGGTCAGCTCACCTTCATCAACATGTCCATGTTCCACAGGATTTCTGCAGACATCACCTTGCTCCCTACGATTACACTCCAATTGGTGGTTTTCTCCAATTTCCATTTGAACAAACGCCCCACATTTTCTTCTAGGCTGTGCAAGGCCTTCCTCAAAGGGATCTTTCTACTCAGACCTCCTGTCAGGGATCCCTCCCCTTCATAGAATCTCACTCTGATGTTGCAGTCTTTGATGCAAATACCCTTTGAGCCTGCTGTGACCTATGATGTAAAATTCCTGGCCTGGAAGATGGCCTTTTCGGTGGCAGTTACTTTGGCTAGGAGAGTCTCGAATTGCAGGCTCTGTGTATTAAGCCCACCTTCATGGTATTCCATAAGGATAAGGGTAACTCTCGGGACCAATCCTTCCTTTGTCCCTAAGGTAACCTTAGAGATGAATCTTAACCAATCGATTCAACTTCCCGTGTTCTTTCCTAATTTTTTCCAATAAAGGGGAATATAAGTTGCATTGTCTGGATGTACATAGGCAGTTACATTTTTACCTCAAGAGAACTGAAAATTTTCGAAAGTCTCATAAGCTCTTTGTTGCCTTTTCTCATGTTAGGAGAGGTCAAGCGGTTTCCAAGGTATCTATTTCTCTTTGGATTGCCAGCTGTATTTCTTATATTTACAAATGCTGACACCTGGAGCCTTCCGGACCAGTCAAAGCTCACTCTACTTGGTTGGTAGCCACATTGTCTACCTTCTTGGCAAAACTTTCTTTATATGAGATTTGTGCTGCTGCTACTTGGTCTAATCCCTGTACTTTTGTTGCACATTATAAGTTGGACTTAGTGTCTAGGAGCAGGGCTTCCTTTGGTTCTTCTGTGCTCTGGCATATCCTTCCATAAGGCCTCCCAGTGTTATTAGTAGCTGGGGACTCTGACCCATCCGTGATCAGTAATGGCATGGATAGCATTAGATAAAGAGGTACGTACTTACCATAACTTGAAATCTGTGTTATTCAGTGTCATTATTCATCACATTCCCACTCTCCTTCCCCCTCCTCCTGATGATTGGGGAGTTATGAAGGGATGTATGCCTTAGTACATTTTCATCTTTATAGGCAGTCTTCACTGGCTTTTTTCTTCTATCTAGCAAACTCAGTCTGAGGTTTATGGTTAGCAAGGGATCTTAGAAAGCGGAGAAGCTTGAGTTCAGGAGCTGTCTTCCTAGTTGCCAGCTCAGATCCAGTGTCGGATCCTACACTCATCCGTGATGAATAATGATACTGGATGGCACAGATTCAAAGTTATGGTAAGTACATAACTCTTTTTCTACTGTACTAGAGTGTATTAATTTTATGAAGACACATAAGCACCTGGATGGGTATTCCACAGCAGGAACTGTTAATTGAAAGGGCACACTGTGTGTATGCTCCAAATCTGGCCATGAAAAAGCAGCAAAGACCTTTATTAGTAAATATGAAAACCTACCAGCAGAAAAACATAATCCTGACAAAACTGTGGCAAAAAGGCAAATAATTAAAAGTTGGAGACAGTGGAGTGTTTGTGGAAAATGATTATTGACTATACACCAGGCAAAAGAAATACAAATTTATTCCAGTAATCAGTGAATGTCGAAAAGCAAGTGTGAGATTCAGCCTGCTATATGCAGCTATCTTCAGAATATTTTTCCTGTAGAAGCAGTCATTTTTTAATGCAGACCAGGCTAAGGAAGAAATGCAAGTGTTTTTCAACAGAGTAAGCCATCAAGCAGAAGGGGACTCTGCTTCTTCTTGTTCTGATAATAAAGCACACAGACAAACTTTGCAAGTGAAACATTTCCAGTATTCTGAAAAACAAATCCTCGAGAGACACAGAAAAGCACAAGTGTTGACTAGAAGAATCATGAGTACTTTGAACTGGACCGGAATCTGGAGTTCGGAGATGGAAGTGAACAGGAAGACCAGCAGCATGGAAATTGGTGTTTTGCAGTCTCTCGTTTGTTCACTAATCACATTTGTGAAAAACTGCTGTATACGAATAAGTGGAAAGGGTGGAATTTTGTTGACTTTGTTAAACTTGTGGGGGACTGAAAAGCATTTGCCGCACTTCATGTTTTTAATGTTTAAAAGGACTCTGAAGAGAAGGGGAAGAAGGAAAAAGGTAACTAAGTAAAAGAGTTTCTGTTCTTAACAGTATTTCTATGAAACTTTTCACAATGTAAAGTACATATTTTATAGTAAAAATATTTTAGTCATTCTTTTATGTGATAAAGTTACTGAAGTAAATAGGTGTTTTTTTTTCTTCCACTTCTTTCTTTCTTATTTTTTTGGTATTAAGAAATGTAGGCATTACAGTGCAAAATCGGAAGAAAAAGCATGTTTAAGTTAAGCTCTAATCTTGGGTTTAGGTGGGTTTGTGGTGTAAAAGTACACAGAGTACTCAGGTCATAATATATGCAGAGCTGATATGTTCTCTCTTACCTTTGCATAGATGAATGTCTGGATTAAGACCCTTGGCTTAATCTAACAAAAAAGTTTAAGTGGAAACAAGGAAAATATGAGACCACTGAATATGATACATTTTCCTTTAGTAATAAATGATGTTATGTTGTCCTATCTCACCATCATTCTTACTTGGATGGGTTTGGAGCTGATCCTCTGCTCCAACTCGACTGAAAGTCTCAAACTTGGCTCGTGACAGGTAGGTATGCAGTGGCGCCTGTTTGCCGCTTTATGAGGTTGGACGTGCTCTTCTTGGCCGTGGCTAAGTTTTTATCTTTTTCACTTTACTAGCTTAATTTTTTTAGGATTCTTTAATAGTGTTTTGTGTGATTAGCGTGTAGCTTACCTTATCTCCTTTCTGCTGTTGTGTGTTGTTGTTTGGCCATCATTTTTTTTTTGCAGGCCTGCTTGTATCCCATAGTTTATTATCATAGTGGTGTGTTGTTCAGTCTACTATAGCAGTTAGTTAGTTGGCCTTAGCTCGTTTAAATTAGAGAGCTAATCGCCTGTTTTAGTTAGAAGGCTGGTAGGATTTTTGTTAGCATGTGTGTTCTTGCCTTGGTATCTAGGTCCATTTAAGTTAGAGGTCTTAGTGCTTGCCTTTTGTCTTAGCAAATTTGTTTTCTAATATTTCTTATACTTAGACGTACAGTGTTTATTAGAGTGTGTTCTGAGTTAATTGCCTTTGTAATCCTTTTGGGAACTTCTTTCTTCCACCATGTCTAAAGACTCTAGGGAGAAAGAGCATAAGCCTTTGGGCTTTAATAAAATGTCAGAAATGTACACAGAAATTTTCAAATGCAGACAGACATGTCATTTGTGTATATTGTCTAGGGGCTATACATTTACAGGAGGATTGTACTTTCTGCCACTCCTTTAGTGCACGTGCACGTGTGTTACAGGAAAGAAGAAACAGATAGATTCTTAAGGGACTCTTAAAGCCAACGTTTGAGGAAGCTTAGCAGAGTGCTGCTGCTTCTTCTTCATCCTCTTCTTCCAAGAGGGACAAACCATCCAAAAAGTCATCACTTGTCTCTTTGGCTCAGCCTGAGCCTCCAGAGAAACTGTGGAATCTTTCTAAGCCATCTACCTCCTCAGCTCCACAGACTTCAGAACCGAAGGAGGTCATCATTATTGACAAGCCTGGTTCTTTGGCTCCAAGGTCTTCGGAGCTGCAAGATACCGTGTCTCGGAGCCAGTCCATTGACATTTCACCCGTCTCCCCTACCTTGAGATCTCCCATTTTGGAGATATCTTGTTCACCTTCTCTATCCTCCAGGTCCACTAGGAACCTATCGGATGATGATGTGGAGCGGGTGGTGCACAGACTCATGAAGTTGCCGGCGCTAGCTAAATTGTTCTCAGCTCTGACCCATCAGGTCTCTGAGCCTTCCAGGACTCTTGCATCCACTGTTGTTCCTCCTCCGTGCTATGCTGGATCTTCGGAGCCAGAGTGCCTGGTACCACTTACTGTAGAACCGTCGGTTCCGGGACCCCCTTCGGAGATTACGGAACTGACATCTGCTCTGACTCTCTTGGTGCCATCCGGAGTGTCTGGGAGCCGGGGTTCTCCAGCTGGCCCTAGGGGGAGATGTTTGGGCCCAAACTTCCTCATATCCCTTGGTGTGTCGGCTCGGATGAGCTTGGCTCCTACATTGGCCTTGGAGCCAGTCTCTCTGTGGCTGGGGGCGTCCTCCATCTCCTCGGAGCTAGAGATATCCTCAGAACTGGTGGGATCTGCTTTCAAGCTGATGAGGAGTGTGCTGTCCCCTTCTACAGCTCTACATGGGGATACCAGCATTCACCCCCCCCCAAGGCACTAGCTACTGTCTCAGCACCAACCCATCCAAAGGACAGCAGTGATCCAGAACCACAGGATCCCCCCATTTGGTGAACCCCTGTCTTCCATGGCCTCCCTAGAATACGCTTCTGAGGAGCCCCCCCGAAAAAGGACTTGCAAAAGGAAGCATATAGACTCCACTGATGAGTCCTTCACCTCAGATACTGACCTAGAGGAGTCAGAAGGGTCCCCACAGTCATCCTGTGATGATATCTCATGTGCAGATATCCTGGAGATCCTAAAGCAGAGAGGCAGCTGGAAAACCATCACCTCTTCTGATGAGTTGGTGTACCTGAAGGCTTTTAGATCTCAACCTTCAGCCTCCTAGGTGTCTCTGCCTTTTGATGAACTAATGGACGTGGTCAGTCAAAAGGCATGGGAGTCACCTGACACTATGAAACCAGTCCCTCAGAGGACAAATAAGTTTTTGTCAGTCCCTACCGGAAATGATGTTCTCATAAAGGGTGTATCTGTAGATGCTATGGTGGTGGCAGCAGCCACCAAGAAGGAACTTTCTGAGACATCCTCTGAACAAAGATTCTCGGAACGATGGACAGATACGGGAAGCATGTCTTTTCGTCAGCGACTTTTACACTCTGATCGCTGAACTACCTTACTCACTTTACAAGGCTGAAAAGAGATGATCTGAAAGAGCCAGGGGATACTCTACAAGGTTCATTACCTGCGGGGGTGAATGAGAAAGTCTCCTCCCTGATATCCACCTTAAATTCTATCATCAACTCCTCCATGAGACTGATATCTTATGCAGCAGATGGAGCGAGCAGGGCAAGAGTGTTCAGGAGTTTCCTTGAGGAGACACTCCTGGATGCATTTGCATAATTTTGCAGAACTCTTTAAGTCTACCTTTGATGGTTCTTCACTTTTTGGACCCAAAGTAAAAGACATACTCACCAGATGCAAGCAGGAAGGGAAAACTCTCTCTGCCGTTGGAATACATTTTTCTGTACCTTCAAGACCTTACCCTAAAGGTCAGAAAAGTGGAAAAATGTGATTCAAAAGATCCCAGGGAGCTTTCCAAGATGTACAAATCTCAACCGGCTACAGGTACACTGAGGTGCCAAGAATGCAACAATAAAAGTTGCATGAGTCGAATCCTTCCCCAGGGGCAGAGGGGGAGGTAACAATGGTAGACGTCGTCCTAGAGGCAGAGGGGGGGTCCACAAAACCAGGACGACCGTGATTCCTTTCACGGACATTCCTATCAGCACTCCTGAAAAGAGGCCAGACTGCTCTACTCTGGAGGCAGTCGGGGGACATTTGTCTTTGTACCCAGTAGCCTGGCAAAGTATCACAAGAGACAAGTGGGTACAAAGCATAATATCCAGAGGACATTCCATTCCCTTTTGCCACCCTGTCCCACAAATCAGAACAATCCTGGATGTTCCACCCAATCTAAGGGAGTAAGCAACTATAGAAATCCAAAAGTTGCTGGACAAAAGAGTCATCCAAGAAGTCCCCGCAGACCAAACAGGATTTGGAACTTACTCGAGATTCTTTTTGGTGCCAGAAAGAACAGAGGACTGGAGACCCATATTGGATCTCAGCAAGTTAAACAAAGCTGTCAAAAAGTTAAAGTTTCGAATGGTGACACTGCAGTCAATACTTCCCTTTTTAGGGAAAGACGATTGAATGTGCTCAGTAGACCTCCAAGATGCGTACTACCCCATAAAAATGGACAGAGCATCGAGGAGTCACTTCTGATAGGGAGCCAGTCATTGTCAGTTCTGAGCTCTGCCCTTTGGTCTCACTACAGCCCCCAGAGTGTTCACCAAATGCATGGCAGTAATCACGGCTCACTTGAGACATCTGGGATTCAAAGTGTTTCCGTATCTGGACAACTGGCTCCTAACTTCCACCACCAAGCATCTACTCCAACAAGTCAGGGATGTGACTTTGGAAATCTGTGCTCAGTTATGCATAACAGTCAATTTACAAAAATCTGCCTTGTTGCCCTTTGAACATATTACCTTCATAGACGCAAACCTAGACATTGTTTCCATGATGGCACGTCTTCCAGCCGACAGAATTTCAGCCCTCAGGCAGCAAATACTTCACCTTCTTCCCAAAGATAAGATAAAGGCAAAAGTAGTTATGAAACTCCTAGGGACAATGGCTTCAACCATAACACTAGTTCCTCTCACCAGGATGCACATGAGAATCCTTCAGTGGCTCCTGTTCTCCCAATGGTCGCTTCAAGAACTTCTGATATCCCACCTGATCAGAGTAACAGAGTCATGCAAAAAGGACCTATGGTGGTGGATCCAGTCCAACCATATGACTATCGGGAGACCCTTTATTCCACGACAACCTGCTGCTACAGTGACCACAGACGCTGCGCAGATAGGGTGGGGGGGCATTATCTGGGAAGGACGGTCCAAGGTATATGGCAGGAACACGAGGCCTACTTGCATATCAGTGTTCTAGAGATGAGAGCAGTGCTTCTTGCGTTGCAAGCACTCCATGACTCTTTTCCACTGGGGACAATTGCTATATAGTCAGACAATATGTCGGTGGTTTGGTTGATAAACAAGAAGGAACCAAATCATACCCACTTTGTCGCAAGGCTCTGAGAGTTTGGCAATGGGCAGTTTCTTCCCAATGCTTTCTAGTAGCAATGCACATCCCGGGGAAATCCAGCGTGGTAGCCGACAAGCTCAGCAGGGCAATATTATTGCCTCACGAGTGGTCTCTGAACAAAATCATAACGGAAGAGATTTTCCAGAAATGGGGTCAGCCTTGTTGTGATCTTTTCACCACACCCATAAATGCCAAGTGCAGCAGCTACTTTGCCTTAATTCCCCCGCCAGGGGAGACACTGAGAGACGGACCTGTTCACAATTGGCCCTCGGGACTTATTTTTGCCTTTCCCCTTTTTCCCCTCATACACAAAGTCATCCAGAAAGCAAAATCCTTGGGAAGCAGGATGATTCTCATTTCCCCATATTGGCCTCAACAGATTTGGTTCCCCTTCCTCTGGCCTCATCTTCATTAGAAGCCGTGGACTCTGGACCCATTTCCAGACCTGCTGACACATATGTCAGGTGCACTTCATCATTCTCTCCACACCCTCAACTTATCAGCATGGCTGCTCCACTTCCTAATTTAGTCAGGCTTCAAAACTTTACTCCAGCAGTCAACACACATACTGATGTCCTCTCATAAAGGTTCTACTAGAAGACTATATACTAGCAAGTGGAAAAAGAGTTTCTCACTGGGCACAAAATAGAAACATTGACCCTTTTTCTACGCCTATTCAATTAATTCTAGAATTCCTGGTGGAACATTTCCAGCAAGGTTCAACTGCAACTATTAGAGTCCAGCTGGCTGCAATTTCGAATTTCCACATTGGTGACCATTCTCCTAATTTAATGTCACACAGGTTGTGTAAAGCATTTTTAAAAGGCGCTTCCTTATTGAGACCTCTTTTTAAGGAACCACTTCCTCCTTGGGATTTAAACTTTGTCCTATCTCAACTTACATTGCCACCGTTCAAGCTTTCTTCATCTTGTGACCTCAAATTTCTTTCCTGGAAGACCATTTTTCTAGAAGCCGTAACATCTGCCAGAAGAGTCTCAGAGTTGCAAACACTGTCTATCAGACCACCATATCTGATCTTTCACAAGGACAGGCTATCATTATGAACTAATCCATCTTTTGTACCTAAGATTTGCTCTCAATCAATCCATTGAGCTACTGGTGTTCTTCCCCAACCATAGCAACAAGGCAGAGTATAAACTCCATCAGTTGGACGTGCATAGACAGCTCGGATTCTCTTTGCATAGAACTAAAGATTTCAGGAAATCTGACCAATTATTCATCTCCTTCTCTGAGGCAAAAAAAGGTATGCCAGTTTCTAAAGTCACTCTTTCTAATTGGCTCTCAAATTGCATCACATTTACCTATACCTTCAATAATAGAGAACTACCATTCAGAATTAGGGGTCATTCAACTAGAGCATTAGCTACATCATCTGCTTTTCAGGCCAGAATGTCAGTGGATAGTATTTCCTCTGCAACTACGTGGGCCAATCCTCATACGTTTATCACGCATTACAAAGTAGATTTGGCCTCCAGGGACAGGACATTATTTGGTTCCAGTGTGCTCAAAGGTGTACTCTCATATACCATCCGGGGAAAGGTGCTAGGGACGCTGTCCCATCCAAATACAAATGATGGAGAGATAGGACAACATAACATAAAGAAGTTATGCACTCACCGTAACGTTCCATGTTTGTTGTCCATGTCGCCATTAATTCTTATGACCCCTTCCTCCTTCTCACCATCCATGGACTCCTAGAGGACCTAGTGGTGATCTTTCCTCTTTACGTGAGCTCCTTGACTCAGTTTGTTTCTCCTTGATATGGGGTCTTGTGTGTGTGTGTATATGTATATATATATATATATATATATATATATATATATATATATATATATGTTTGTATATATATATATATATATATATATATATATATATGTTTGTATATGTTTATATTACTCATTAGTAAGTTAGCAACAAACAAGTTCCGGAGAGTTGCACCACAGCATCATGGGATACCTACCTGCCACGAGCCAAGTTTGAGACTTTTAGCTGTGTATTTGGCCAAGTCAGAGCCTAAGATCAGCTCTGAACTTATCCAAGTAAGAATGAATGACGAGATGGACAACAAACATGGAACATTATGGTGAGTACATAACTTCTTTTTTTAGCTTGTCTTTCAGGCTGCAGGAGAGGACTACATTTTTCTTTTTTTCTCTTATAATTCTATGCAGACAAACAGATAATAGGGCATTAAAAAGCCAAAACACTGATTTCTTCAAGGCTAAAAGTTAATGATTTCTGAAGCATGTGAGTTTTTTTCCATGGGGAGTGATAAAGATAAAAAAAAATAAGAGGCACCAAGTAATGTAATGTGAGTTTTTTTCCATGGGGAGTGATCAGGATAAAAAAAAGAAGAGGCACCAAGTAGTGTAAGATGCACAGGCATTAACATGTGGCTAATCATGGATAACCTCAGTTTCAGTTTAATTAGGACCTGTGTTAGCAACTGTTGATTTGGCACAAATGTTGCTGTTAGCAGGGTTAAACCTCATTATTTGAAAATGTACATAGTTATTTGTGTTTGTATTAAGTTATGGATTATGGGAGTGTTTCTTTATTTATTTATTTACTGGAATATTTTTATTAAAACAAAAAGTCTTGTAAAATGTGAGACAAGTTCTAATGTTAATCATAAGAAAAAAGTGTGTAAAAGATTAATCAGCCAGACATTAATGATTGCACATATCACAAAAGTTGGAAATAGACATTTAAAAAGCTGCCATATATAATAAGTGGGAATAATTACTTCTTACTGTAATGGCGACACTTTCCATATTATCTTGAAATGTGAATGGTCTCACAAGTATAGATAAAAAGGAAAGAATAATTAATTATATTAAGAAATGCAGAGTGTAACAAGCAATGCTACATGAGATACATTTGGAAAGAAGTGAGCATGTGAATTTGATAAATAAAGGATTTCAGGATGGCGGTGGTGGTGCTGCGGTAGCATTGTCGCCTAACAGTTAGATGTTGCCTGTTCGATTCTCAGTTAGAGCGTCTTCTGTGTGGCGACATGCGTGAATGGACGTTCCTTCATTGAAGGTTGTGCGTTAGGCCCGGTAAGCCAGCATGTAAAAATCTACTGCCAATCATTAGCGGACCAGAGTTCCACTGTGCTGACCCCTAACCGGGAAATGCCGAAAGACACAAACATTCTGCAGAATATCAGGAACAAATCAAAAGGGGAGTACTTTTATTAATTCATAGAGG
This sequence comes from Protopterus annectens, assembly GCF_019279795.1. Classification (NCBI taxonomy): domain Eukaryota; kingdom Metazoa; phylum Chordata; order Ceratodontiformes; family Protopteridae; genus Protopterus; species Protopterus annectens. The sequence continues at coordinate 1,813,627,405 of NC_056737.1, read as the reverse complement.
AGCTCCAGTAGTGATAGAAAAGGGTAAAAAATAATGCCAGATTTGTGGTAGTAAGGAGGCAAGGAGTGAGGATTACAGTGGCATGCATTTTTATATTCCACCTGGAACTGCTATTGTGGAGCTTAAAATTTTTGGGAAGAAATAAGCTTTCAGCAGAGAATATTACTTATAGTTTGGGGCTAGAATTTGATTTGCAACAATGAGGATGTATCTGGGAAGTCTAGAAGGGAAAATATAACAGAAGAGGGTAGATTTCTGTAGAAATCTATGAAAATATTCTGTATGAAAGACATGGGTTCAGTAGTAGGAACTCTGAAAACATTTACATATTCCCAAGTGTACAGTAACTGGGCTAGATTAGATAGAAATTATATTTCACAGGAACATGTGCATTGCATTGAGAACTTTGACACACATCCAGTAACTATTTCAGATCATGCACCAATAATTTCTAAGATAAAAGATTAAATTTATGAAAGCACAAACAAGCAACTGGATTGGTATTCCAAAGCAGGACTTGTTAGTTGAACAGGCACATCATGTGTATGCTCCAAATCTAGCTATAAGAAAGCAACCTAGACCTTTAATAGTAACAATGCAATCCTACCAGCAGAAAGAGTTGATTTTGTCAAAACTGTGGCAGAAGGACAAAATACTAAAAGTCGGAACAGAGAGTTTGTGGAGAACAGTTACTCACTGTACACCAGGCAAAAGAGAAGTAAATTCATTCCTCTATTCAGAGAATGTCGAGAAGCAAGTGTGAGATTCAAACTGCTCTATCCAACTGTCTTCAAGGTATTCTTCCCTGGAGGGACAAAATCATTTTTGATGAAGTGCATGCTAAGGAGGACATATAAAAGTTTGTTCAACAAAAATTGAGCTGTGAAACAGAAAGAGATTAGGCTTCTTGTTCATGTGGTAATAAAGACCACAGAGAGACTGCACCTGTAAAACCTTTTCCAGTATTTCAACGGAAAATGTTCGGGAGAAGGAAGGGGGCACGAGAGTTGAATAGAAGAATCGAGAGTATGTGTGAAATGAAGCAGAGACAAGATTTGGGTGATGGAGAACAGTAATAAAATCAGTAACTTAATGTGGGATTACAATGCAATAATTATATTTGTGAAATATGACAGCACAAGAAAATATGGAAATATTGGGCTTCTTCAAAATGTGTTTGCTGATGGGGGACTCTAAAGTATATGCCCTACTTCATGTCATTAATGTTCGGAAAAATGCTTTAGGGAGGGGAAGAGAGGGGAGAACCCTAGCTGTAAGTAAAGAAAACACTTTATTATCTTAATAGTACTCTATCTGTGTTGCATGGTTTTCTTTGCATGCTATTTTGGGTGCAATGAGGATTGTATGCAGGTGTTGTTTTTATTTTTTTCACCTCTTCTCTTTTTCTTCTTGTGTAGTTTTGAGAAACATAGGCAATGTAATGATAAAAAAAAAGTAAAAAGGGAGCCTGGTTAAGGGGGAATGACAGAGTTCAAATTAATGTGCTTTTTTTTATTCCTGCATGGAAAAATGACTGATTAAGGAACTTTGTTTTAAGACAGAGAGCATGTAAATTAAAAAGAATACTGAATGTTATAAGGCTTTTTTTCTAGCACTTGCAAATATGTATAGCAAGTAGCATTTCTGTACCTGGTCTTCCTGCCTCCATGGAGACTGTCTGATAAAGAGAAACTGGAGACAATCTGGTTGAAAGTGACTGGCTGAGGGAAAAGAAGAAAAAAAGAACAGAGAAAGTGACTAGGAGATATTGTGGCCTGAAAACAGTCAGGATTTATCTCAGGTGTGACAGCTTTAAGGATAATACAAAACCAGTTAGACTTGAAGTAAAGTTCTCTCAGTTTTTTTTAATGCAATGGGGATACTAATATAAACAGGTGCTTTTGTTTTTGTCTTGTTCACCCTTCTTCTCTTTTTTTCTTTGTTCAGTTTTAATAAATGTAGGCATTGCAATGAAAAAAAAAAATGAGGAAGGGAGGAGATGGGGAGAGCAGAAGGGTCTGGTTAAGAGAGTATGATAAAGGAAAAATCAGTGAGCTTTTCCTCATGCTTGCATAGAGAAATGACTGGGTCCAAAAGTCTAGGCATTATCCAGTAACAAGTTTATTACAAAGCATGTAAATGAAAAAGAATGTTTAATATTGCAAAGGCTTTTTTCTGATAAACAATGTACCCTTAGCAGTTTTGTGTCTGGTTTGCATGTCACTAGAAGACAATTTGATAGAGAAATGTCTAGGAGAAAGTGTTTACTGAAAGCATTCAAGTGTTTTCTCAACTGGGAGAGTTATAAAGATATATAAAATCAAATAACACTTACTAATAGCACAGGCTGTATCATGCATCTTAGCATGACTAACCTTTATTTTTGGTTAACTTTAACCTGTCTGTGTAGCAATAAACTTAGAACTTATGTTCTTCTTAGGAAGCAAAATCTTAAATATTTGAAGTTGTATATAGTTGTGTGTGTTATTAAGTTCATAGGTTTTATGAGGGTTTTTATGGGGCGGGGGTTGTTTGTTCTGTTTGAGGGCTTTCAAAAAAAAAGTTATGTAAGATGTGACATAGGTGCAAATGGATATGAATGACATGAAACAAATGTATAAATGACCAACCTGCTGAACAGTACATACATGTAACATAACAGTTGGAACTAGACATTTAGCAAAAGAGCAGTTGTATACAAAAGGTGGTAATAATAACTATATAAGAAGATGATGCTGTGTGTAATGTCTTTCAATCTGAATGGTCTTACAGATAAATATAAAAAAGAAAGAGTGACGAATTATATTAAAAAATGTAGAGTACAAATAGCTGTGCTACAGGAGACACACCTGGAAAGAACTGAACATGTGAATTTGATAAAGAAAGGTTTTCAGGATGGTTGTTCAGTGAGAGGAAAAGTGGAGTAAGTATATTAATTGCAAGAGGAGCTCCAGTAGTGATAGAAGAGGGAAAAAAGATAATAATGGAAGATGCATAGTACTGAGGGGCTACTGGCTAGGGAGGAGGATTACACTGGCATACATTTCCATGCCCCCTAAAACTGCTATAATGGAGCTTAAGAAAATTGTGGGAGAAATAATCAGCTTTCAGCAAGGAATATTACTTATAGATTGAGATTGGAATTTGATTTGCAACAGTGAAGATGTGTCTGGGGGGCCTAGAAGGGAAAATATAACAAAGGAGGGTAGATTTTTGAGGAAATTTATGAAAATGTTTGGCATGGAAGCTGTGAATTCAGTACTAGGAGTTCGGACTGAATTTACATATTACTCACCGAGAAACAAAACTGGGCTGTGCTACATAGATTTTATATCTCACAGGAACATGTGCATTTAATTGAAAGTCTTGAAATGCACCCAATGACTATTTCATATCATGCATCAATAATAACTAAAATAAATACGCAAGGTAATGAAATAAAAATGAGACACTGGCACTTTCCCACCTATCGGTTGAAAAGAGAAAACTTTAAGAAATGGGTTGTGGAATTAATTCATGAGCTGCTGGAGAAGACAGAATTATCTTCTGAAAACATAGCTAAGGAGAGGGATAAAATTAAAGTGAAGTTTAAAACTATGTTGGAAATAAAAGAAAGGGAGATATGGTTAAACAGTAATAAGAATTATTTAGAGGGATTGACAAATGTTAAAGCATTGCAAAATAGTGAGACTGTCTCAGAACAAAAAAAGGAGCAATTACAGAATGCTAAGCAGAAAATAAGGGATTACCTTGATAATATGCATGAGTTTAGAAAGACTGCTGTTAAGCAACTGTTTTTTTTTTTATAATAATTCTAGAGGACAAAATCTTTTAGCACAATAACTCAACAGAAAGTGGAAAGGGCAGCCACCAAGCTTAGGAAGCCTATAACAAGGAAGATAAGAGACTCTGTAGAAGTATTAGAAATATTTCGAAAATGTTATGAAAATTTGTATAAAGCAGAGAAATATGGAAATCAAGAAAAGATACAAATGGAAAAGTTTATGGAAGAATAAAGTATGCCAAAGTTAGACGTAGATGAGACTCAATTACTAACAGGATAGGAAGGGATGAGATAAAAATGGCTATAGATAACCAATCTACAGGAAAGTCTCTAGGAATAGATGGTATTCCTGTGGATGTTTGGAAGTTAGGAGGGGGAAAAATGATAAAGATCTGGAATGTTTTGTTTAACAGTGTTTTAAGAGGAAGAGAAGTACCAGTATCCTGGAAGAAGGCAGTGGTAAAGGTAATACCTAAAGAGGGTAAAGATCCAGCTTCATGCAGGCCCATTTCAGTACTAAACCATGATTATAAAGTGTTTGTGTCTGTTGTGGCTAAAAGAATGACAAGTGTGATACCAAAATTGATAGATCTGGATCAGTGTGGTTTTGTGGAGGGGAGGCAAACCTCTGACAATATTAAAACATTGAAGATCCAGAGGGAAGCAGAATGTAAGAAAGTACCTCCTTTATTGGTGGGTCTTGATGCAGAGAAGGCATTTAACATGGGACTTCATGAGCAGGACAATGGAAGCATTTGTGTTCCCTTATACAATTGTAAGGTTGATTAGAAGAATATATGAGGGATTGCAGGCACAAATTAAAGTGGCTGGGGTCCTCTCCGATAATTTCTGCTTGAGTAGAGGAACCAGGCAGGGTTGTCCGCTTTCCCCTTTGTTGTTTGCATTATATTTAGAACCATTGGCAAAGAAAATAAGGGACTCAGAAATTCAAGGATATAATTGGTATGGTAGTCAGGAAAAGCTGGCTTTATTTGCAGATGATATTATTTTATACATGACAAATACAGAAAGGGAAATTATAATTTTATTTATTTTATTTATTTATTTTTATTTTAATTTTGTTTACCGGGATGGTCCGACTGGACAAGGTCCGTTTACAGCGGAGGCCTGGGGAGAAAAGCTCCAGTTTAATTAGGATAACATATTACAGTAAATAAACATATAATACCATATGTAGGCAATAGTATCTATTGAACAAGAAATTTCTAGACGGAAGTCAAAAGAGTAGACATTTGCAGTAAAAAAAAGCAATTTACATATATACATTTAGTTAGCAAAGAGCATAGTCAGATTTTATTAGGTACATGTTTTCCATGTAAAATATTTTGCGGAAATATATTTATTGGGGCATGAAAAGACAGATAGAAGTTGGTTGTAAAGGTAACAGATTGTGGTCTATGTGATACATGGACAGAGCCAAGAACTTGTGAGATGGGCCTTAAGTGAGTTTTTGAATAGAGTGGTGCTAGCTGCAGAAGTCACAGATGGGGGGAGATTATTCCAAGTTTTGGCTATAGTGTGTGAAAAGAGATTTTCCTGCTGTATTATTTGCTGAGGTAGTAGTGAGGAGTGACTTGTTGGCTGAGCGGAGTGGACGATTTGGAGTGTGGCGGGTCAGTAGATGCCTTAATGCAGGAATTTTATCGGGTTGTTTTAGGATGTTATATGATAGAACAAGTTGGTGATATAGTAGCAGCTGTGGCAGTTCGAGCCATTGAAGTTGTCTGAGAGGTATGCAGTGATGGGTTCTAAATGGGGTGTTTTTGGCAAACTTGGCAATTCTGTTATAACAGGACTCAAGTTTGTCTAGGTCAGATTTCCTAATGTGAGTGAGAATTGGGGCTGCATATAGTAGTGTAGATAGGAGATGGGTTTGAGCTAGGGTGACTTTAGCTTGATTAGTTAGAAAGTTCTTTTGCCTGTATAAGGAACCCATCTTTTTGTGCACCTTTTTTATAGTTTGAGAGTTGTGGATGTTGAAGTGGAGGTTGTTGTCTAGTTTGATGCCAAGGAGCTTGGTGTGAGGAGAGGGAGAGATGATAGTACCATTGGCGGAGGAGATGGAGAAGAAGACTGGAGTTGTTTTTGATTTGTTTGGGGTAAAAAGTAGTAGTTTGGTTTTGTTAGGATTTAGGATAAGTTGTATGTTAGTTATCCATCTTTCTACTGAGGTGAAGGACTCTTGGGTGAGGTCCTGTAGGGAGGTCAGGGATGGAGCTGAGCATATAAGGGTGGAATCATCTGCATATTGGATTAGTGAGGCATGCAGGCTACTTTTGTATAGGTTATTGGTAAATATTGAGAAGAGAAGAGGTCCTAGTATGGAGCCTTGGGGTACACCAATGATGGTTGGGAGCAGAGATGATAAAGCTCCTTGCCACTGGACAGCTTGTTGTCGTTCTGATAGGTAGCTTTTAAACCAAGCAATAGTGTTTGGGGCGAAGGCTAGGCTGGTGAGGGTATCTATTAGTATGGAGTGAGAGACCATATCAAATGCTTTGGAAAGGTCAAGGAATATGGCTGATACGAATCTGTTGTTATTCCTGTGTTGGTTAACTAGGTCTGTGAAGGAGAGGAGGGCAGTGGTTGTACTATGGTGAGGTCGAAAGCCATGTTGTGTGGGAGAGAGGAGATTGTTTATGTTTAGGAAGTGCATGACTTGTGAGTGTATGCATTTTTCTAGTATTTTTGATAAAGGTGACAGAATAGCAATTGGTCGATAATTTGAGAAATCATAGGAGGTGCCTCCCTTATGAAGGGGAATGATATAGGAGACTTTCCACAGATGAGGGATATATGACTCCTGTATAGAGCGGTTGATAAGGATTGAGATTGGGTAGGCTATGGAGTTGGCTGCCAATTTTAGGAAATGTGCTGGTAGCCCATCTGCTGCGAGGGTAGTGGGTTTAAGTTTTAAGAGATGTTTCTTTATTGTAGAGGTTGGGATAGGTGAGAAGGTAAGAGGAGCAGAGTTGTTTGGTGCTGTAGGCATGGGTGTGTAGTTATTTTTGGCTAGTTGAGTGGATAATGAGTTAATGGATTTGGTAAAATGTTGGTTGAATTTTGAGGCTATTTCGGTAGTTGTGTCTGTGGAGGTTGTGGTGGGAGAGGGTGTGGTGTTTTTTCCTGGTTTTAGTAGGGAGTTAATTGTATGCCAGAATTTTTGTGGGCTGTGGGAGTATTTGTTTTGGATATTTAGGTAGTAGTTTTGTTTGTCTAACTTAGTTTGCTCTTTAGCCTGGTTTCTAAGATGTTGATAGTTTTGTTTAGAAAGACTAGTGTTGTCTTTCTTCCAGGTTTTCCATGCCTTATCTCTAGATTTTAATAAGGCTCTAGTGGTGTTAATAAGCCAAGGAGCTGAGTGGACTTTAGTTCTAATAGTTCTTATGGGTGCTATAAGGTCAAGGACCTTAATGAAAGTATTATTAAAGTATTCAACTGCTAGGTCTAAGTTCAGGATATGTAGAGGTTCCCAGTTGCAGTTATTTAATGCAGTGTTAAGATGTAGATGATTAACTTTGCTATCATTTCTAACTTGTCTAAAGACAGTAGGTTTGTGTATGTTGGTACGTCTGCGTAGGAGGAATGTTGGGAGATGGTCACTAAGGCTGTCTGGTAGACAACCTGTGTGATAGTTTTGTTATGGGTAGTTCACTAATGTCCAGTCTAATATGGATTTTTTTGGGACTTCTTATCTATTCTTGTATGTTCGAGAATAAGTTGAGAGAATCCATAGAGGTTGGTGTGGCAAGTGGGGTTATTAGAGGTGCAGGCTAGCCAATCAGTGTTTAGGTCTCCTAACAGAATAGTCTCTTGTGGTAGGTTGTCTTTTGTCCATTGCAGAATTTCTTCAATTTTAATAATGTTATTGCCTGGAGGGATATAAGTACAGAGAATATTGATACTCTTTTTATTGTTAAGTTGTAGCATAATTCCTAAGATTTCAGCATTGTCAAATTTTGGTGGTGGGGTTGGCAGGGGTTGTATAGTAAGTGTATTTTTTTGTAGATAATTGCAACTCCCCCTCCCTTCTTACCTATTCTATCTAGTCTAATGATGTTATATCCTGGAGGGAGAATTTTTTCATTCTTAGTACTGGGATTTAACCAGGTCTCTGTTATGGTTAGTATATCAGGGGAGTAGTGGGTTATGAATGCGTGTACATGAGTAATTTTGTTAGATATACTGCGAGTGTTAAGGTTTATGATGAGTAGGTCTGTTGTGTGTTTGTTTGGGGGTATGATGTTGGTTGGTCCTGGATTCGGGTGAATGTCACCAGAGATAAGGAGGTATTTCTTTAATAGTATATGACGTCTGATTGCTTGTAGCATATCTATGTAAAGTTTGTTTGGTATCTTTCTAGTGAAAGATGTTAAACAGCACTTGTTGAGTATGAGTACTATTTTGTTAATTTCTAGTAGAAAGGGGGATATGGGGAAGCTCTTGTGGTCTTTTGTTGGTGTGAAGGGTTGTGTTGTATGGTAGGAGGTTTGGGGTAATGAAATGTATGCGTGTGGGGATGTTGTGTAGGTTAGGGCTGTGAGGGTAGATAGGAGGCATATAAGAAAGGAGAGCATGGTATGTGTCATTGTGTTTGGTTGATAATTTTAATTGGATGAGAGAAAAGATAGGTGTTGTGTTTGGGAGGAAAGAAGATAATTGGATTTAGGGAGTGGTCAGGTGATATGGGAGGTGGGAGGAGAGGAGATAATTGGAGTCTGGGAGTGGTCAGGTGATATGGGAGGTAAGAGGAGTGAAGATGATTGGCTGTGTGGAGTGGTCAGGTGGTATGGGGTTAAAAATAAATCTAGATGCAGTGGGGGTGGGTGGGAATTGGGGGTAGGGTAGGGGAGCGGAGTGAGCCCACAGGGCGAACGGAGCGGGTAGAGACAGGTGAAGGAGTAGTTCAAGATAAAACAATCAGCCAAGCGCTGACTACTGAAGGTAAGTTAGGTGAGGGTAAGTACAGGGATAAGTACTACAATGGTAGTGAAGTGTGGGAGGATAGGTAGGTGTTGACATTAAAACTCCAGGGTGAAGTATTTGAGAGGGAGTCTATGTAAGGCAATTCTATATGGGAGCTAGTTGCTCTAGGACTAAGGAAGGAAATACTAAAGGTAGAAAGAAGGGGGGTTACAATGATGGAGGTGAAAAAAAAATTGTAGGAGGTCTTCAAGGATAGATAGTGGGTAAAGGCTGCTGGCTGTTTAGGTTGGGGGCATGCTCTATAACCTCAGAAGCATAATTACAAGTCTGATCTTAACTAATAGGTTTCAGGACACCACATACTTTCTTGCTTCCTTTGGTGTGAGGAGACAGACAAAAGAAGGCAGTATGATGAGACTGCTGGTGTTTGGAAGGGGTCCTTCCTCAACAGGTGGGTGGATTCTGGAGAGTAGAGCAGGTTCAGCAAGTTGGAGAGCAGGATACTTTAGGGAGAGATGGACAAAGTGGGGAGAGACAGAAATAAAATGCAGTTAGACATACATTATATGCATCTAGCAATATTTAAGAGTTTAAATTAAAAAAAAAAAATAAAACAGTGCAAACAGTTATTAATTCTCTCAGCAATATAGAGGCTAGAAAATATAGAAACAGCTAACTACTGCTATTGTATTAAAAAGAAAATGTGTAGGTACCTATTATTAATTAAGGCCCTACCTGAAGACTCAGGAGGACTGCAAGCACTAGTCAACAGTAGGCAGAGTACATGGTATGTAATGCATTATTACTACTGGAAATGTGAGTTTCCAGAGCAAGTATCAATAGCGACCCCACTAGTAACAAGAAAAGATATATGATGTATGATGTAGGGCAGGTGGCAGTCACACCAAGATACAACAGTAAATATCTGCCTCATAATAGTTTACATTAGCAAAGGGATAATCGCTACCTTATTAGCAAAAATAGGAACTAAACCCTACACTAAACACCAATACTAACACACTTGAATAAGCATTAAAAAAAAAAACTCCAATGCTGTCACACTAAAAGAGCATTCAAACTTCACAGCTTAATACATTCAACTGGGTCAGCTACTTGCTTTTGTGCCCATTTCTAGTTTAATTAATAAAAGGAGTACGCTTGCCTTCTACGGGACTGAAGTGAATAACTCAGTTGATATCAGCAGAATTAAAAAAAAATCTATGGCAGTTCACTGTTAGCTGGCCATTCACGTTGGTGAATATGCTGCTGATATAGAGTTTCTTCAAGATGCTATTGAATACAAAGGGTCGTAATTTAACAGCCTTCCTGGAAGATTTTAAGACAGTTTCAAATCTTCTTGGGATACAAAATTAATGAAGCCAAAACAAAGGCAATAGCGGTAAATTATATACCCACACACAAATTGGTCCAACAATAGCCATACTTATGGGGTCATAATAAAATGAAGTATTTAGGAGTTGTTGAGTCTTTCAGCTTTTCCCAGTTAGGGGTCGCCACAGCGGAACTCCGGTCCGCTAATGATTGGTAGTTGATTTTTACGTGCCGATTTACCAGCCCTGACACACAACCTTCAGCGAAGGTACGCCCATTCAAGCATGTCTCCACGCAGAAGAAGCTCTAGCTGGGAATCGAACCGGACAGCGTTTTACTGTGAGGCGACAACGCTACCGCAGCACCACCACCGCAGGAGTATGGATTAGAAATGACTGTGTGGTGGCAACTAAGGATATATGGGAAGAGACTAAAAAGAAGGTAATACAAAAATTGAGAAACAGGAAGTTTTGTTATATGGATACTAAGATACAAGCCATTAAAATGTTTTTAGTCCCTTTAGTCTTATATACAGGTCAGGCATACTTTTATCAACCGGAGGAGAAGTTGTGGATAGCAATTAAAAAAGAGCTGAAGGATTTTATTTGGGAAGGGAAGACAGCAAGGATCAAGTGGGATGAGATGATTCTACCAAGAGAATAACGTGGACTAGGATAACCAAATTTGTGGGGGGTATTTAACAGCAACACAGTTAAGGCTGTTATACATAGTGCAAGCAGAAAACTATAATTCAGAGTAGAAAGGAATGATGCTGACACAGGGAGGAAGCTCAAAATTAAGTAGAAATTGGGATTTTGGATGTAGACTCTTAAAGAGAACAACCAAAATCATACAGAGTGTTATATTCATAAAATAGCAGGGAGTATCCTAAGAACCAAACCAGCAAGAGAATGGAGAAAATACATTTTGCCCATAGGAATGACTGTGGTCAGGGATATAGATAATAGGCAAGAGGGGGCTGGAATATATTGAAGAAAACTGGCAAAGGAACAAAGGTATTGGGAGCAAATAACTGCAAAGGGAAAGGTAATAGAATGGGAAGAGGCCAAGAATTTATTTGGACTGCAGGTTAGAGATTGCTTTCCCTATCAAGGATTAATATCAGAGTATAGGCAAAGAGAAAGAAATAGGGGGCTTCTAAAAGAAAGACCAGCACTGGTAGAGTTTTTAATAGACTCTAGAACAGAAGCTGCCATTAAAAAAAAAGGAATAATTAGTAAAGCATATAAAATATTGCACGATAATTATAAGAATCAGTCAGAAGAGCTTAGAAAGGATTGGGAAGAGAGATTGGATAAGCAATTCACAAAGAGACAATGGTGAGATATATTTATATCTCCCAAATATGCAACAAAGTCTAGAAGGTTTAGGATCTTTGCCTGGAAGTGTTTGCATAGGTATTTTTATACCCCAAGTAGATTCCAAAGAATTTTTCCTCCAGTGGATAGCAAATGTTGGAGGTGTGACTGGCAAGAAAGAAGTAGCTGGGAACCTATTTTGTGGGAGTGTAGTGAGCTGGCAGACTTTAGGGATTCCCTGCAGACTGACTGGGGATATGATTTTTTTGAGTTATGCTACAGAATCGGAATTGCCCAGACATAGTAAAGCCTTCCTGAATCTAATTGTGGTTGCTACCAAAAAAGCAATTATTAGAAAATGGAAATCAATAGTCTAGATCAATTTTACTAGAAGTAGTGAATATAGTAATAGAGATAAAACAAGTGTAATTGGGATCTTCAGAAAAGGGAAGGAGCAAACTACCTAGGAAAAAATGGGAATTGTGGGAATAATATATGCAGAGCAGGACCAAGGTTTAAGAGGCACGATTTGAATGAGCCATGTAATGCTTAACTGGCAATGACTAGATGGTTTACAAGTGATGTATAATGTTTGCAACTAGAGTTGTTTCATTGGTGTCTGTGATGTAAACTGTTTGCATCTAAAGTGGTATAATTTTGTATGTTTTTCATTTATATAAATGTAAGATTGCCTTTGTCGTATGTGAAAATGTAATAAAGATGTTTGGATGGTGAACTAGTCCATTACTTTAAAGTCTGAGGTTAATACAGGATTAGAAATGAACAAGACACCAAGGCTCAAACTTAATTTATTAAACAAAAACTTACTAAATAAACAGAAAAACTAATAGATCATTTACTTACAAGCATATGCATAAACAAAATCATCTTTGCCACTGATAGGGAGACTTCAAGCCTATCCAGTGCAGCTGTGTCTGTTCAGTTGAGGCAAGGCCGACACTGGCAAAATGGCTCTAAGTTCAGTTCAGGCTAGTGCTGTGATCAAATCCGGATGATGATGATTTAAATTTTAGCCTTTGAGGTTTTTATAGTCTTGAACAAACAACAGGGTCAATAGGTTCAGTTAATGACATATTGATCACAAGGTCGTCATGAGTTGATGGAATATTGTAGAAAATATGACATTACCAGATCATCATGAGTTGATGGAATATTTTAGAAAATTACAGATAATTTCCTAAGTTGTAAACAAGTCTTGTAATGTCTGGTCTTGTGCCTTACTTCCCTTTTTCAAAGAACAGTTAGCTCACAAACTTGTGATATAGTTCCTCCTTGAAATCCCCATATTTTGGTAAACATCTTTTAAGCTGATAAACAACTTCTAGGTTAACAAAAGTTCAGTAATACCGGTAATCAGTGAGCAAGGCCTGCTCTTAAGCATATTGTATTGTTACAATATTAGCAGCATATAGTGAAGTAGTGGCATGTCAGATCTGGCAATAATCAATCTAGCAATAATTAAACATACACAGTGATATGTGGCTCGAGGCATAACAAAAACTGGTAGACTGTGTGGATCCGTCACAGGCCACCCCTTGCATCGAGCAACGTATGCTGTGTATCCCTTATAAGAGTTAAAACTGACAACATCAATCTGTACCTTCTCTGCAGCATGATATTAAGCAAAATAACACGGAAACTATTGTGGTCAAAAGCAAAGGATCCAATAACAAATTAAACCACACTGAAAGCCTTAGATGACCACATAAATATATCATACCAATGCGAAACAGTTATATCCTGTATTTCATTTGCAATTTTTACAATGGTACCTGTGTCTTTAATCATTTTAATCACTGTTTGATGCTTACTATTGTTTTAGGTGTGGGAATATAAAGTGGTTCCCACTTAGCATTGCCTCGGACTACAGCCTTAATTGCGTTGACTGAACAATGCCGCACTCCAAACCTAAATGGCCCTACAGTGGTTTCCAAAGTTCTACCCTTTAACACATCCATTCCTAAAATGTGCTCAGGTACTGGAGCTATTACTGCTTCAGTGAAAATAGGAATACCATCCCCAAAAGCTATCTTAACCTTGGTTTTGGTACCTAGTGTTTTTGCCCCTCCATAACCATCAGTCTCTACATACTGTCCATGAAATTTACGGGGGTTGTCTGCAAAAATGGTTATTTCTGATCCTGTGTCTACCAGAGCCATCACATGTTGTGGCCCTCCCCTCCAAAAAATGGTAAGAGGTACGTAAGGGCGTCGGTCCCCAGGTGTAATTGCACTTACTGTACCCGTAGCTACTGGGGACCCGCCTACTAGTCAGTTTGTCTCCGTGTTTTCAACTGGGGTTTTCCATTCCTTTTCTCCCAAGTCTCTGTCATCACTGAATTCCCCCTTTTGCCACTGTGCTAACTCCTCATCAGTAGGGATGTCAGGATATAATTGATTCCACCCTACCTTCCCTTCAGTGGTACTTCTGGTTGGACTTTTTGTAGGGGTTTGCTTTTTACCCGCAGAGCTTGATCCTTTCTCCTTTTGTTTTTGCTTCCACTTTTTATATAATTCCTCAGTAGCCATCCCATCTATTTCCTCAACTTCTACCCCCCACCTTAACAGATCCAGAAACATTTGCTTTCTTGTAACTTTTTCACCAGATTTATCTTTTGATTTCTCTGCATTTGCTTTTCTAGGTCTTCTCTGCTCTTTTTCTTCCACTAATTCTGCCATTTGATTTAGAGTGGCTATTACATCCCATATCTGTTGACCTACACAGCCTGCCAGGGCAGCCATCAGCTGCCCTTTCCACCACTTGGTGCATTTTTGATCAATTTACTTCTCATATTGCTGGTCATCATTTGTGCATCTGGTCCTTTCGGAAGCACTAATGCCCCATTCCTTAATTCCAATGAATAAATGGTAGCCAACATAGCCATTTCTCTTAACTGCTGTATTGTCTCTGCTATCGTTTTCCAAGGCTTATGTTCATCAACTACTGCTGTAGCATCAGGCCAAGTAGCTTGGAAAGCCATGGCTAACCATGCCACCAGTGTACTCACCTGGGGATCATCATGATTAATATTATTTACTAATTGTTTTAACCATGGGTGAAACACCAAGCATGCACATTGGTGCATTTCTTTGGCGTTTAGAGTCACTGCTTCTCCCCCTGTATCCCAAACCCGAAGAAACCACTCTAAAACAGTTTCCCCTGGCTTTTCTTATAGATTTGGATTATATTCAGTAATTCAGCTTGAGTATAACTCCGCACCTCAACCCATTGTTGTGGCGCCGCCCCTCCCAGTATACTGTCCCTTTCTCTCGATAACTGGGCGTGCATCTACTGATGGGGAATTTACTATTTCAAAATCACTATCACCCTCATCAATTAAGGGGAGATCACCTTCCCACTTCTCGGGGTCAAACTCTGCCTTACACAGCAAAGCACAAACCAGAGGCCTTGGGGGCGGGCGACGTCTTCTTCCATTCCGCTGCCTATGCTGTTGAATTATTCGAGTAGCTAAAGTCACTGAATTAGATTTCCAGTGTTCAGCTTCCTCTCCTGCTTTGACAAGTGCCATAGCTGCCTTTTCTAAGGCATCTCTATCCATTCTGTGCATATGAGCATGTTCTTTACATTGCTCTTCTAACTCTAAAACTTTTTCTTTTAGTTTCTCTACATCTCTGTCTAATTCCAGAATTGCCTCAAAGAACAGCCATCCGGCTGCTCCCACCCCTTCCTTCACCTTTTTCCCCTTATCATCCAACTTTAGTTCCGATAAAGCTTTAGCTAGACTATCGGGGTCTGCCTTAGGCCTTTCTTGCAAAGGTTTTGGGGAAGGAGGGGGCGAAACTTGACTTAACACCTTAGCAAGAGGATCCCATTTCCCAAACAGTGCTGGCATTATAGTACCAATGCCCACTTTATTTGGGGTGCTTGACCCAACATCCTTCTTGCCTATGCCTACATACTTAAAAGGAAAAAACATTGGTTGTTGTGACATTTCCACTGCAAACCTCAGACCCTGCTCGCTGCGCCAAATTAACTAGTCCGTTACTTTAAAGTCTGAGGGTAATACAGGATTAGAAATGACACAAGACACCAAGGCTCAAACTTAACAATTTATTAAACAAAAACTTACTAAATAAACAGAAAAACTAATATATCATGTACTTACAAGCATATGCATAAACAGAATCATCTTTGCCACTGATTGGGAGACTTCAATCCTATCCAGTGCAGCTATCTATTCAGTCAATGCAAGGCCGACACTGGCAAAATGGCTCTAAGCTCAGTTCAGGCTGGTGCTGTGATCAAATCCGGATGATGATGATTTCCATTTTAGCCTTTGAGCTTTTTATAGTCTTGAACAAGCAACAGGGTCAATAGGTTCAGCTAATGACATATTGATCACAAGCTCAACATGAGTTGATGGAATATTGTAGAAAATATGACATTACCAGATCATCATGAGTTGATGGAATATTTTAGAAAATTACAGATCATTTCCTAAGTTGCAAACAAGTCTCGTAATGTCTGGTCTTGTGCCTTACTTCCCTTTTTCGAAGAACAGCTAGCTCACAGGAAGTGTGACTCGTGCTGTCAGAAAATGCCTCTGACAGACGATCACACTTCTTGTGTGTATTGCCTGGGACCTTTGCACCTGCACGACTCTTGTGCTGTTTGTCATGGTTTTAGCCCTTGAAATCCCCATATTCTGGTAAACATCTTTTAAGCTGATAACTTCTAGGTTAACAAAAGTTTAGTAATACCAGTAATCAGTGAGCAAGGCCTGCTCTTAAGCATATTGTATTGTTACAATATTAGCAGCATATAGTGAGGTAGTGGCATGTCAGATCTAGCAGTAATCAATCTAGCAATAATTAAACATACACAGTGATATGTGGCTCGAGGCATAACAAAAACTGATAAACTGTGTGGATCTGTCACAGAGGGAAAAAAAAACTCTAACCTCTTCAGCAACATCAACAGAACAGTTTGGAGGGACAGGTAGGTATATCTTGCAGAATATACCACTGCTGTGGAACAGACTCCCCATCCACATAAAACAAAGTTCATCCCTGTCCATTTTCAAGGGCAACTTAGATTTGCAGATCGGAGGAAACAAAAAATTTACCCTAGGGCTGCACCCCATACTACTAATGGACATACGCAGCTCCTAAATGCTTTATCCCATGCATGGGTCCCCTCAAATTATCTATGATATGATACCAGTTGTTCTCATTAGTTGTAATATATAATTCTCAGCAGTGGGATGGATAAGACAAATCTATAACCGAATGGGGTAGGTTATTTTGGGCACAAAATGAGAAATTGGCTAGATTTAAAATGGGCCACAAGGGCAGCAAGCCTAGTAATTAGCTGTAAACCTCTGAACATGTGACACGACTTGTCTATAATCATCAGTAATTTGCCAGAAACTAAAAAAATAAAAATTGAGAGACAGGTCAAAAAATGTGAAAAAAGCAGGTACATCCTGCAAAATCAGGAGTAGGTGCCAGGTATGTTTTCTGCAAGGACTGAAGCACAAGGCTGTATGTGTGCACACAGACTAATGCCCAATGTTAAGTTGGCTATCTCGCCTTCATTCTTGCTGGATGGGTTCGGCCAATACTAAAGCACGAGAGCTAATTCCACCGGCTCGAGGCTCCCCTATATCCCACAATGCTAGGCGGTAACTACCCAGATCTCGTTTGCCGCTATAGCTGACGAGGTGCTTTTCTACCGGCTCAGGCAGGTTAGTTAAAGATTTGATTCTAAAATCTTCTATCTTAGACCCCTAGTACTTCTTTTTCACTAAAACCTTTAGTTTTAAATACCCCTTTACTTGGTTTGTCAACTTTGTTGCCCTTAATTCCTTCTTTTATTTACCACTTTAGTTTTAGGCCTTAGGCCCCTTCTAGTCCCCTTCTGCAACTGGTATTTTATTTTTAATTAAGGCCTGTGTGTGTCTGTGTTTTTCTTGGACCCTTTATTATGTCCAAGGAATCGAAGGTCTCAGGCTTCAAGAAGTGTGACTTGTGCTGTCAGAAAATGTCTCTGACAGACGGTCACACTTCTTGTGTGTATTGCCTGGGACCTTTGCACCTGCAGGACTCTTGTGCTGTTTGTCATGGTTTTAGCCCTAGAGTCCTGCAGGAACGCAAGAATAAATTAATCTTGCGGGGCTTATTAAAGCCTGAAGGCCCCCCGACTCAGTCTGTGTCGGGGAAGCCTTCTAAAACTCCCAAACAGTCGGCTCCGGTTTCTTAGTCGACTTCTGGAAAGGTTAAGTCTGCTTCGACATCGGCTCTGGCCGGAGCCGATGTTTCCAAGCCTCATACTGTTACCTCGGCTCCGGCTGGAGCCGAGGCTGATAAAACTCCGTTGGCTTCGATACTCTTATCGGAGCCACAGTCTAGGAAGAGATCTAGATCTCCCTCTATCGGCTCCATGCACTCGGCGCCAGGATCCCCTCTTCTTTCTGAACGGAGCCATGAAACTCATTCCTCACGGTCTTCCAGGCTATCTGACCACGATTTGCAAAGGGTAGTGAGTAGACTTCTCAAGTCCGAGGCACTGGCCCAAATGCTGCATAGCCCGACTCAGCAGTCAGCGGCTATTTCCGTTCCCCAATATATTCCTCCTCCGACTCCTTTGAGTTCGGAGCCAGGGCTTGTCGGAGCCATGACTGTCGGTGCGTCGGATCCGATAACTTCCCTTTTGGCTCCGTCATCTGCTCCGATCTCCTCCTTGGAAGGGATCTCAGCGCCGAGCTTCCCTCGTCGGCTCCGAGGGGGCGAGTGGCATCGGACCCTTGTCCGACCCCGCTCTCCCTCTCGGGGCTTCGGCGCTGTTGAGTCCGGCTCTGACATCGGCTTTGGAGCCGTCCCTGTTGGTGCTGGGGGAGGTCCTTGTCTCTTCGGAGCGGGGGCCTTTGGCCTTGCCTGACAGGTGTGCCTTCGAGGTCATGCGGAGCATGCTAGAACCAAGGTCTGCCCCACAGTCGGCTCGTTCAGCCCCTCCGTCTACAGTGCCTGAGGTGATTTCTTCTCACCCCCTTGCCTTAGACCGCAGAGAGCCAACTCCTCAAGTTTCCCCATTGGGAATTTCCTCCTCTTCCGAGGCCTCTCCTCACCCGGTAGGAGATCCCCCTAGGAAGAGGCAGTGCAAGAGGAAGCACATTGACTCCCCTGAGTCTGTCACCTCTGACACTGACTTAGAGGAATCTGAAGGTTCCCCTCGATCCCCCACTGAGGATGTCTCCTTTGCTGACATCCTTGAGATCCTGAAACAGAGGGGGAACTGGCCAGCCCTTAACCCTTCGGAGGATGAGTCAGTGTATCTTGAGGTGTTTGGCTCGCCCTTCTACCTCCTGGGTGTCCCCTCCCTTTGACCCCCTTATGGAAGTGGTGGCAAGGAAGGCTTGGACGGCTCCTGATTCAGTGGAACCCACCCCTAGGAGACCATCTAAATTTATTACTGCCCCTAGAGATAAAGATTTTTTATCCAAAGGTGTCCCTGTTGATGCCATGGTGGTGGCTGCGGCCACTAAGAAGGAGTTAGCCGATCCTTCGGTTCCTGTCCATCCTCCTAATAAGGAATCTAGGATCATGGACAGGTACGGCAAGCGGATGTTCTCATCAGCGACCTTTTCAATGCGGTCGCTGAACTACTTATGCCACTTCACTCGTCTCCAGAGAGATTTACTCAAGGATATGGGTGAACTGATAAAGAATCCTACAGCTGAGGGGTTCCAAGACAGAATGAACTCCCAGTTGGCAACCCTGAATTCCATCGTTAACTCCTCCATGCGACTGGTCTCATATGCTGCGGATGGGGGGAGTAGAGCCGCAGGCACAGGTGTTGCCTTACGACGTCACGCCTGGATGCGGCTGTGCAACTCACTTTCAAGGCGTCCTTCACCAATTCTCCCTTTGATGGATCATCCTTGTTTGGTCCACAGGTGAAGGATACATTGACCAGGTGCGAGGTAGAAGGTAAGACTCTCTCTGCCGTAGGAGTCCGTTTTTCTACCCCTTCTAGACCTTATCCCAAAGGTCAGAGGGGAGGAAAGATGTGGTTCCGCAAACAATCCCAGGGAGTCTCATCTGACGCACAAGGTCGATTCCCCTCTAGAGGCAGAGGGGGGAATAATAACAGACGCTGCCCTAGAGGCAGAGGAGGTCCGCAAAACCAGGGTAGCAGAGAAATGTTCTCTGATAAACCCTTTCAGCATCCCTGAGGGGCTGCCCGGCTGTCCACCTTTGGAGGCATTCGGGGGAAGGTTATCCCTGTACCCAAAAGCCTGGCTTTCCCTTACTCAAGACAAATGGGTACAGTCGATCATATCCAAGGGTTACAAAATTCCCTTTATTCACATCCCATCCCAACCCAAAAGATCCCTTCCAGACGTTCCACCCGGTCTAATGGAACAAGCAGCATTAGAAATTTCAAAGCTGCTATCAAAAAGAGCTATCCAATCAGTCCCAGCAGACCATCAAGGATCCGGAATCTACTCCAAATTCTTTTTGGTACCAAAAAAAACAGGGGACTGGAGACCCATACTGGATCTCAGCTACTTAAACAAGTATATCAGGAAAACAAAATTCCGGATGGTCATGCTACAGTCCATACTACCCTTCTTGGGTCAGGACAATTGGATGTGCTCGATAGATCTTCAGGACGCGTACTACCACATCAAGATGAACAGACGCTCCAGGAGATATCTCCGCTTCAGGCTGGGAGCCAGTCACTACCAGTTCAGGGCCCTGCCCTTTGGTCTCACTACAGCCCCCCGTGTGTTTACCAAATGCATGGCAGTGGTCGCGGTTCACTTGAGACGTCAAGGATTCCAGGTGTTTCCATATTTAGACGACTGGATCCTTACCGCCACCACCAGACATCAGCTTCTTCTATCCAGGGACTTCACCATCCAATCTTGCCAAGCTCTAGGCATTTCGAAAAATTTTGAAAAATCTGCCTTGTCGCCTTGTCAATCTATTACCTTTATAGGCGCCACCTTAGACACACTCAATCTTTCAGCCAGACTCACAGAGCAGAGAGTGTCAGATATTCGAAAACAAGTTTCCCTTTTCTTACAATGCAACAAAGTCAAAGCCAGACTAGTTTTGAAGGTGTTAGGACTCATGGCAGCAGCTATTCCCCTTCTCCCCTTAGCTCGCTTTCACATGAGGATCCTCCAATGGATGCTGTTTACTCAATGGTCCTTTCAACAGCTCCCGATGTCCCATACCGTATTGATAACTCAATCATGCAAGAATCAACTGTCTTGGTGGATCACATCACCTCAACTTCTCCGAGGAAGACCCTTCACTCCCCCCCCCCCCCAGTCGCCACGTTGACAACAGACGCCTCCCTGATCGGGTGGGGGGGGCATTATCAGGGCAGGACAGTCCAAGGCACGTGGCAACCTTTTGAGTGCCACATAAATGTCTTAGAGATGAGAGCAGTGCTTTTAGCGTTGCAAGCCCTTCACGACTCTCTTCCCACTGGGACTATTGCAATTCAAATGGACAACATGTCCGTAGTGTGGTACATCAAACAAGGCGGAACCAGATCATACCCTTTATGTCGGGAGGCACTCAGACTTTGGCAATGGGCGATCTCTTCTCAGCGTTTTCTGATAGCAACGCACATTCCTGGGAAATCCAACGTTATTGCAGACAAATTGGGCAGGGCAATTCTCATGCCTCACGAGTGGTCTCTAAAGAAATCAGTTCTAGAAGAAGTATTCCTAAGATGGGGCCAGCCTTGCTGCGATCTTTTTGCTACTCCCCAAAACAGCAAGTGTCACGACTTCTTCACTCTCTTCCCGTTACCAGGCCATCCCTCCAGAGACGCTCTAGTCCACGATTGGCCCCGGGGACTTCTGTATGCCTTTCCCCCCTTTCCACTGATATCTCAACTAATTCAGAATGCCATCGCCTTGAGAGTGACAATGATCCTCATTGCCCCTTACTGGCCTTGACAGATATGGTTTCCGTTTCTTCATTGTTACCTTTTGGAGCAGCCTTGGCATCAGGACCCAGTACCAGATCTGATAAACCACCAATCGGGTCAGCTGCACCAATCTCTGCTTTCTCTAAACCTCACAGCGTGGTTTCTCCGATTCCAACCTTAGTCAGGCTTCCCTCAATATCTCGCTCGGTCCGAGATGTCTTGATAGCCTCTCATAAATCTTCTACCCGGAAGTTTTATAGTAGCAAATGGAAACGCTTCTTCTTTTGGGCAACATCAAAAAACATAGATCCCTTTACTGCACCTATCCAGTCTATTCTAGACTTTCTAGCAGAACTCTTTCATTTAGGATCATCTGCATCTACCATTAGAGTTCAATTGGCTGCCATATCTAATTTTGATGTTGGTGTCTCGGAGTCTAGCATTATGGCTCGCAAACTCTGTAAAGCCTTTTTAAGGGGCGTATTTCTTCTCAAACCTCCAATCAAAGATCCCCCGCCTCAATGGGATTTTAACTTGGTTCTGGCATCCTTAATCCTTCCCCCCTTCGAACCGGC
The DNA here is from genome assembly GCF_019279795.1 of Protopterus annectens. Lineage (NCBI taxonomy): Eukaryota > Metazoa > Chordata > Ceratodontiformes > Protopteridae > Protopterus > Protopterus annectens. The sequence continues at coordinate 1,813,605,515 of NC_056737.1, read as the reverse complement.
GGCTTCATGTTCTCTGAAGTTGCTTTCTTGGAAGACACTTTTTCTGGTAGCTATAACTTCAGCGAGAAGGGTATCTGAACTCCATGCTCTGTGCAGTCGTCCTCCTTACTTAGTGTTTCACAAAGATAGGGTATCCCTCCATACTAATCCATCCTTTTTGCCCAAAGTTTCCTCTCAAGTAAACCTAAACCAAATTATTGATCTCCCCGTCTTTTTCCCTAACTATTGAAACAGGTCGGAACAAAAGCTACATTTTTTGGATGTTCATCGCCAACTTGGATATTACTTAGACAGGACTAAACAATTCAGGAAATCTAATCAATTGTTTCTGTCATATGCGGAAGGGAAATTGGGCCTTCCTGTTACTAAAGTATCCCTCTCTAGATGCCTCACCTCTACAATTACCTTCATCTATGAGATCAGACATCAAAAACTACCCTCAAGACCTAGAGCTCATTCAACTAGGGCATTAGCTACTTCTGTAGCTTTTCAGGATAGGCTGCCAATAGATTCCATTTGTGCAGCAGCCACCTGGGCTTCTCCTCATACATTCATTTCACATTACAAATTGGACATGGTTTCCAGAAGCCATGCCAATTTTGGTTCCACTGTTCTCAAGAGTCTGTTCCGATAGGCCACCCGGGATAAGGTGCTAGGGACGCGGTCCCATCCAGCAAGAATGAAGGCGAGATAGACAACTTAACATTAAGAAGTTATGTACCTACCATAACGTTCCATGTTAGTTGTCTTCTTCTCGCCTTCTTTCTTGCGTCCCACCCTCCTTCCCCCAAGCCTGGACAGACCGGCAGGAATTCAGTTTGTGTTCTTCCTCTGGAAGTCGTCATTCCCACACGTTCTTCCACCTCTTTTCTCCTTTCTTAGGTCTGCGATACCTTTCACCCAGGTTGTTTTGAGGTGGGTTTCCCTACTCCATTCTATGGAGTCTAGGGTTGCTTGGTATAGCTATCAAACGAGATCTGAGTAGTTACCGCCTAGCATTGTGGGATATAGGGGAGCCTCGAGCCGGTGGAATTAGCTCTCGAGCTTTAGTATTGGCCGAGTCGGAGCCGAGGATCGTCTCTGAACCCATCCAGTAAGAAAGAAGGCGAGAAGAAGACAACTAACATGGAACGTTATGGTAGGTACATAACTTCTTATTACCACTCATGCACACTGACATATATGCACTTGTACGTTTTTGCACATAAGCATACACACACACAGACACGCACTCACTCACTCACTCACCCACCCACCCACCCACTCACTCACCCACCCACCCACCCACTCACTCACTCACCCACCCACCCACCCACTCACCCACTCACCCACTCACCCACCCACCCACTCACCCACTCACCCACTCACTCACTCACTCACTCACTCACTCACTCACTCACTCACTCACTCACTCAGTCTGAAGACAGGAGTCTGGTGCTGCATTCCTTTAAAAAACAAATGTATGCAGCTGTATAGACTGCCTATGCTTGTCAACACTTGTGAGCATGCACCCTCACTTACATAGAATAAATCACATAAAGAGATTTGAAGGAAAATAATAACCTCCTCCAGGAAACCCAGTAGTTTCTTAAACAACCATAAAATTTGTTGTTTTGTTGGAGTCGGATACAGCATTATATACAACATAGATGTCACAGCAGAAGGTGGAATGAATCTTTCATTAGATTTGCTAACATGTATCTGCAGCCTGTTGTCACCCCACCCAATTGTTCTTGGCAGAAAAAATGTTTAGTGGAATGTCAGTGCAACTGTTTGCCACCATTTTCCTAATAATTTAAAATATACAATCTGTGAAACTAAATTATGTTATTTATTTAAAATTGTCTCCCTCTCATTTTATAAACAAAACTTTTATATGCTAGCGTACCAACTATGTTCTTCCTCATATACTATAAAAGTTTTAAGAAACCATTCTGTATTACCGGAAAGACCCATCTGTGTGTTTCATAAAAAAAAGTCATGCAGTCCGTGGACACTTACCTTTTGAGTAGAATGCAAGGATTTATATTAGTACATCGAAGTATTACTACTTCGAATGTACTAATATCGAACCCTTTGCATCGAATGCTGAATATAGCAAAGCTACAGAATATCGAATACTTTCCTAGGGAAAGTGTTCGGTGGGCTGTTTCCGCAGCTTCGCTGTTTCCTTGACTGTGGAGTGGAGCAAAGGTTATGGACCGGGTTAAGGTAAATGTGCGAACGAAGGTGAGTGTGCGATAGGGACTTTAGGGTTAGGGAGCGGGTAAGGTGAGTGTGCAATAGGGACTTTAGGGTTAGGGAGCAGATAAGGTGAGTGTGCGATAGTTATGGACCTTAGGGTTATGGTTGAGTTAAGTGGATAGCTAGTAGTGTATGTATGGTTTAGTGTAGGATTTTGTGAAGTGTATGTGTGTGGATTATGTATTTTGGTGTGCTTGTGTTGTGTGTATGTTTGTTGGAACAGTGATTTTTTTTTTCCCTGGGAAAAAAATTGCTGTTCTGAGTGTTTGATGTTGTGGTGTTTCGAGTGAAATGGTTCGATATTAGAACATTCGATGTAGTAATACTTCGATGTTCTAATATAAACCCGAATGCAACACTTGTTCATTCTCTTCTGATATGGTAGGTTAGCAGAAATCTACAGTTTGGGTGTTTGATCATACATGAATAATGAAGGCAGTACCCAGAGGGTCAATTCATAGTATAATAAGGCAAACTTCTGTCTTGTAATCTCCACTTCCAACAAAATATCTGCAGCTTTTAACAGCATCATTTTCTTCACATCTAGCTCTCTTTCTCTTGCCTGCTTCTATATCAGAAGGGATGAGTCTTTCCTGTCTTTCCCATTCTACCATATCCTTAATATCAGAATAGTCTTAAACCCTATTCTGTATATGTCATTCAGCAAGTTATGAAGTTCCTGCATTTATAGCTGAGGAAAAAAAAATCCTGTTATATCATCTTAAAGCTGTCCAGCTAAGAAAGAAAAAAAGTGTCCACCTAAGGAGACTGTGTGTATGATTTCATGAGGTGAACTGAGCCCCCTTCCTATTAAATTCCTGTTTGCATTTGCATAAACAGTCTTTTATTTTAAAGTACAGCCACCAGTCACCTAAAACGATACAAGTCTGTATGGGACAGGGCTTCTGCATACTATACAGACAGGAGGTCTATGCCAGGTGGCTTGCCCTTCTATCAACAATAATCTGTGCATCTCAACACAACCGTTTTCCTGTGGTTTTCACCATCAAACTGTGATTAGGCAGTGGAAAGTAATGAAACTTAACAGTAATCACTGCAAGCTTGGTGGCACAAAAGCATGATGTTTAAATAATGTAAATTTTAACTGACTTCACTGATGTAGAGGAAGAAAGCATCATTATGATGCTGGTGAGGTAGAATGGATTAACAACTGGGAGTGTCCATTGCAGCTGGCTTGAGGAATGAGAGTGCTCAATCCTGAAGTGGGGTGGAACAGATTGAGACCATCCAATGCCAAAATCTCTTGGAGGAGAGGCAGCAACACAAGATTTGCCCTGGGGCAGGTATTTGAACACCAAGCTTTCTGTATGGTAGCCTGCATCGCAGGTGCATTGGAGCATGCATTTTCCCATGCACTTTCATAGGAAAGGTATAGTGGCTCTGTGGTAATGCACTTTGTATATCCCTCACCCTGGGGACAAGTTAGGGCCTACAGTATATGCCCTTATTGTTGGGATGTTGACAGCCACACACACACATCACTGCCTGGATGAGTGTCTCTCTAGGTGAATCTTGATTTGTGCTGAGGATGATCAGTATGGGGGAGTGAATAGGCTCATGTCTGATTGAGGAGGCTTTGATCGTTAGTAGGTGTGGCAGCAAAAAAAAAAAACTTAGACAAAAAAGTAAGTATGTTCATTTTTCCTGCAATAAGTATCCTCTTGAATGAACCTCCTAGTAGTAAATCTGCATTTATATTATTACTGCACCCACTACCTGGAAATAGTGTTCCTTTGGTCCACCCCAGGTGCGAATGAAGAGATCAAATCAGCAAGAGAAAAAGAGTAGTATTGCTGGAATTGAATTCATCAAATCTTGGTGAGTACCTTTATGTGGTGGAGTCTGTTTCTACAAAATCTCACTAAGATTACAGCGATATATAGACTATTTTATATAACATAAGGAAAGGTAGGTCAAAAAATAAACATGGAAGACTGGACAAACAGGTCCCAGTATAAAAAAAATGCCCACTTCTGGTATGTGTGCATGTGCCAGGACTGGAGAAAAAAAAGGCAATGTAAAATCCTCAAAAGATAGAAACATTTCTGCTACAGGGCTAGGCCAGGCTCAGGTTGATAATGGTCAGATTGTGGTGGAAGTAAGCAGTCCATAAAATAAATAAATAAATAAAAAGCCAAGCAAGAGCCATAGAGACAGTAGAGTGGACAGCTGTGAATATGGAAGAGATACGCGTTGTCACTATTAAGCAGAAAAAAAACAGAATTTCCAGACAATGGATATGTAGCAAGAGTAAAAGATAAATTAGAGGAAAGAAAAACACTTGCAAAAGAAAAACTGTTAAAAGACACAGCTAATAATTTAAGATCCTTAATGTACCAGATCATTACAAAATATTACCTAGAGGAAAAAACATTGTACCACCTGTAAAAAGAAGCAACAGAGAAAGTAAGACAAGATAAGGAACAAAAACACAAGTTATTGAAACGTGTATAAAAGAAATATGGACATGGGAGTGAAAAAGAGATCTGATATTTATGCAGAGAAGAAGCCAATCTAATCAATACCAAATATGCAAGTTCAAAGATATTTGAAGAGACATACAGGCAAAAATAACCATGAATTACCATATAGGTGGAAGTACACTAAACACAGAAAGTGTGATAAGAGACTTGGGGACACAGGTGGACAGTGGTCTCACCTTCGATAACCACATCGCCACAACAGTCAGGAAATCCTTCTATGTGGCACACCTCATCACGAAGGGCTTTTCATCCAGAAAAAAGGAGGTCATTGTCCCACTGTACTCATCCCTCATTAGACCCATTATAGAATACAACGCCCCATTTTATATGTACCTCTCAAGACATCTGCAACAACTGGAAAGGGCTCAGAAATACCTCACTAAAAGAATCACAGGCCTAAAGCAGATGCCCTACGCTGACCGCCTTAAAAAACTCCAGCTATACTCTGTCGCATATCGTCTACTCAGAGGCAATCTCTGCTTAACATACAAGGCCATGTCAAACCCAGAGCTGTTGGACATGCTACACTTAAAGAAATCCCAATCCCTCAGAGCTACACGCTCCAGGGATCTAAACCTTGTCATCACAATAAACAAAACATGCTGGAGGGATAGGTTCCTGACCCAGAGGCTCCCCAGACTCTGGAATAGATTGCCCATACATGTCAAGCAGAGTGCCTCTTTGGACCTCTTCAAGAGGAACCTTGACGATTGGATGGGAGAAAGGAAATTCACCCCAGGGATCACGTCAGTCGCCCTGCTAGACAGGGGTCCAGGAAAGTAAATAATGTGGGAAGAAATAGCCAGGGAATTGTTATGGCTAGGCTTGTATAGGCCCTAGGGCTGATAGCCTAGTACCAACCTATGAACCTATATGGTAAATTTCACAAAAAAAAATAAAATAGGAACACAAAGATTGAATGTATTTGAAAATGAGAAATTTAGCAAGGCAGAAATTAAATAAATAGAAATAGAAGTAATAGACCTTCTGTAAAGTGAAGGGCCAAGCATGGAAGCTCAAAAACTGGCAATATCATTATACAGTGGACCAGTGATTCTCCAGATGGAGGGCGATGCATCTGAAGAAGATATACCACAAGGTAATATTCTGAAACCTTTTATAGGAGACTCACTGAATGTCCATTTAGAACTGCAGAGCGAGGGAAAAGAGCAGGAAACTGAAAATTCTGACATAGGCAATTTTGCAACATGAATGGACCCCAGATGGGACAGCAGCAGTTGGAGTAGGATACATATAAAGAAGATACACCAATCTGCAATGTTATGGAACCTTGTTAGAGATAAAGACAGAAGTTCAATTTGAATTGCATGGCAAGGGGAAGAGAAGGAAATGGTGAAAACTCCAAAATAGGCAATATTTTAACATGATTAGCCAATGAGGCCCCAGATGGAGAAAGATGCACCTGAAGAAGATATGCCAAAGGGCAATTTTCTGGAACTTTCTGTAGAAGACATGCATAAGAGCCCAGTTAGAAGTGCACAACAAGGGAAAGAGCAGGACACGGAGAACAAGGGAGGTGCTCTCAGTCCAGGGAAAATTATTAAAGGGAGAACTGCTTAATTTAATGCAGAGAGACAGATATATTAAGGTAGATAAAAGAAACAGAGTACAAAAATTAGGTATGACCCAAAATGTTAGAAGACTGGTAAAAGAAATAATAATTGTAACTGTTAAGAGAAATTCATGTGATATAACAGAAATAAATAGGATGTACTACTGTGCAGCTAAACTAATAACAGATAACATATTACCTCAAAAACACACAGTAACAAAGAAAAGGAAAGGAAAAAGGAGAATGCCACTATGAAACCATTTAATTAGAAAACTGTAAAGTAACTAAGACAAGAATAGAGGAATGCAGTAAAGTGAACAGATCACCAGAACTTCTTAGAAGAGTGATTATGGAGAAAGCTTCTTCTTCTTCTGTTGGCTGCTCCCGTTAGGGGTCGCCACAGCAGATGAACTGTTTCCATTTCTTCCTGTCCTCTGCATCTTGCCCTGTCACACCAACCACCTGCAAGTCCTCTCTCACCATATCCATAAACCTTATCGTAGGCCTTCCTCTTTTCCTGTTACCTGGCAGCTTCATCCTTAGCATCTTTTTCCCAATATACTCTGCATCCCTCCTCAGCACATGTCCAAACCAATGTAATCTTGCCTCTCTGGCTTTGTTTCCAAACCTTCCAACCTGGGCTGTCCCTCTAATGTACTTATTCCTAATCCTGTCCATCCTCGTCACACCCAGTGCAAATCTTAACATCTTCAACTCTGTCAAGTCAAGCTGTGACTCCTGTCTTTTTGTCAATGCCACTGTCTCCAACCCATATAACATAGCTGGTCTCACTACCCTCTTGTAGACCCTCCCTTTCACTCTTACTGGTACTCGTCTGTCACAAATCATTCCTGACACTCTTCTCCACCCACTCCATCCTGCCTGTACTCTCTTCTTCACCTCTCTTCCACACTCACCATTACTCTGAACTGTTGATCCCAAGTACTTAAACTCATTCACCTTCACCACCTCTACTCCTTGCATCCTCACCATTCCTCTATCCTCCCTCTCATTCACATACATATATTCTGTCTTAGTCCTGCTGACCTTCATTCCTCTTCTCTCTAGAGCATATCTCCATCTCTCCAGGATCTCTTTCACCTGTTCCCTACTCTCACTACAAATCACAATGTCATCTGCAAACATCATAGTCCACGGGGACTCCTGTCTGATCTCGTCTGTCAACCTGTCCATCACCATTGCAAATAAGAAAGGGCTCAGAGCTAATCCTTGATGTAATCCCACCTCCACCTTAAACACATCCATCACTCCCACCGCAGACCTCACCGCTGTAACACTACCCTTGTACATATCCTGTACCACTCTTACATACTTCCCTGACACTCCTGACTTCCTCATACAATACCACAACTCCTTTCTAGGCACCATGTCATATGCTTTCTCTATATCCACAAAGACACAATGCAACTCCTTCTGTCTTTCTCTGCACTTCTCTATCAACACTCAGAGCAAACATCGCATCTGTAGTGCTCTTTTTTGGCATGAAACCATACTGCTGATCACTAATCATCACCTCCCTTCTTAACCTAGCTTCCACTACACTTTCCCATGGTGAAAGCAACAAACAATATTAAAACAGATCAGGATTTATCATACACTATTTCCAATAATAAACTGAAAGATCAGTCCAAGCAGAAAAACTTGGAAGGTATGCAGATAAATGCAAAAAAGACAAGGGATTTATTGATATCTCAAAAAAGGTTTGCTAGAGAACTGGGAAACAAAGTAAAATCAATACAAATCCCACCAGATAAAGAAGAAATAGGTACATTTTGAAGAAATACTTAAGACCCTGTAGAACAGAACAAAGACTCCAAATAGAAGTAAAAGAAACAAGAAGCTCTAATATAGGGGCTTCTAAGATGACTACACACTGTGCACTGATCAACAGCATACCTTTAACTCTCCCAGTGTGAAAACAGAAACTGAGAAAAAGGAGTGCCATTGAAACTGCTTTTTTGGGTAAAATTCACTTACTGCCTAGTACATACACTGTTTGGATGCCAGCAAAGAAGAAATGTAGAAAACCTGAAAGAAAATCATCCAGAAAAGGTGAAGAGAAAAAATTGTCTGCGAAAGATTCTATAGTTGTTCATCGAAAAGTAGTTCAAGCTTCAGCTTTTGCTCAAATGATGGCTTCCAGTAATTTAGAGGAAAATAAATATCAAATGTACTGAGAGGTGGCAAAAATGAGTGAAACACTGAAGGAATGTGTCACCTCAAATAACAAGGATATAATTGTTATAGTAATCAGGAAAGGTTAGCTTTATTTGCAGATGATATTATTTTGTACCTGATAAATCCAGAAAGTGACATCTTAGTGAAGTCTTTTCAGGATATAAAATTAAAGAACATAAAACAAGGCTATAGCCATAAATTACTTAGATACAAACACATTGGTTCAGCAATACCCATATTTATGGGTGCACAGTAAGATAAAGTATTTAAGCATATGGATTAAAAAAGACTTCTGATATGGCAGCTAAGGATTTGTGGGAAGAGACTAAACAAAAGAAGATACAAAAACTGAGAAACCGGGAGCTCTTGTTTATGGATGTGGATAGTAAGATACAAGCAGAGGAAATGTTTGTCTTTTTATGTACTAGTAAATCATATTTTTATCAATCGTAGGAGAAGTTCTGGACAATAATTAATAAAGAGTTGAAGGAATTTATCTAGGAGGGGACAAGTTAATGGGATAAGTTGATTCTTCTAATAAAATAAGGTGGTTTAGGATTACCTTATTTGAAGAGGTATTTTACTGGGGTTTTTTTTTTGTTTTTTTTTTTGAATATGATAATTCATCAAACATTACATAAATATAAAATGAAAGAAAAAATATATATACAATTTTACAAACTAAACTGCAAACATTAACTATATACATTAGTGTCTATACAGGCAAAAACTTTTTTATATTTAAGAGTATTGTGAAGAAACAAAAAGTTATTTCATAGATCTTTGTTCATTTTCTCAAATATTGCTAATATTTTCATCCAAGAGTTATAAAGTGATGTAGGTCTGGTTGTTCTGTTCTTCAGTGTAGACTTTTCCATATGTCCAACTGTTAAAGACAAGTTTCTAAATTCCTTAAATGTGGGAGAAGTACTTTTCCAGTGAATGGTGATAATTTTGCATGCTACTGCCATCAATAACCATAGTATTTTGAAATCTTTTTTTGGCACACAGTCCGGAATGGGAAAGTTGAATAAAATAATTGATTTTGTTAATTGATAATTATCATTAAAAGCAATTTGAAGAAAAAAAGTCAGACATTTGCATTCATAAAAACATGATGCTAGTCAGCTCTTATCTTGGTTTGACATCTCCAACATTGATCTTCACTAGAAAATATTTTGGATAGTTTATGTGGTGTGTAAAAACTTCTGTTTAAGTATCTCCAAGAAAATAGTTGCCAATATAATGATAATGTTGTTTGTTTTGAGGATCTTAAGATGATCTTTTTCTCTTCTTCATTAGGAGGGTGGTTGTTTATCTGTAAGTAATAATTCCAGTATGCGTCTGGATAATATATTTTTGTTTTCTTAATAAGTTTATAAATATTAGATAGCCTTTTCCTTGATAAGGTTGTTTTGTGATTATAATAAAATAATCAATGAATTTAGGAACATTTTGTCTAACTGTTGTTTGCATTTGTTTTGTTTTGTTTATAAGATATTGTCTTAAATTTTGCAGGAGTAACCATGAATCATTATTTATATTTGTTATTTATTTGTTCATTCGTTAACAGTTTCTCTTGTTCTACTAGTTGATACCAATAGTTTATTGAACTTGTCTTTAATGTATTTATTTTTTGTGTTTGGAATGTATCAAGGATAGTGGGTGTAAAGGCTATTGTTAGAGTCAGAAAAAAACACAAATTAATATTTGTGACTTTGTTTATATATGTTTTAAATGTTTTTAGGGTAGTATTCATATATTTTGATGGTAGTTTATTGTTTTTATTTTTTCCTACTAGGTGATTTTTTAATAACCAGATAAGGGGTGATGGTATGATAGTTAAATAATCCTGTGTATGACTTTGATTAAGTTCTAAATAGATCTGTTCATGTATTTGTTTCCAAATAGGGATGTAGTGAGTATTTAACCATAAGGTTATATTTTTGACAACAGATGATAAAGTGCAAGTCTCGATGTCAGGTAAATTAATTCCTCCTTCTTCCCAATCTGGTAAATGCTTATTTAAAGCAATTTGGGGTTTATTTGGGAACCATAAGAAGTTTAATATTATCTTGTTAAATCTTTGGATGATGTATTTGGGAGGAGGCAATGCAAAACTTTTTATTATATATAGTACTTTGGGGAAAATGATTGATTTAATAAGATATAATCTGTCTCCTATTGTAAACATATATTTGTTCAAGTTAGATATTATTTGCTCTATTTTATCTAGTGTTTTTTTTAAATTAAATATAAGTGAATCAGTTAAATCTTCAAGTAACTGTATACCTAAATACAGTATTTTTTTGTCTACTGCTATATATTTGGAATATTCTTTGCTTATATATTTCTTTTTGGTATTGCATGATAAGATTTTTGTTTTGTTTTCATTAAAGTGTAAGTCTGAGACTTTTTGAAAATCTTTTATATCATTGAATAATGCCTGTAATGATTTATTTGTGTCTGAGAAGGTTAGAAGTATGTCATCAGCAAAAAGCTGTAATTTAAGGTTTAATGTTTTATTAATGCATATTCCTTTAATGTTATTATTTGATCTAATTTGATTTGCAAAGGGTTCTATTATTAATGCAAATAGCAGTGATGATAAAGGGCAACCCTGCTTAGTTCCCTTTTTGATTTGTATAGGTCCTGACTTATATGATCCTAATTTTAACGTATGCTATAGATTCTTTATATAATGATTGAATGAGAGTGTTGAAATTTATGGGGAAGTTATATGTATTTAAAACTAATGTGAGAAAATTCCAGTTAACTGAATCAAAAACTTTGTTAATATCTAGGGAAATTATGTTTAAACCAAGATTTATATGTTTAGTATAGTCAATAAGTGGTAAGATTCTTTTAAGATTGTCATAGGTATTTCTTCCCTTAATAAAACCTGTCTGGTCTTTGTGAATTAACATGAGGAGAAAGTGTTTGATTCTGTCAGCATATATTGCCATGAACATTTTGTAATCTATATTTAATAATGATATTGGTCTATATGATGAACATTGTTTCTCATCTTTGCCTGATTTAATTATTGGGGATATCAATGAATATTTCCAAGAAGGTGGGATATTTAAATCTTGTTTAACTAGGTTATATACTTTTAAAAGTAAAGCTATAGCCTGATTAGGTATTAACTGGTGCATTTCAGGTAATATATTATCTTGGCCAGGTGCTTTATTTACTTTAAGCTTTTTAATTTGTGATTTCAATTCTGTCATTGTAATTTATTTATTTATAGTGTCTGTTTGTTCTTGTGTTAACCTAGTGAGGATTTTATTTTCAAGGTAATTTCTTAAATCTTTGGTAGGTATTTTTTTGAGAATTTAAAGAATTATCCAAGTTACATTGTCTAAATGCTTCCAGAATACCATTTAAGTCTGTTACTTTTTTCTTAGTATTAGGTATGTATGTATATATAAATAGGTATGTATGTATAAATATATATATATATATATATATATATATATATATCTTTAATTTTTTTGGATTTGTGGAATAAGAATTTGGTTTGATCTTTTCTAAATTAATCATCTTATGATATAATAATTATGTATATTTATTGTTAATTTGTAATAGTTCTTGATTCAAATCTGTGTTTCCTTTTTGAACTTCTAGCTTCAATTTATCAGCTTTCTCTTGTAATTCTATCATTTCTTTATTCCTGGTTTTCCATTTATTAATATACCAAGATAATACTTTTCCATAAATATATGGTTTTAATGAGTCCCAAATCTAAATTTCTGAGATATCATCTGTTGTATTCAGTTCAAGAAAAGCTTTAATTTCTTTTTCATGGAACTCTTTAAATTCTGTTAATTTTGTGATGTAAGAGGGTATTCTTGTGATGGGATTTATGGCTATGTGATTAACTTCTATGTCAAAAACTAGTGCATTATGATCAGATAGTGGACAGTTTATTATTTTAACTTTATGCATTTTTGTTGTTACATCATTTTATTTATATATATATATATATATATATATATATATATATATATATATATATATATATATATATATCCTGTCTATTCTAGAGTTGGTTTTATCCCCTTTAGAGTAAAATGAATAAATGAATGAGTCTGGATCAGCAAAATCATTTATGACTTTTAAGCACATTGTGTCTGTGAATTTTAAAAGTGCCTTTGATACAGGTAATTTTCTTCTTGTGGTCTTTGAGTCAGTGTCTTTATCATTTGTTATACAATTAAAATCTCCTGCTATTATCAGGGTCTATATTATATCCTCAAATGCTTAAAAAAGTGAACGCTGATTGATCAAACTTATTTTCACAAAACTGCAAAATATCGAAGCAGCAGAAACTCAATTTTTTTTCCTAGGGAAAGAATTTGGTTGTCCGTTTCTGTTGCTTCGGTATTTTCAGTGTTATGGTGGAAAGTTAACGGTCGGATTCAGGTAAGTGTGCGATTGTGTGGATGTGAGTGTTAGGGTGATTTAGGTAAGTTAGGGTTAGGGCTCGGGTTAGGTGTGTGTGCGATTGAGTGGACATGAGGGTTAGGGCAGATTTAAGTGAGTTAGGGTTAGGGAGCGGGTGAGGTGAGTGTGCAATAGTGACGGACCTTAGGGTTAGGGTTTAGGTTAAGGTAAGTGGGTAGTTAGTGGTGTGTGCATAGTTTAGTGTACGGTTAGGTATCAGATTTTAGATGTATGTGTGTGGATTTCTGTTTGTTTAGTGTGCTTGTGTTGTGTGTATGTGTTTTGGATCAGCGATTTTTTTTCCCTGGGAAAAAAGTCGCTGATCTGACAGTTCGAGATTGTATGCTTTCGCTTAAATTAAGTCGATCATTCAGCGTTCGCTTTTTTAAGCATTCGAAGATATAATATAGACCCTATTATCAGGCTACCTTTAGTTAAATTAATTATTTAAAATGATGTTTAACTGTTCCTAGTCCAAGTCCTGCTATCCAGTATAAATTTATTAAAGTATATACTTTTCTATTTAATTCCATAGACACTAGACAAAACATGCCTATTGTATCATAATAGGTGTTAATTATTTTGGGATATATGATTTCATTACGAATTAATATGGCTACCCCCTCTTTTCTTTTGTTTATATTGAGAGCTTGTACAGTGAAATTATTAATATTTATACTTTTTATATCTATATCTAACAAGTGAGTCTGTTGTAGGAATACTATTTGTGGTTTATGTAAATTTATATATTTGAATAAGCTCCTCGTCTTATTACTATTGTTCAGACCATTAATATTTATGGATAAACATTTAATATTTTACTTTGTTTTATATGACAGTATATGGAATAACTTTGTCTCATGGTTTTGTTTTATAAAAATGTTTTGATTTCATATTGTTCAGATATGTATTGAGTATTTTACCTGTAGACACCGAACCATTATAAAAAAAACAAATGAACTACTAAATTTATTATTTCAACTCGTATAATACATTCCCTATCTCTGTGAGGTAATGTACCTCTTTGCCTGGGTAGTAATACTATCCAAGCAAACCTTCTAACCTCGTGAATAGTATTTAGATTAAGCTCTCTTTGACCTCAAAATCAATAACATATTATTTACATAACTTAAAAGAATATAATCAGCTAGCAGATAAAAATGTTATAATGTGTATAGAAATATTATCTACAGCTCTAATTCTTTATAGCATATTTAGCATAGTAATAATGTTTTAAATTTAAATATGTTTGTTTTCCATTCAGGATTCAAAAGGCAAATTTTTTAAATTAGCATTCATTGTTACTTCATAGTCAGTTAGTAGTTTACATGACATTCAATATAATACAGTTATTTTTAAATCATAATAAAGCTGTTCCAGTACTTTTATATGAAGCTTGAAGTAAATAGTTAAATCAGGTTTCAAGTTAATTTATATATTCCTCCTCCCTCCCTCAAATTATTTAGATACATTAAAATATCTCTGTTTTGTCTTATAATTGTGACAGAGCAAAATAACATTAGTAATAAACTTCACAATAAATATTTCCTTCTGTATTAAAATATTGAGTATATTTAACGAACATCTTTATAATTCCCCCTCCAATATATTCTTTCAGGTAGAATATGTCATACTTCAATCATTATTATTAGAAAAAAATCATAAATGAGTTAAAAAGTACTTTAAACTATATATTTTAAACTTAGTTATAGTATGTAGTCTCTATATAGAGTATTTCATTCATTTTCTTCTTCAAGCAAATATTTCAGAGAAGAAATATTATAAAATAATTTATTCCTGTAATATATTTAAAACAGCTGTTGTGTTTACATCAACTGAATTTTAGTTTGTTTACATTTTTCCACCTTTTATAAAACGGTAAACTAATCAATTTTGTATCATAAATCCATTTCTGCTGTTTACTGATGTAATATATATTTAGAATTCATTTAAAATTTTCTAATCAGTTGTTAATGAGTCTCAAAATGCATCTGCATATCAATAGAAAAAAAACAATATCAAAGAACAAATTAAACATTAGATCAATTAAGCTATGTCAAAGTAGTACCTTTATGTGGGTTCCTATTGGATTTAATATATGGATATCCCAAATAAAGTCTGTAATTATATACTTACTAAGTCAAATAACATGAATTTTGCCCATCAGTAGTGTGGGTGAAATGACCAATAGCTGTCAACAACAATGAAAGGGCTAAGTCCTTATGATTGGTATTGTTAACATTGTTGTTAATCCATATAATTAATATTAGAATCTAAATACTTTGACATAGCTAAAAAATGTTCATGTTAAACATCTTAACCATGAGAACCATTAGTAATTATATAGTGTAGTGTATGGCTTTGTGTTTTTATTTTTTTTTCTTCCTTTCCCCTTTTCAAATAAGTAGAGTAGATTCATGGAGTTTTAAAGATATATATTAAATCTTGAGATAGGCGAATAATGTATATTAGCATATGTAAGAATAAAGAGTGATGTTACTAAAGTAGTATCAGTTCATTATGCAGTCATTGTACATAGAGGTGGAGATATGAATCTGAGTTCTGAACATAATATTATAAAAGATGGTGATAGAAATCCCATTTTAGTGATATAACTGCAAATGTCTTGTACAAAAAAAGCAAACTCTCCATTTTGGCAGTTTAGTATCAAGAGCCTGTGTGGTCAAAGAAATAGCAAGCCTTGAACAAGACATTTTCCTCTCTTCATGGAATCAGAGACATCTATATTACTAAAGGGCAGATTTTCTGACTACCCATGTAGATCCTGAGACTGATATACAAAACAAAAGGTAGCCTGACATACAAACATAAACCATGTCAGTACTGATTTATTATAGTTCTAATACAATTGAAACAGAAGCTTTCTGTATAAATATTCACCAGTAACATATAATTATTTACAAAACTCTATCCAGATGTTTTGGCAGTATCTCTTTTTGTTGCTAGCCTATTGCAAAAATTGGGAGTGAAGCCAAAGATTAATGAGGGATAAATACCCAAAATCTGGTACATATTTTAAATATTGCTGTGTATATTGGATAGTACATATTAGTATTGTCTACTCCCTGATTTTTGTTAAATGGAGATAGTGTTGGCAATTATCAGAGATGATTTATTGTGACCCCATCACCCCTAAACCAGTTGCAACAGTTGCTTGCGTCACATGACTCTAAAGAAAGCGCAGACATAATACAGTAACACTGCTTAATATATAGCCCTGTGTGTTTCAATTACTGATTTGCCATACTGCTCATGTTCCTCTTTCCCTACAAGAATAAAACACTCCTTGTTTAAGAGGAAGAATAAAGCTATTTAACAGGAACAGTTAAACCTTTCGATCAGTAGACTTAAACATATTACTAAGACAAGTATTACCTCGGCTCTACAAGCCTCTTTATGAAAGTTAACATCACCAAAAAGTAAAGTTTTTGCAGCATCAAAAATAAATTACAAATATATAGATGTAGGGTGATATGTATTTTCTTTAAATAAAATACTATTGGATGACAAATAAAATTTTAATTTTAATAATCTTAAAAAAAAACTACATAAATGCACGCTGTTTTTAAACAGCTACTATACTATAAGTTCAGAACCACAGGGTCTGTCAAGCAACGTTTTCAGGCTCCAACACAATACAGTAGAATGTTACGATCGCACACTCAAAAACAACTCTCTCTCGCTTCGTTTCTTAACTGGCATTCGAACTGTCACCGCGTACCTTTTAACCAATTAAAAAATAGTGTAAGGGAGAAGCCCAGAGTAGCTCACGCATGTTTAGTATTTTTTGTCCACAATACTAATGAGGTACAGTTGCAAAACAAAATTGGAGGACACATTGTTGCCATAGCAACACAAATCTCAGCAGTCTTCAATAAGTAACAACCTACGTAAAGCCTCTATGAAAGGGAGCAGAGACAACAAGGAAAGTATCTTAGGTGAACAACAAAATGGCCATAACCCACAATTATGCATTTAGTAAATGCACCAGAGCCCACATCAGACACCAGGGACTGAATCCATGAGCCACAAAGCTCAAATAAAAAAAAAAGACTTGGCGCGAAAACCTTCAAACCGGCAACACCAAATGGAGGGTCAAGTTCCCCTCCCTCCCGTGAGCTGCCCTGCAGAGCCTAATGCATCCATTAGCCAGAAGCCAGATGCACTCACATACCAGTGGCTGTAGTTGCCAAAAGACTCCAACAGAAAATGTACAGCTCATGAATTTTAGATCAAAACTATAAGGGTAAACTGGAGGCAACATGTAAGTTCAGAGACCGTCACATCCACGGACCCACGGGTCCAACAGTCTCAGCTTTCTAATAAAAAGCAGTCAGAATGGAATAGTGAGTCCAAGATAGGCTATATGGAGAATGCATTTGTAGTTTCGCGCAAAGCTAGTTTTGTCAACAAATATTGGCTCATCTGCGAGGCAAAGTGGATGAGGTGCGATACCACCAACAGGAAGACAAAAAACAAAGCTACAGTTCTTAAGCTAACATAATGAAAGGTCTGAAAACCGATGGAGGGCACTGCACTAGATGATCAGACAAACACATCTTTGCTTTCCTTTTTTCATATTGAAGACAGAACTCCCCCCCCCCCCATAGCCAACAAAAGGACCAGTTAAATTTATTTGTGCAGAGTGTAATGCATCACTAGAGATATAATAATAAGTGCTTATGAAAACAGAGCTGTCGCTTTAAGAAGCTAGCTCATTTCTGCATTATTTGTGTCTGCTTCATGATGGTATGATGCTGTTTTTTTAAGGGACAATGTACGTAAGCAAAGAGATGTTTCAGTCTGGATTTGATGTCTGTAATGCTAGTGATGGTTTATAAACGTTGTAAATAGCTGGAGAACCAGGCGGGAAGGAAGAGTGATTTTTTTCCCTTCCTATAACTAAGGTAATGTTCACGCGACTATTATGCACTGTTTGCTATTTACTTTCATAACAGTTTCGATAAGTAGTAGAACATAGAATTAATAGAAATATTTAGTTGCTCATTCCTATGAATGTCCCCCCTTTTTTTAACACTTTTAAAACATATTTAAACCTGTTTTGCTTAGAAGGGCATGTAGTGTTAAAAACTAAACATTAAGTAAGCATTTACATATAAACGGAAGTACATTTCTAACTGTTAGTGCCCTAAATGTTTTACATATATGGAAGTCTCTATATATTGTCTTATATATTTTATCAAAACGTATAGAAGTAAGTAATAAAAGACTTTAGGATTGCATTTGTTCAGTTGCTTATAAATCAAATACTAATTAGTAACTAACTGTAAAGGCATACCTGTTTTAAGTTGATTTTTTTTTTGCTTGCTAATCTGAAATCACTGCTCATGTTTTAACATCATGTAAAATATTTATGTTTATTTGTCCTTCATTTTTTTTTTCTTTTGTTCAACAATCTTCCAGGTGCTTACTTCTGCATTGCTTTTTGGTGTACTCTTTGTCCACTCCATAGATTCTTCTTGTGTTAGTATGTTGTTGTTGGAGATATATTTTATTGCTGAATCCACTGTCTCAAAGTTATTTATTCCCTCTGGGAAAAAGATTCTCAATCTTGCTGGAAACAAAAGATGAGTTTTCAGTTGTTTCTTCTTTAGGATTTTTATTATAGGTAGGAATTCCTTTCTTTTGGAAAACACTTTTACAGAATAATCATTGTCAAATCTGATTAGAGCATCTTTATATTTGATGGGTGAATTTGCCAGGCATGTCTTAGGATAAGGTCTTTGTCTTGGGTAGAAAAAAATCTCACAATAATGGATCTTGGCTTATTTTTGATTGAAGTAGTAGTTCCAGAGGCTGTTAATGACCTGTGCGCACGTTCTATGCCATATGAAAGGGCTTCAGGCAATTTCACTATATCTGGTATCCAAGTGGTAAGAAAGTTTATTATGTTGTCCCCTTCTGTTTTCTCTGGTAAACCATATATCTAGATGTTGTTTCTTCTTGTTCGATTTTCCATATCATAAAGTTTTTCTATTAAGTAAGTATTCTGCTTTAATAAGAATTCTGTTTGATGTTCCTCTGTTAATAATCTTGAGTCAGTGTCATTTAATGAATGTTCCATAAGTGAAATGTGCCCTTTCTGTTGTGTAAACATTTCCTGAAGTTGTTCAAGTTGTTGTCAGCATTTCTCCTTGAAAGTATCTATTTTGTTATCTATCTTATCAATTTTGATTGTGAGTTCCTGAATATTAGAAATAAGTGAGTGCAGTTCTTTTTTGATGGTAGAGTCCTGAGCTGAATTCATAAGAGGACTCATGATGTATAGCTGATTGTAGTGTTGTTTTTCCAGTAGTTAATTTGACAGGAAATATCCAAAGATAGTCAATGAAATTTCTTCTGTAGATGTTCCTGGGTGATATAAAGATATTAGTAGTAATTTTTTCCTCAAATTGTTCCTTATTTCATATATTTCCTGTCAGGAATAGTATTGAGGTAAGAGAGCTGAGAGAAAGTGCTGTTACCAGATCAGCATATTGGCCACACCCCCTGAAGACGTATTTTAGAGCTACACAGTTAAGGCTCATACACATAACAAAAGCAGAAAGATATAATTCAAAATGAAAAAGGATGATGAAGTGGAGGGAAGTTCAATAAGTAAAGAGAGTGGGATTTTGGTTGCAGATCCTTAATGAGAATAGTAACAACCTCAGAATATTATATTCATAACGCAGCAGAAAGTATTCTTAGAACTTAGCCAAAATGAGAATGGAGAAAGAACATTTTGCCAGTAGGGGATGACTGCAAGTAGGGTTTAGAAATCGGGGGGGGAGGGGGGCTGGAATTTACTAGAGAAAACCATCAAAGTAACCAAGGTATTGGGAGCAACTAAATAGAAAGAGAAAGATAATAGAGTGGGATGAGGCCAAGAAGATGTTTGGACTTCATGCTAGTGACTTCCTTCCCTACTGGGGATTGATATCAGAGTATAGGCAGAGAGAAATGCATACAAGAATCTTAAGTGAAAAACCTGCTGTGTATTTTTTAGTCCAATCTAAAACAGAAGCTGTTATTAAAAAAGGGATAATTAGTAGGGCATAGAAAATATTAAATGATAACTATAAGAATCAGTCAGAGGAGGTTAGAAAAGATTCAGTAGAGAGACTAGAAAAGTAATTTGCAAGAGAACAATGGGAGGACATATGTGTGGCTCCCAAGTATACAACAAATTCCAGGTTTATGATCTTTGCTTGGAAGTATTTGCGTAGGTATTTTTATACCCAAGCAGATTTCAAAGAAGTTTTCCTTGGGTAGATAGCAAAAGTTAGAGGTATTATGAGGAAGAAAGTGGTAATTGTGAATATTTGTTTTGAAAGTGTAATGAGTTGGCAGATTTAAAAAATTTCCTACGGAGTAATCTGTCTGAAATACTGAGTAAACAATTAGCTCTAACTAAGGATTTGATACTTTTGACCTGAAACACAAGATCTGAATTGCCTAGTAGTATTAAGGCCTTACTAAGTTTAATTATGTTGGTTGCCAAAAAAGTATGTATTAGAAAATGGAAATCAAAGGCTGAACCAACTTTATTTGAGGTATTGAATATTATAAAATTGTTAAAAGAACTGGAAGAGAGGGATCTTTAGAAAGGGGAAGGAGCAAATGACATAGAAATAAATGGATATTGTGGGAAAATGCATGCAGAATAATGTTCAGATGGAGGAGTGAGGGTTAAGAGAAGGCAGAAATTCAGCAGCTTGTGTAATGTTGGGTTGATGATAATTACAGAGAAAAGATATATGATGTATAAAATATATAAATGGAAAAATGTTAATATGATTTATTTTCTTTTAATGTGTGTTTGCGTATGTCTTAAGTGATCATTCAATAAAGGTGTTTAAAAAAAGCAAGAAGTTCTAATATAGACGATATGAAATACAGTGGATATAAAAAGTTTACACAACCTGTTAAAATGCCAGGTTTTTGTGACATAAAAAATGAGACCACAATAAATCATTTCAAAACTTTTCACACCTTTAATGTGACCTATAAACTTGTACAATTCAATTGAAAAACAAACAAGTCTGTTAGGGGAAAATATAAAAAAACGTACAATAAGCTGGTTGCATAAGTGTGCACACCCTTAAACCCTTTGTTGAAGCACCTTTTGATTTAATTACAACATTCAGTCTTCTTGGTTAGGAATCTATTAGCATGGCACATCTTGACTTGGCAATATTTGCCCACTTTTCCTTGCAAAAGTGCTCCAAATCTGTCAGATTGCAAGGGCAGATCTTGTGCACAACACTCTTCAGGTCACCCCACAAATTTTCTATTGGATTTAGGTCTGGGTTCTGGTTGGGCCATTCCAAAACTTTAATTTTCTTCTGGTGAAGCCATTCTTTTGTTGATTTGGATGTATGCTTGGGGTCATTGTCGTGTTGAAAGGTGAAATTTCTCTCCATCTTCAGCTTTCTAGCAGATGCCTGAAGGTTTTTGGGCCAAAATTGACTGGTATTTGGAACTGTTCATAATTCCCTCCACCTTGACTAGAGCCCCAGTTCCAGCTTAAGAAAAGCAACCCATAAGCATGATACTGCCACCCCCATGCTTCACCGTGGTGATCTTTTGGTGATGTGGAGTGTTGCTTTTGTGTCAAACGTACCTTTTGTAATTGTGGCCAGAATGTTCATCCTTGGTCTCATCAGACCATAACACATTTTCCCACATGCTTTGGGAGACTTGATGTATTGTTTTGCAAATTTTAGCCTGGCCTGGATTTTTTTTTTTTTGTGTAAGAAAAGGCTTCTGTCTTGCAACCCTACCCCATAGCCCAGTCATATGGAGAATACAGGAGATTGTTGTCACATGTAGTACACAACCAGTACTTGCCAGAAATTTCTGCAGCTCCTTCAGTGTTGCTGTAGGTCTCTTGGCAGCCTCCCTGACCAGTTTTCATCTTGTCTTTTCATCAATTTAGGAGGGATGTCCAGTTCTTTTCAACAACACTGTTGTCCCATATTTTCTCCACTTTTTGATGGCTGTGTTCCATGATATATCCAATGCTGTGGACATTTTTTTTTACCCTTCTCCTAACTGATACCTTTCAACAATGAGATCCCTTTGATGCTTTGTAAGCTCTCTGCAAATCATGGCTTTTGCTGCAGCAGGCAACTGTGTAAATGTCAGGAAAATCCTACTAGCACAGCTGAACTTTATTTGGGGTTAATCAGAGTCTGTTTAATTGATGGGAGGGGTGAGTACCTAAGAAGACTGAATGCTGTAATTAAATCAAAAGATGCTTCAACAAAGTATTAGTTTAAGGGTGTTCACACTTATGCAACCAGCTTATTGTACTTTAAAAAAATGTTTTATATTTTTTCCCTTTTTATTTTTTTATATTGTTCCCTAACAGATTTGTTTGTTTTCCAATTGAATTGTACAGGTTATAGGTCACATTAAGGTGGGAACAGTTTTGAAATTATTTATTGTGGTGTCATTTGTTTTATATCACAAATGCCTGGCATTTTAATAGGGGTGTGTAAACTTTTTGTATCCACTGTATATTTAATAATAAAAAATAAAAGAACATGAAAATATGAAATATCTATTTACAGTAAACACCAGTTCAGTCACAGGAAATATTAAAAATAACACAGCTGAAAAGATTCACGCAATTATAGAAAAACAATACTTAACTATTCTCACTATATTTTCCTGACTGATGTAGAAAATTACTGTTCCTACTTATTTAATAGAGCAAGACAAAATGAAGTAGGTGAGGGATTCTTCTATGTCATGTTCCAAGAAACAGACTGCCCTGAGACTGCTGTTTCACCTAATATTAAAACATTATTTCTGTACAAAATGACATCCCATGCATCTGTTCTGGTTCCCATGCAACCCCGCCATTGCTAGGAAACTGCCAGGATTTAGCACCTACATGTCAATAATACACACACACGAGCATTGCTCAGATCTGGTGCAGCTTCTGAAAGTCATAAAACAATTACAAACTTCTACTCCTCCTACAGAGACTAACAAACCATGCTTCTTACAGACATTGCGTCTCTGGCTTCATTCAAAATTGTGAGATAACATTTTTATGGCCTAGGCCCAGTAATTTAATTTCTCACTGTTTTCCAAAGTTTGCTGGAGCCAGGCTTAACCTCTTCTCTTCCAGTATTGTCTGTTAACATATATATATATATATATATATATATATATATATATATATATATATATATATATATATATATATATATATATATATAAAATTCAGTTACAATACAGTCAGGACCCAGTGTTGGTACACGTTTAATACAAGCAACTTTATAAATCCATTTTCAACACAAGCATCTGTACAAATTAGTTAGATATTCTAATAATATGTAATTCTTTACTAAATTCCAGCTAGCTGTGATGGCATATGATACACATCCACTCCCCTACTTCTCCTGGCATAGCTGGCAATATCTCACATCATCACATTCATCATAGTACATGTTTCTGCATTTCTGCTTGTGTACCATTTTTTTCCAAAGATTATAACAAATCTGGAGGTGTAAGGTCTCTTTACTTTTACTTATTTACTATGGTTTTCATACTGATCACTGCTGCGGTACCATTAGCTGGGTCTGCATTATAATCTCGAAGTTACAGAACATTGAATACAATAGGGTCAACACCATATTATCGAAGTTCCATAACTTCGAAAATAAAAAAAAAATGTAAACATCAAATGCTTACCCTAACGGGTTTAAGCAGGGGGTCAAGCCCCCCTGCACCCTCCACCCCCCGCTACTTAAATATACCAACTCTGAGATTGCACTACAGTGTAAGAAAGGGAAATCTTCCCTTTCCACACCATACTCCATTAAAATGCAATCTCGGAGTTGGTATATTTAAATAGCAGAGGGTGTGGGGGGTGCAGGGGGGCTTGCCCCCCTGCATAAACACCCTTTACTTGTTTTTTTTTTTGTTTTTTTTACAGGTTTTATTAGAATTTTGATGGTTTACTGTTTCGATCACTAAAGTTCAATCTTTAGTGATTCGAAACATTAAACCTTTGAGATTCTAATATAGACCTCTATTAGCTATATGGGTTATATCCTGCTGAGAATATAACAACCATCCATCTTCCAAAGCTTCAGCGCACCTTGCACACACCTAAACTATCAAGCAGCTCGAGCTGAGCTGACTAAAAGACTAATTTGAGTGTAAAGCACTTCAGAGCTTTCCTGCCAATGAAGAGTATGTTTCTCGGAGGCTTTTGAGGATTGATGGTTGACTTGTGCTTTTCTTGGATGGGCAGATAAGTTCCCTTTGGGGAAAAACTTCCATTTTCTTATGTTTACTGAGGTTTCATTATTTTGCTCTTCAAGAAACTTATTTTAAAGTTAGGAGTGTTGTGTTTTAACAGACTGCCTCAAGATTAAGATTGTAACGTGCTTTTAAATGGAGTACTTGTTTTTTTTCTTTCGGTGTAAAAGTAGTATAAACTAACTGATAACATATTTTCTGTGAAGAAATTGTGTTTATTTTTCTGTTCTGGGACAGCCATGGTGTTTGAAAGCATTTTTACTGTGTTTTTTTTTTCTTTCAAAAAGGTAACTTTTTGGACTAGTAGTTTTACAGGCATTTGCTGCTTGTCTTCTATGGGACAGAAGCACCCGTTTTAGCTTGAATATCAAACAGATTGTCAGTCCCATGTTCGATTCTTTGTCCAGCCACAAAAAGAAGAAAAGAAAAAGCAAACAACCTTAGCCACCACAGCAGGCTAGAAATTTAATTCAGCCACAGGTGGGTGACACTGCTGTGGTCATTTGTTGTACCTCAGACTACTCACCTTTTACCCTGGATCTATCTGGTGTACCACCTAGCACTAATAGGAACTGGGGCTTAGCCACGTTTTCTGTGACTGATAGAAGACCCTCAAAGGGCAAGGGAGAGCCACTCTTGTCAGTGCTAGGGAGAGGGAGCAGGGTAGGTTTCCCTTGTTGTGGCAGAATGCTCTGCCCACCCATGGGGAAGTATGATTGCTATTAGTACCATGGTTGACCCCATTTTTCCTATCAAAAAGAAACAGAAAACCAAGCATGTATCTACTCCTCCTCAAATTTCTTTGGATGGAAGTAGATGTTCTTCATCTCACATTGCTGCAGTCATAACTTGTGGGTAGTCCGCTGTCCTCGTTCGGCCCGAATACCAAAGTATTAGGCTGGCGTCGGTCATGGGCGCTCAGATCTGACGTCAGTGCGCCATGGTATTAAAACGCATGACCGACGTCATATCCTCAGTCTTTTTTGCTGCATGGTCCGAAGCAGAAGCAGCGTTTGCAAGTGCCGTTCGGTGTTCTGAAATTTTCGTATTCTGAGTTTCAGACTGAAACCAAGTTGGGCTAAGTACCCCGTTGGGGAATATTTTTGTTTTTTCTTGCCTCAGTTAATTCCGGATGTCAGAAAAAGTGAATAATTGTATTTCTTGTGGGAAACAGATACCGCATAGGGATTACCACTCTCTCTGTATTCCTTGTTTGGGGCCTGAGCACGACTTAGTCGGGTGTCGCTTTTGTGCTAGATTTAATAAGCGCACCATTAAACGTAGGTTAGATTGCGCTAGGCTTGCCTTCGGTAAGCGGTGTAATTACAATATGCCGTCGGATCCTCCGACGCCCGCTACCGCTAAGAAGCGCAAGGAAAAATCGTTAAGGTCCAAGCAGGATGAGTCGTCCGTTCCGGACGCCGGTTCTTTAGAAACTACGGTGGAATCTGTAGATCCAGCCGAGGTTTCAGCTGAGTCTCAGGGGGAGCCGTTAATTTTGCAAGATGTGGCCTCTCAGGAGTCAGGTCAGGCTGAGGGGGCCAGTAGTTTACTGTGTCTTTCAGTATGGCTATACACTGAGTAGCAGCAGAGCCAGTGAATTTGTCTTTTTAGGCAAATTTCAGTTACTAGCTAGTAAGTGCACTGCCTGGATGCTAGCAAAGAAGACATTTAGAGAACCTGAAAGAAAATCAACCACAAAAGCTGAGGAGAAAACACTGGCTTGGAAGAATCCTGCAGCTGTTCAGCAAGTCCAGTGCCGGCTTTGGTCCAAGACAATCTAGAGGAAAATATAAGTCAAATATGCTCAGAGCTGATTAAAATAAATAAAATACTTAATGAGTTCATCAACTCAAATAATAAAAGGCTGGAAAAAATGGCAGAAGCTTTAAACAGATATTCAGTTGAGCTGACAAAACTGCAAGACTCAAAGGTTGAATTGAAGAAAAGGCTGGCTGAGTATGTAACTGCTCAAGAAGTGATGTTTCAAAAAAATGGTACAGTCAGAGGAGAAGAGAGTACATAGGGTAAACCTGACATTTTCTTCTGTACCAGAGAAAATGCAAGGAACAGATTGTATTAATTTAATGAAAGCACAGATAAGCAACTGGACTGGTATTCCACAGCAGTTGTTGTTAAATAAATTAATTAATTAAATTGTTTATTTATTTATTGACATTTGATTACTGAGAAAGTCCGACTGAGTAGGAGCCCATTTTCAGTGGAGACCCTGGAAGGAAAGCTCCAAAGTATTATCAAACATTTTAAGAGCAATAAATTTACAGTCTTTAAAAATAATACAAAAAAAACACAGTTGAAATAATTATACCAAATTAGACACATAATATGAAAACAATGGTTAAGAATTAGGGTTACCACCTGTCCCACTTTGCGAGGGACAGTCCCTCTTTGGGCAGTTGTGTCCTGCAAAAAATTTGTAAAAATGGCAAACGTCCTGAGATTTTAGGACAAAATTACTTCCTATATTTTATGTAATAGTTGCATAAAACAGGTATTCTGTATCTGAAACACCTAAATGTTATAAGAAACAGAATAAGCAACTAAAATGCTACAAGAATAAACTTTTATTTAGGCAATAAAGTGAAATTCTGTCCTTTGTACTGGGCATGGGTATGTTTCGCCCTGCAAAATCTGATGTTTGCCCCAAAAATGTCCCACTTTGAGCATTTGAAAAGGTGGCAACCCTGTTAAGAATATACAAGTTATATAACGATGATTTATTAGTTATAGAAATTTTAACCAGTTTATACAGAAATTAAAGGTAAGTTAATATAATACAGGAACTGCAATATGAAGTGATAGAAAAGCAAGCTTATGGTATATTTAGAGAAAATAACGAAGGGAGAGAAATTGATAGAAGTGAGGAAGTGAGTGAAGAAGGGAGAGTAAGGAGATGTAAGGTATGTATAGGTATTTGTTCACATTTAGGGGTATAGTTTATCCTGTTGTTGAGCAAGAAGAGAGACAGCTTTTGTCCAGGAAGTCTAAAGTCTTTCAGAATGGATTAGAAGGATGAAAGGGAGGGTATTGACGTGATGGATAGAGATAAGGAGTTCCAGTTCTTAGCAACATGGTACAAGTACAGGCAATGCCCAGCAGATTTGATAGGTTTGTGGACAGACACGAGTTTTTTGTCTTTGGATCATAATGACCGACTAGGAACTCAGTTGTGTAGAGTGTTATTTAGTGCTGAACAACCAGGTGGATTCTGGTTAATTTTATAGGTGGTAAGAAGCCGTGTGTATGTTAGTTGATCGAGTACTTCTAACCAGTTTAGGCTTTTTAGTGCTATACAGAGGTGGGTTCTGAAAGCGTGGCTGCAAATTTACCAACTTTTTTATAACATTGTTCAAGTTTTGATTTTTGTGATAGTTGAAGATTATTAAGGATGGGAGCGCTATAAAGAAGTGTGGGGAGGAGATAAGTAGTGGAATGTGTAGCTTTAGCTACATCAGTGACAAGGTTTTTGGCTCTGTAAAGCATCAATACTGTTTGATGAGTTCTTATGCAGTTTTGTATGTGAAGGTCAAATTTAACATTATTATTCACCATCATCCCTAATAATTTGCTGTGAGACATGACTTCACTGGTTGTATTATTAAGAGAGAGAGGGCTTTCAGTTTGTTTTGTTTTTTCATGGGAGAAGGATTTGGGGAAAAAAACAGTATTTTTTTTTTTTTTGTTTAGGGTTGAGTATGAATTGTGAGTTACAAAGCCATGTTTCAGTTGCTGTTAAAGCTTCCTGAGTAATTTTTGGAGGTGTACTATGGTGTCAGATGTGCAAAAATGAGTGTGAAGTTATCTGCGTGCTGCATTAGGGAGGCCTGTTGTGTGGATGTGTGGAGGATGTTGGTGAAAATGTCAAACAGGAGAGGACCAAGGATAGAGCCTTGTGGTACACCTGTGTTGACTGTGAGGTATGGAGAGAGTGTGGAATGCCATTTTACTGACGGATACCTATTGGATAGGTAGCTTTTGAAGCATAGAAGGGTGGGCTGAGACAGACCTAATGAGGACATTTGAAGTAGAAGTTTGCTGTGACAATTTGTGTTGAAGGTTTTAGACAATTCTAGAAGTAAGGAGGAGACACGTTTGCCATTATCTCTAGTTTATTGACAGTAACTGTATAGGTTAGAAGTGCAGTTTTAGTACTGTGGGAAGGATGGGAAGCCATGTTGTGTGGGGGATAGGAGTTCATCCTGCAGGAGATAGTTTAGCAATTATTTTTGAATGCATTTTTCAAGTATCTTGGAGAGGGGGATAATAGGTCTAAAATTAGTAACATCTGTTGAATTTCATCCTTTATGCAGAGGACCGTGTGACTTTTTCCAGAGAGAGAGAGAGAGAACATGGGATTCCTGGATTGTCCTATTTTAAAGGATTGAGACAGTGTAGGTAATGCTGCTTACTGCTATTTTAAGGTATTTACTTGGAGGGTCACAGCCGAAATAGAGCATGGTTTGAGATTGAGTAGTTTTATGTAGTATATAGTCACAGGTTTGAAGGTGAAAGTGCATGTGGAGATATCTGGCTGCTGAGCAGGGTTACGATTAGATGTTGGGGAATTTTTGTTTAGAGATGCTATACTGTCTAGGAAATGCGAGTTAAATTGTATTGTGGTTTCAAGTGATGACTTGTTGGGAGAGGGATTAGGGTGGAATTTATGGCCAGCATGCAAGATTTCTTTAATGGCTCTCCACAATTTTTTATGGTTGTGTTTACTATTATTCTAAAATTATTATAGTATATTTTCTGTCTTCATTAATTTGCATTTTAGCATGATTGCAAAGCATTTTGATTTTTTTAAGATAGTGTGGTTTTATATTTTTGTTATTCTTTCTATGCTTTTTCTCTACCCTGCATTAGCATTCTACTCTTTTTGGATAGCCAAATTGCATTGTTTGTTTTTGCTCTCTTCTTTCCAGGAGGTACAAGGCTATTTAGAATATTCAGGAAAGTTGTATTGAATTTGTTTACGGCATCATCTAAGGGGAGTTTTTTTTAGGAAGTTCCAGTTAATAGATGTTAGGTTAGTAATGAACATTTCTGGGTTAAACCTAGAAATGTTGCTTATTGTTTTATAAACTTGCCATTTAAGTAGATGTGGGAGATGTCTGGTTGTATAGATTGGTAGATCATTACTGTGACAGTCAGACTTTGAGTTGTAATTGAAAGGGCACATCATGTGTATGCGCCATACCTGGCCATGAGAAAGCAACCAAAACCTCTAATAGTAAAATGAAATCCTACCAACAGAAAGAGTTGATACTGACAAAACTGTGGCAGAAGGATAAAGTACTAAAGGTTGGAGACAGTAGAGTGTTTGTGGAAAATGATTACTCATTGTACAACAGATAGAATAGAAGTAAATTTATTTCACCAATCAGGAAATGCTGAGAGACAAGTGTGAGATTCAAGCTACTGTATCTTGCCATCTTCAGAACACTTTTTCCTGGAGGGTCAAAGTCATTTTTGATGCACAACATGCTAGGGAGGAAGTACAAAAGTACGTCCAACAAAAATTGAGCTATCAAACAAAAGGGGACTCTGATTACTATTCTTCTGATAATAAAGATCATAGAGAGACTATGCCAGTGAAACCTTTTCCAATGTTTAAACGAAGATGCTTGAGAGACAGCAAAAAGCACAGGAGTTGACTGGAAGAACCAGAAGTACATCAGAAATGAACCAGAAACTGGAATTGGGAGCTGGGGAGCAACAGAAAGAAAACCAGCAATTCAGAAATTAATGAATGAATGTGGGATTGCAAAGCATAAGTTATATCTGTGAAATACGGCGGAGCAAGAAATACTGGAAATATTGGGACTTTTTCACTTTGTAGGGAACTCCAAAGCATATGTCCTACTTCATGTCATTAATGTTTGGAAGAACATTAAGGCGAGAGGAAGAAGGAAGGCTGTAACTGTAAGTAAAACAATGTTCTTAACAGTATTTTTATAAAACATGACATAATGCTATATGTTCTATAGTAAAGCATTTTCCATTATTTTTGTGTGTTATGAGGATACTAAAATAAACAGGTGCCCCCTTTTGTCTTTCTTTCTTTCCTTCTTTAGTTTTAAGAAATGTTGGCACTGCAGTGTAAAAAGAGAAGAAAGCCCGGGCAAAAGCATGTTTGAATTAATAGGCTGCAATCCTAGGTTGTTGAGGTGAGGGAAGGGTTGTTAAAGTATACAGAGCATGATGTATGTATTGTCACTTAATGTTGTATGTGCCATCACTTTTTGTTGAGCTTTTCTCCTCCAGGCCTCTGCTGAAAATGGGTTCTGCCCAGTCAGATTTTCCTGGTAAACAAATGTAAAATAAATAAAATAAATATAAGTAAAATGAACATGCTTTTTCTTAGTTTTCCATAGGATAATGACTGGATAAAGGCCTTTGGCTTGATCTAGGAAGTTTTAAGTGGAAGCAGTTAAATAAAAGAACATTGAATGTAACTAAAAGATGTGAAGTTGTCCTATCTCGCCATTCATTCTTTACTGATGGGTTCGGAGCTGATCCCTCGGCTCCGAGTTGGCACCTACTACAAAGCTCGAGGATTTCAAGTAGCTCGAGGCCAAGTCCTTATCCCATGATGCACCTTGAGTTACCTCAGATCTAGTTTGCCGCTGCAACTGATCGGAGATTCTTGCTAGCTCGGGCCAGCAAAAACTTTAATACCTTTCTATTTCCAAAAATTATTGTTAATTTATTTTTAGAATAGTTAGATATTTAGGTTAGATAAGCTCTTAAAGCTTTATCTGCAGTGTTCCCTGCCCTGTGTGCTTTCTTAGCTATATATTTGGCCTCGTTTTTCTTCATAGGCTTATTTAAACTTTCTGACTAAAAATTGTTTATTCAATGACCTTTTTGTCACATTTGTTATTAGTATAGTATTGTGTGATTACTTAGTGACTAGTGAGTGTTTATCCAGTGAACTTTTGTCATTTTTCCTTAGTAGAATATCTAATAATTCTTAGAGTTAACCTGCTTAGTTAATTTCTGTGTGTGTGCTTGTTAGCCTTAATTTTAGGCTTGTGTGCATATATTTAGCCTATTTTGTATTAGAAAACATAGTAGTAGTTATAGTTAGCCTTAGTTTAAAAGGCTTGTGTGTGTCTGTGCTTATAGTTGGCCTGCTTTTATTAAATGCTTGTGTGTGTGTACTTATAGTTAGCCTGTTTTTTATTAGAAGGCTAATTTATATTTGCTGTTGTTGGGTGTGTCCATTTCTGTCATGGCTGATGACAAGGACAAACACCCTAAGTCAAGGTTTAAAAGATGCCCTAAATGTGGGCAGAAGATGTCTGTTACTGACTGCCATGTGAATTGTGTCTACTGCTTGGGTGCCTTGCACTTACAAGAAACATGTTCCATATGCCATTCTTTTTCCTCTCGAATCCTCCAAGAGAGAAAAAGGAACCTCATTGACCGGGGTTTGTTGGAACATTCTTTCCTGGAGGCTTTGAGTGACCAGGATGGATCTAGTAAGTCATCAAAGTCCTCCAAGACGTCTGTGGATTCGAAAAAGTCAAAAGAGTCTGTGACATCAGCTCCGCAGGTCTTGGAGCCGGTCCCCGGTTTTGGAACCGGTATCCGAAATTACCAAATCTTCGCTTCTTCACTCGGTACCATCGGTCCGTTCATCTAGGTCTTCTGTTAGCCTCTCAGATTTGGATGTGGATTGGGTAGTGCAGAAGCTTTTTCAGGCACCGGCCTTTGCAAAATTGTTATCAGCTCTGACCCAGGTGGCTTCAGAGCTGAAGACCCTTATGCCAGCTATATCTCTTCCTCCTCTGAGCCATAATGGTCCTTCGGAGCCGGAGGAGTCTTACTTGCTGATTGTGGAGCCTTCGGAGGCAAAGTCTGCTCCAGTGTCTTCAGTTCCTTTCACTCTGACGTCCTCAGTGCCGATCGAGGACTCTAGGTCGGGTCCGGGCAGGTTAGTCGAACTGACTTGTTGGTTCCGACTTTGCTTCTCGGGGCTTCGGCTCAGATGAGCTCAGCTCCTACCTCAGGCTCAGAGTCCACTGTCCCACTGCCTAGGGTATCGACGGTTTCCTTGGTTCCGTTGGTTCCTTCGCACTGGAGCAGGGGTGCCTTCGAAGCCATAAGGAGAGTTATGTCTCCCAAGACATCCTCAACTTCAGGTCCAGTTTCTTCATCCCCTAAAGCGCCTGTGTCTCCTTCTGCCTCACAGATCCTAGCTAAGCGCAGAGACTCAGAGCCTCAGGAAGACCCATTGGGTGGCCCATGCTCTTCAGAGATCTCTCCAGAAGCTCCCACTGATGAGGTTCCCAGGAAGAGTGTGTGTAAGAGGAAACATTTGGACTCCCCTCAGGAGTCATTAACATGTGATATTGACTTGGATTAATCAGAAGGGTCCCCATGGTCCCCCACTGAGGATATCTCATTTGCTGAGATACTGGAAATCCTTAGGCAGAGGGGTGACTGGCAGTTCACCAACCCTACTGAGGATGAGTTGGTCCTCCTGAAAGCTTTCGGGTCTCAGCCCTCCACCTCTTGGGTGTATCCACCCTTCGATGAGCTTATGCAGCTGGTCTCACGAAGGGCATGGGAGTCTCCGGACACCATGGAGCCTGTCCCTAGGAGGCCTAATAAGTTCATATCTGCCCCCTAGATAAATTCTACTTGACCAAAGGTGTGTCAGTTGATGCCATGGTGGTGGAGGCAGCCACCAAAAGGGAAATATCTGAAACTTCCTCGTCTATCCATCCTCCTAACAGAGACTCCAGGATCATGGATAGATA
Source organism: Protopterus annectens (assembly GCF_019279795.1). Taxonomy (NCBI): domain Eukaryota; kingdom Metazoa; phylum Chordata; order Ceratodontiformes; family Protopteridae; genus Protopterus; species Protopterus annectens. The sequence goes on along the minus strand of NC_056737.1, from coordinate 1,813,572,450 downwards.
TGGGAAGCGCATGTTTAGTTCAGCGACTTTTACACCTTGTTTGCTTAACTATTTAACCCATTTTATGAGACTACAAAGAGATCTCCTTAAAGAGCTGGGGGATACTCTTCAGGGTACTGTAGCTGCAGGAGCTACAGACAAAGATGCCTCCCAGCTTGCTACCCTCAATTCCATAGTGAACTCGTCCATGCGTCTCATTTTATATGCAGCTAATGGAATGAGTAGGGCAGCGGGTACAGGAGTTGCTCTTAGGAGACACTCCTGGATGCTCTTGTGTCCCATCGCGGAGCCCTTCAAGTCATCCTTCGTGAATGCCCCTTTTCATGGCTCATCCCTTTTCAGGCCCAAAGTTAAGGAAACTTTAACCAGGTGTGAGCAGGACGGAAAGACTCTGTCTGCCATTGGAGTCCGTTTTTCCACCCCTACCAGACCCTACCCCAAGAGTCAAAGGGGAGGGAAAATGTGGTTCCAAAAAGCCCAAGGAGCCTTTCAGGACACACATGGTGAACCCTCCTCCAGGGGCAGAGGAGGGGGCAATAATGGAAGACGCCATCCTCTCGGCAGAGGGGGTCCACAAAACCAGGGTGACAGAGATCACTTCTTTGGGAAGCCGTACCAGCGCTCCTGAAAGGAGGCCCACTGTCCTGCTCTGGAGGCAGTCAGGGGTCGCTTATCTTTATACCCAGATGCCTGGTTCAAAATAACAAATGATAACTGTGTACAAAGTATCATTTCCAGAGGATACTTCATCGCATTCACACACCCCCTCCACTGACAAGAAAAATCCCGGACGTTCCACCCAATTACAGGGAACAAGCAACTGTAGAGGTCCAGACATTGCTAAGAAAAAGTGTCATCCAACCAGTCCCATCTCAAGATTCTTTTTAGTTCCAAAAAAGACAGGGGACTGGAGGACCTATATTGGACCTCAGCAGACTAAACAAATCTGTCAAGAAAGTGAAGTTTCAGATGGTCACGCTTCAGTCAATACTTCCCTTCTTAGGGAAAGACAATTGGATGTACTCAATAGATCTCCAGGATGCGTACTACCACATAAAATGGCCAGGCCATCCAGGGATCATCTGCGCTTCTGGCTGGGAGCCAATCATTACCAGTTTCGAGCCCTGCCCTTTGGTCTCACTACAGCCCCCAGAGTGTTCACCAAATGCATGGCAGTGGTCATGGCTCACCTGAGACGTTTAGGATTCCAGGTGTTTCCGTACCTAGACGATTGGCTCCTTACCGCCACCACCAGGCATCAACTCATTCAGGCCAGGGAGTCCACTCTGTCACTCTGCAATCAGCTGGGCATTACAATAAACTCAGAAAAATTTGCCTTGTCGCCATCGCAGCATATCGTCTTTATCGGAGCAGAACTGGACACCACCACCACCACGCTAAGACTTCCAGTAGAAAGAGTCTTACTTCTCCATCAGCATGTCCGCATTCTAATATCCAAAAACAAAGTACCAGCATCAGAAGTTCTGAAACTGTTAGGAATGATGGCAGCTGCAATTCTGGCCATACCACTGGGTTGTATGCACATGCGGATACTGCAATGGCTGTTGTTCACTCAATGGTCTTACCAAGAGCTCCCCATGTCTCACATGATAATGATCTCAAATTCCTACAAAAAAGGATCTTCAGTGGTGGTTGACCTCACTTCATGTTACAATAGGATGCCCATTTGTGTTACCCCCCCCTCCAGCGGTCACAGTGACCATGGATGCTTCCCTGATAGGGTGAGGGGGCATTTTCAGGGAAAAACAGCCCAAGGCACGTGGACCGATCAAGAGACACACCTGCATATCAATGTCCTAGAGATGAGAGCAGTACTTTTGGCATTGCAGTACTTCCAGGACTCTCTTCCTCTGGGTACGATTGTGATTCAGACAGACAACATGTCAGTGGTCTGGTATTTGAACAAATAAGGAGGAACCAGATCATACCCTCTTTGTCGTGAGGCCCTCAGAGTATGGCCGTAGGCTATTTCCACACAGAGCTTTCTCTTAGCAACACACATCCCGGGGAAATCCAAAGTAATAGCAGACAAGCTGAGTAGAGCAATTTTGTTGCCCCACGAGTGGTCCCTCAAGACGGAAATAGCGGACAGGATATTCCGCAGGTGAGGCCAGCCTTGCTGTGACCTTTTTGCCAGTTACATGAACACGAAATGCCGAAGCTACTTTGCCCTGATTCCTCCTCCAAGAGAAGCCCCAAGGGATGCACTCGTTCACAGTTGGCCCCCGGGTTTCCTTTATGCATTCCCACCAATCCCATTGATACCCAAAGTATTACAGAAAGCAAAAGCCCTGGGAAGGACCATTATTCTAATAGCTCCTCGTTGGCCTGATCAGATTTGGTTTCCCTTCCTTCGACTTCATCTTTTGGAGGACCCCTAGATTCTAGACCCAGTTCCAGACCTTCTAACACTCGTTGGGGGAACTTCATCCCTCTCTGCAGTCCCTGAAGCTGACAGCTTGGCTGATCCAATTCCCCTCATAGCCAGGTTCCATAACCTTTCCAAATAGACAAAGCAAATTCTGCTGTCCTCTCATAAATCCTCTACGAGGAAGCTATACTTCAGCAAATGGAAACAATTTTCTATATGGGCCTCTAAAAACAATATTGATCCTTACCAAGCCCCTATGGCCACTATTCTAGAATTCTTAACCATGATATTCAGTAAAGGAGCTGCAGCAGCAGCAGTCCATGTTCAACTTGCTGCCATTTCTAACTTTCATCTGGGATTTGAAGGATTGACTATTATGTCACACAAATTATCCAAAGCCTTTCTCAAAGGGACCTTTCATATTTGACCACCTGTGAAATCTCCCTATTCTCCATGGAATCTAAATTTTATGCTTTTCCACATAATTCTTCCTCATTTTGAACCATCTTCCTCATGTGACCTCAAATTTTTGTTATGGAAAACCATCTTTTTAGTAGCTATTACTTTTGCCCGCAGAGTCTCAGAGCTTCTAGCCTTGTCTATCAAGCCTTCTAATTTGATTTTCCATGCTGACAGTCTCACTTCGAACAAACCCCTCTTTCTTGTCCAAAGTTTTCACTGAAACTAATCTCAACCAAATTATTGATTTGCCAGTTTTCTTCCCCATCCATTCCAACAATCTAGAGTACATGCTGCACAAACTTGATGTTCACAGACAGCTCAGAGTTTATTTGGATAGAACAAAATATTTCAGGAAATTAGACCAGCTTTTTGTTTCATTTTCAGATTTCAGGAAGGGTATGCCAGTGGCTAAAACAACTTTGTCTAAATGGTTATCTGATTGTATCACCTTTACTTATTCAGCTGCCAATATGCCCTTACAGCATAAAATTAAAGCTCACTCAACCAGAGCATTTTCTACATTCTCTGCCAGACTTCCTATTGATAACATTTGTGTAGCAGTCACTTGGTCAAAACATCATACCTTTATCAGTCATTACAAAGTTGACAGGGCCTCCTTTGGATCCACGGTCCTGAGAAATATACTCCTGTAAGCCAGCTGAGGTAGATGGTGCTTGGGATGCTACCCATCAGTAAAGAATGAACGGCAAGATAGAGCAACTTCACATAAAGACGTTATGTACTTACCGTAACGTTTCTTGAGTTGTTCATCTTGCCTTCATTCTTATGTCCCTCCCTCCTACCCCCTCCTGGGCTCTCAGAAGACCTAGATGCTAGATCCTTCCTTGGTCACTCAACCCTTCTACTCTCTCTCTCTCTCTTATGGAGTTATAGAGTGACATATGGTATTATTATATGCAGCAAACAAGATCTGAGGTAACTCATGGTGCATCATGGGATAGGGACTTGGCCTCGAGCTACTTGAAATCCTCGAGCTTTGTAGTAGGTGCCGACTCGGAGCCGAGGGATTGGCTCCGAACACATTAGTAAAGAATGAAGGCAAGATGGACAACTCACATGGAACGTTATGGTAAGTGCATAACTTCTTTTTTCCTTTATCAAATGTTCACAGTGCAATGTGAGCTCAGCATATGGGTTAAAAAGGATTCAATTATGACGGCTAAGGATATGTAGGAAGAGACTAAACAAAAGATAATAGAAAACCTAGAAATTGGCAGCTCTGTTTTGTGTATATGGATAGGAAGATAGAGGCAGTGAAAATGTCTTTAGTCCCTTTAGTTTTATATACAGGTCACTCATATCTGTATCAACTAGAGGAGAAGGTGTGGATAGAAATTAAGAAAGAGTTGAAAGATTTTATCTGGGAGGGAAAAAGGGCAAGAGTCAAGTGGGATAAACTGATCATCTGAAGTAGGAGATTCATTTGTCTGCAACCTGTGGGTTATGGATCCGATATCGGATCCGAACCGGCATGGTTTACCAGCTATGGATCCTAGCTCTCAGCTCCTCCCCTCACCCATAATGCCCTGCTCTACCCTCATGACCTCAGATCTCGTTTGCCGCGCATGGTGACCAGATTGTGTTTTCTAAGCTCTCCAGCTAAGTGCAGTTTTATTACTTTTAAAGTGCTAATTTTTGAAGTTTTGTGTGAAAGTTGTGTGGAAGTGTAGGTTTCCCTTTTATTAAATTATACTTTTAGTGTTTTAAAATTAATTTTTACTTATCCCTCCCCTCGCTGGTAGCGTAGTGTGTGTTTGGGCCTGTGAGTGATTTTGTTACTTCACTTTAAATTAGTTTAAGTAACCCTCTTTGCTTTTGGGATGTCTGAACAGCCCAAAGCTGTGTTTTTCAAGTGCTCCGAGTGTGGCCATAAGCTTTCCCCGGCTGATGGCCACACTCGGTGTGTTAGATGCCTTGGGGTTGAACACCTCACTTCTGGATGTTCCATTTGTGCAGGGTTCAACCCCAGGGCATTGAAGGAGCGGAGGTCCAAGCTTGTCTTGGCGGGTCTTTTGCCACCGGACTCGGCTCCGGCCTCCGCTCCTTCGGGGGTAACCGTTTCTACGGTTGTCTCCTCTCTGGCTCCCCTCCTCCTCCTGGGACTCAACCTCCCCGTAGTGGTTCGGAGGAGGAAGCTAGAAAGAAGGACCGGAGGGAGAAGCACCATAAGCGGCGGGCCGAGACCTCCGTTTCGGCCCGCCAGCCAAGCTGGCTTCTCCTCCGGCCTCCTTGTCTGCTGGCTCTCCCCCTCCTCGGCTCCGGTCTCCAGTGTGTTTTTCACCGGGACCTGAGGAGGAGGAGACCCGATCTCCGTCGAGGCTATCGAGGAGGCACTCAAGGCCTACCTCGGTAGCCTCGTCGAGATCAACTTATAGCCTGTCAGACGCTGATCTGGACCGGATGATGAGAAGGTTCATCCAGGCCCAGATGCAGATGGGAGTGCTCTTGCCTCCTCCCCCTCTGGGGGGGAGCTCGACCCCCTTTTTCAAGCCAATTGCTCCTTCTCCAACTCCCTACCCGGGTTCGGAGCAGTTGGAGCCAAGCAGCTTCGGAGCCGGGGGTGGGTCGGCGCCGATAGTACTCGGTACTTCGGATCCGACCCTGCCCTCGAGTGCTTCGGATCCGACCTCTCGGAGCCTGGATCCGAGCCGGATCTGGGGATCAGTGCTCCTTGGCGCCGTCTGTGTCGGAGCGCACTGTCCTTCGGATCCAACGCCGCGCCGGCTCCGATCCACTCCTCGGATCCGAGGGGGAGCCGATTGTCGGATCCTTTGGTCGAGGTCGGCTCCCCTTCGGCTTTTGATGTAGTGGAGAGGGCCCTGTTGAGGGTCTCCGGACCCCCAGCACTTGCTTCGGCTCCGTCCCGCGCTCCCTCTGCACTGGGTCAGGCTTCCACCATCCGGCCCTTGGGACAGCCTGCTCCTGTGCCCCAAGCTGTTCCCTGGAACAGGTTACTGTTTGTGGAGTCCTCTGACAGCCCCCCGGAGGATGTTCCCCGCAAACATACGTGCAAAAGGAGGCACATTGACTCCCGAGTCACTCACAGAAGACTCGGATTTGGAGGAAGAGGATGACACCCCACGGACACCCCGCGAGGATTTCTCATTTGGAGACATCATCGAAATGCTCCGCATAAGGGGGTGGTCTGCCCCAAGTCTTCCTCGGACGAGTCCGTGTTCTTGGAGGCATTTGAAGCGGGCCCGTCTACCTCTTGGGTGTCCCCTCCTGCCGACCCCCTGGTGGACCTCATTACCACCAGGGCGTGGAAGGAACCGGACACTGTGGAGCCAATCCCTAAAAGGCCCGACCGTATTCTCAGTCCCCCGGCTGACCGTGCCCATTGGAGTAAGGGGCCTCCGGTAGATGCCATGTTGACGGCGGCCACCAAGAGGGAACTTGCTCAGGAGAGTCCCTCAGTCCATCCCCCGAGCAAGGAGTCTCAGATGATGGACCACTTGGGGAAGCGGATGTTTAGTTCAGCGACCTTCTCTGTAAGGGCGCTGAACTATCTGGCACATGTGATTAGGATGCACCGCGATCTTATTAAAGAATACGCTGCATCCCCCCCAGAGTCCATGTCGGAGGAGGACAAAGTGCTGCACTCCACCCGCATGGCCACTCTCAGGTCCGTCACCAATACCTCTATGTGGCTACTCTCCCATGCTAAGGAAGGCGCCGCTAGAGCCGCAGGGGCAGGCCTAGTTACTAGACGTCAGGCCTGGCTCCGTCATTGCGATTTCTCAGAGCCCTTCAAGGCGTCATTTGCGAACGCCCCCTTCGATGGTTCTGCCCTCTTTGGCAAAACTGTTCGCGACACTTTGACCCAGAGCGAGAAGGACGGGAAGACGCTGTCTGCCATCGGAATCCGCTTCTCTGCACCCCAGAGGCCCTATTCTAGGAACCAAAAGGGTCAGAAGAAGATGTGGTTCCGGAAGTCGCAGCAATCCCAGCCTGCTCCGGACAACCAGTCCTTCCGTGGCAGAGGAGGACAGGGAGGACGCCGCCCTAGGGGCAGAGGGGCTCCCAGGAACTTCGGGTCCAGAGAACCCTTCTCTGAACGGCCCGCAGCAGCCCTGAGGGGTTGCCCGGCTGCTCCACTCTGGAGGCAGTCGGGGGACATTTTTCGGAGCACCTGGCGGCATGGGAGTCCATAACATCAGTCCGCTGGGTTCTCCAGATCATATCCAGAGGATACCGTATCCCCTTTCTTCACTTGCCAAAATTGAAGTCCCTCCCGGCGTTCCACCCGGTCAGTGGGAGGCTGCTTTGGCAGAAATTGGCCATCTGCTAAAGAAAGAGCCATCCAGCCCGTCCCCAGACCAGATCGGATCAGGGTTCTACTCCAGGTTCTTTTAGTGCCAAAAAGACGGGGATCTAAGACCAATTTTAGACCTTTCACTCTTGAACCTGGCAGTTCCCAAGGAGAAGTTGCGAATGGTCACGCTGCAGTCTATTCTCCCCCTTCTGGGAGAAAATCACTGGATGTGCTCCATAGACCTCAAGGATGCGTACTACCACATACTAATGGACAGGCGCTCCAGGAGGTTTCTCCGCTTCCGGCTGGGAGCCAGTCACTACCAGTTCTGGGTCCTTCCCTTTGGTCTCACCACAGCCCCCAGGGTGTTCACCAAAGTATTAGCAGTGGTAGCGGCCCACCTGAGACTTCAGGGGGTACAGGTCTTTCCCTACCTGGACGACTGGCTCCTTACCGCCCCAACAAGGCATCTACTACTATTGGCGCGAGACTCCTTTCTCCATCTTGCTCCCCATCTGGGCATCACTATAAACACAAAAAAATCCAACCTAGCACCCACGCAGTTCATAGATTTTATAGGTGCCAGGTTAGACACAAGGAGATTAAAAGCCTTCCTCACTGCGGACAGAGTTCAAAATCTGCAACTCCAGGTGCGGGCCATTCTCCACTCAAGCTCAGTTCAAGCGGAGTTGGTCCTGAGGGCTCTAGGGTCCATGGCGGCTGCTATAGCGCTTCTTCCTCTCGCCAGGTTCAATATGCGCATCCTCCAATGGACACTCCTAGTCCAGTGGTCGTATCTTGCTCTTCCTATGCATCATCCCATTGCGATCAGCAAGGCTTGCAAGCGGTCCCTCCTGTGGTGGCTACACTCTCCAGATCTCCACGGAGGCCGCCCATTTTGTGCTTCTCCCCCTCTCGCCACGGTGACCACGGACGCCTCCCGCCTCGGGTGGGGGGGCATTTTGCAGGCCGGACCGTCCAAGGCACGTGGAACGATTCAGAGACCTTACTGCATATCAACGTTCTAGAGATGAGAGCAGTGCTCTTAGCATTGCTAGCACTTCAGGCCTTTCTTCCCTTGGGAACAATTGCGATTCAATCGGACAACATGTCGGTTGTCTGGTATATCAACAAGCAAGGAGGAACCAGGTCTTACCCTCTTTGTCGAGAAGCCATGAGAGTTTGGGAATGGGCAATCTCCACCAACCGCTTTCTCATAGCAACGCATATTCCGGGTCGGTCCAACATCCTGGCGGACAAACTCAGTCGCACCATTCTCACCCCTTACGAGTGGTCTCTCAATACTCAAGTAGCGGAACGCATATTCGCACGGTGGGGAACTCCTTGTTGCGATCTTTTTGCCTCTCCCTCAAATACCAAGTGCGACAGTTTTTTCGCTCTGATACCTCCTCCCGGAGGTTCCCCAAGAGACGCTCTGGTGCATGCTTGGCCACCCGATCTTCTTTATGCTTATCACCCCTTGCCTCTGATGCTCCAAGTTCTTCAGAAAGCCTCTCGGTTGGGGTGCAGAATGATTCTCATTGCTCCGTTTTGGCCTCGACAGATCTGGTTCCCCTTCCTAAGGTCTCACTCTGTGAATCCTCCTTGGATTCTAGATCCGATTCCGGATCTGATATCTCATCCATCCCACTTATCTCCTCCGAACCTGGACAACCTGAAGCTGACCGCTTGGCTGCTCCAGTTCCACTCTTGATCAGGACTCCCGGTATTTCGTCTCCTGTTAAGGCCATCCTGGTGGCAGCTCATAAGCCATCCACTAGGAAAGTCTACCGCAGCAAGTGGAAACGGTTCTCGTTGTGGGCGGAGCGGCAAGGCCTAAACCCTTCACAGTTCCTCTCCCTTTGGTGCTTGATTTCTTAACCACTCTTTTTAATGATGGTGCCAGCAGTTCCACTGTCAAAGTACAACTTGCGGCAATTTCCCATTATCACATTGGTCATGACTCCAATCCACTGATGTCGGCCAAGTTGTGTAAGATTTTCCTTAAAGGTACTTTTCTTCTCAGGCCCCCTGTAAAGCAAGCAGTTCCTCCTTGGGACCTTTCCTTAGTTCTCCAGGCCTTGACCGCCTTCGAACCCGGCTACGGTAGATCTGAAATTCTTATCTTTCAAGACCGCCTTCTTAGTAGCCATTACTTGGCCAAGAGAGTTTCAGAGCTTCAAGCATTATCAGCTAAACCTCCTTACTTGGTCTTTCATCCGGACCGTGTTTACCTCAGGACCAACCCGTCCTTTCTTCCTAAGGTAGCTTCTGAAGCAAACATTAATCAATCCATTAACCTCCCTGTCTTCTTTCCTAAATATGAAAACAAAGGTGAATACAAGCTTCACTCCTTAGATGTTCACAGGCAACTTAGATTTTATCTAAACAGGACGGCTGGTCATAGGCAATCCGACCAGTTGTTCATTTCCTTTGCTAAATTTAACTTGGGCAAACCAATTTCTAAAGTCTCATTATCTCGCTGGATTTCACAATGTATCTTATTGGCTTATCAAGCTGGAAGGCCCGCGGAGGGTGTACATGCCCATTCAACCCGGTCAGTCTCTACATCGGCAGCCTTTAAGGCTAGGATTCCTCTAGATGATATTTGTGCAGCAGCCACGTGGGCTTCATCTCATACTTTTATTTCCCACTACAAGTTGGATCTTGCATCTAGGGTAGAGCATCCTTTGGCTCAGCGGTGCTCGGAATATCCTTCCATGATGGCCGCCCAAGATTCAGGTAGCTGGGGACTCTGTCCCACATGTTGCAGACAAATGAATCTCCTACTTCAGATTTAGAAGTTATGTACTCACCATAACGTTCCATCTGAGTAGGTGTATTCATTTGTCTGCAACCATCCCGCCCTCCTATCCCCCTGGCCTTTCAGTTTCCTGCATATGTTGTGTTACCCTTTTCAGGGTGTTCTTGCTGTTGGCAAACTCGATCTGAGGTCATGAGGGTAGAGCAGGGCATTATGGGTGAGGGGAGGAGCTGAGAGCTTGGATCCATAGCTGGTAAACCATGCCAGTTCGGATCCGATATCGGATCCATAACCCACAGGTTGCAGACAAATGAATACACCTACTCAGATGGAACGTTATGGTGAGTACATAACTTCTAATTTCCAATGGAACAAGGTGGTTTAGGATTGCTTGATTTGAAGAGGTATTTTAGAGCTACACAGTTAAGTCTCCTATAGATAGCACAATCAGAAAGCTATAATTCAAAGTGGAAAGGGATGATGATGAAATAGTGAGGGAGGGCAAGAAATAAGGAAACAGAACAGGATGTTGGATGCATATCCTTATGGAGAACAGCAGTAACCTTGCAGAATGTTATATTCATAAAATAGCAGTAAGTATTCTAAGAACTAAGCCAACATGAGAGTGGATTAAGGAAATTCTGATAATAGGGATTAGTGCAATTATGGGTACAGAGAATAGGCAAGATGGAGCTGGAATTTAGTGGAGAAAACTGGCAAAGGAACCAAGGTATTGGGAGAAAATAACTAGAGAGAGAATGGTAATAGAATGGGAAGAGACCAAGAATACATTTGGACTGCAGGCTAGAGGTTGCCTTCCCTAAGGATTGATATCAGAGTGTAGGCAAAGAGAAATGAATAGGGGTATCCTAAGTAAAAGACCAGCATTGATAGTTTTTAGTAGAATGTAGAACAGAAGCTGCTGTTAAAAAGGGATAATTTGTAGGCCATATAAAATATTGCATGATAACTATAGGAATCAAACAGAGGAGGGTAGAAAGGATTGGGAAGAGAGACTGGATAAGCAATGTATAAAGAAACAATGTGGGGGGTATTTGTGTGGCTCCCAAACATGCAACAAAGTTTAAAAGATTTAGGATTTTGTTTGCAGGTGTTTGCATAGGTATTTTATACCCCAAGTAGACTCCAGAGAATTTTCCCTCATGTAGATTGCAAATGGTAAAGGTGTGACTGGAAAAAAAAGAGATAATTGGGAGCACATTTTTTTGAAGTATAGTAAGTTGGCAGACTACTACCAGAAATACTGGGTAAGCAAATTGGTGCAACTAATTTTTGAGCTGTGATACTGTATCGGAATTACCTAGACAATAGTAAGGCCTTGCTGAGTTTAATTCTGGCAGCTGCCAAAAGGCAATTGCTAAAAAATGGAAATCAAAGTCTGAATGAAATGCACTAGAAGTAGTGAAGTGGAATCTTTAGAAAGGAGAAGGAGCAAATTACACAGAAAAAAAGGAAATTGTGGGAACAATGCGAGCAGAATAATGTTTTGGAGGAGGAATGAGGTTTAAGGGAAGGCAGGAACTGAAATATGTCAGTACGGTTTATTTTCATTTATATAAAAGTGTAATTGCCTGTGTCATAAGTGCTGGTTTAATACAAATGCTTCTTGTTTTTAAAAATGAATAGTTTATTAGGACTGGCTCAGGCTGTTCATGCTTTCTTATAGAGTAATTTCTGATTACAAAAAAAGAGGTATGCCTGTTTTCCAGAAGAGATCGAAGATTCTGAATCTGAATGGGAAGATAACACAGATGGATTCAAGGTTTTGTTCACAGATTTTTGATTGAAACTCACAGGAGAGCTTAGTTTCTGATTCTTCCTGTGGGTTGTTCTTTTTCTCTGAGACTATTACTAGAATGTGCCAGCATTTTCAGTGGGAGAGCACTGTGGTTTCTCAGTGCCTAAAAAAATACTACGAGCTGTCACAGAAGGATTCCTCCCATTCTGTTTGCTTTAGAGGATGTGTGTCTTACTGCCTGCCCTTTTTCTGATAGTCAGCACCTGTCCCTAGAAAGGCAGACCAGGATGTATAAAGTTCATTAGTCTTTTAAATTTTATACATTGTTCCCAAGCCTGACCCTGTAGCTAGTGCCTTAGTTGACTCCACTGATGCTAAGTACGTAGCTAATGCCAATCCTACTCTGTCTAATAAGGATCAGAAATTATTAAAGTATGACAAATGTTTTGTGTACTTTTTCTTCTTATAAAGAAAAATCTGCTTTAAACAGCTTAGTTTCTTCTATTGCTCACGTCACTACTCATTGCTTGCAGTGTGTATAATTCTGCTGATACTTCTTTCAGGGCTATGGCAGCTGGTACTGTTTTAAAGGGATCTGCTTAGCTGCATTCTCAGAACCTCCCAGATGATGTAAAGAAATTAGATTTTTAATTCTTCCTTGGATTGAGATTGTGTCTGGCCTCTGTGCTGCAGAGTTGATCAAAAAGTGTGATGAAAGGGGCACACTGATTCAAAGAATTTCTTAAGATATTTCAGCAGTCCTTTTCCAAATTGTTTGTGGAAGATGTTCTTCGTGTTTCACTGTTGCAGTCATTACATTTGGGTAATCTGCTGGCAGGTTGCCCTCAGTCGGCCTGAATAACAAAGTCTTGGGTCCTGTGTCCGTTGCTGTCTCCTCTTCCATGACGTCAGGAGTATAAAACATGCAGCCGATGGCATTTTAATCAGTCTTTCTTGCCGCGCGGTGCCCAAAGCAGAAGCAGTTCACAAGTGCCGGTCGTCCAACTCCTGAAATTTTTGTTTTCGAATTTCAGAACCAAAGTCTTCAAACTAAAGCTAAGTACCCCGTTGGGGACACTTTTTCTTGCTCTTTACCATTGTCAATAAAAGTTAATAATTGTATTACTTGTGGGAAGCAAATACCTCATAAGGATTTTCATTTGTACTGTATTCCTTGCCTAGGCCCTGACCACAACATGCCATGCTGTCAGTTTTGTGCTAAATTTAACCAATGCACTATTAAGCGTCGGTATATTTTTGCTTCTAAATACTTGCAGACCGTCAAGGTCCAAAACTGACAACGAAGCTTCTCCTAAGCCAGTCGCCGGTTCGCTGGTACTCAGTGAGGTGCTTTCGCAGCCCCTGATGCCCACTACTTTTGATTCGCAGGCCTCTACCAAGACCCATTCTGAGTCCAGTATGCCGCGAGATTCTTCAAGTAATGAACCCGCAGATGTCTCTCCCATGTATGGGTCCAGAGCCACTGAGCAGGCACCGGCTTCTGGGGGTGTTTTCAGGCCTAAAGATTTGTATATTAAACCAATGCCATCATCAAAAACAAGGCCAAAACCAACTTGTATGTCTAAAAAACTGATGCATGAGCCACATGTTTAGGCCCCTATGCCTAAAAAACAAATGATCAAAATGGCTGAGGATTTAATTACCCTGATCAGGGGTTCCCAACCTCCTCCTGCTAAGAGGCCTAGGCAAGACACTGATTATGAATCTTCAGATCAGGTTTCCATTTCTTCTGATTCCTCTTCTGATCAGGAATTTTCTATTCCCCCTTATGAGGACTCTGATGCAGAAGAAATCCATCCCTTCTGCTTCTCCTCCTGAGGATTTTTCTTTGGAGAAACTTTGCATACCTTAAGGGAACATTTTCATTGTGAGAGTTAGGATTTTTCAGAATCCAAAAAGAGGCTTAGGGATTTTTTTCTTCAGCATAGACCTTTGGCTATACCTCCTGTTTTAGACATTGTTGATGATGTTTTCTTAGAATCCAACATGGCTCCTGATTCCCTGCCTCTGGCTCCTAGTAAGCCAGACAGATATTACAGGGTTCCTGACTCCCACAAGTTTCTTTTCAAAAATCCTGCTGCTGACCCTGAAACAATTTCTCAGGGTCCCAAAGGTGTTAAGGCTTCTACTGCTAAAAATCCTACACCTTCTGATAGGGCGCTGGATAGATGGGGTAAGAAGGTTTATACGTCTGCAACCCTGGCAATCAGGGCTTTAAACTGTCAGTTTCATATGCTTAAATATCAACAGCATTGTCATGGGCTTACTTAAACAGAAAATGATGTTGATTTCTGATTGTGTGGAAAATAAAGAGTTACAGGATTTATTGCATTCAGCTGAACAAGTTTGAAAGCATACCTTGCAATGTGGTTTTGATTCCTTGGAGGCCTCTTGCAGGGCTGCCGTAACTGGATCTGTGATAAGAAGGCATGCTTGGCTCAAGGAGCAAAATCTGACTGATCATGTTAAAGCTAAATTGTTGGATGCTTCTTTACACCAGGACATTCTGTTTGGTAATAAGGCAGAAGTTTTGAAAAAGATGGAAGACAAAGCTAAATCTATGCAAACTGTAAAAGATTTCTTGCAAGTGCAGCCACCCAGGTTCAGTAGGCACTGGCCTACTAAGAACTGGTCCTTTCCAGTACCCAACAGAGCTACTCAGGTCAAACCCAGACACTCCAAAGGCTCCAGGTTTCAGTCACAAGGAACTTACAGAACAAAACAATGGGGTGCCCCCAAATCCAAATCTGGAAGTAGCAAAGCACCCCCCCTATGGTAAACAGTCTCAATGACTTTCCTCTGCCATTTCCAAGCACTTATCTTTTGGCAGCCCCTTTGGGGGGAAAACTAGCACGTCATGCTCAAAATTGGCATCTAATTACCCAGGACAACTGGGTCTTAAATATAGTATCTCAGGGATACAGATTTCATTTCCACACATTGCCAATTCCAACCGGATGGCCAGATCTGCCTCCAAATCAGTGGGCAGAGGCCCAGAAACAAGTCATGTCCGTCATGGATATGGGGGCTATTCAACCAGTACCAGAAAAGGAAAAAGAACAAGGTTTTTATTCAAGACTTTTCCTGGTACCCAGAAAAGACAAATTATGGCGTCCAGTTCTGGACTTATCCATTCTAAATACCTTCCTGGACATTCCAAAATTCAAGATGCTGACTCTACAACAGTTACTGCCTATGCTAGGCAAGGATGCCTGGTTGGTAACTCTAGACTTAAAAGAGGCTTACCTGCATATCCCAATCAGGGAATCTTGCAGAAGATACCTCCACTTCAAAGCAGGCTATTTGCATTACCAGTTCTCTGCACTGCCCTTTGGCTTATCTACTGCGCCCAGGGTCTTCACAAAGTGCCTGGCACTAGTGATTGCATTTTGCAGACAAAGAACATTCAAATTTATCCTTATCTGGATGATTGTCTAATTCAGGCAGAAAACAAGGACACTCTTCTATAACATCTGGCATTTGTAAAAAGGCTTCTAACATGCCTAGGATACACCATAAACGAAAAGAAATCACAACTGGTACCCTCTCAAATAATTACATTCCTGGGTGCAAGCTTGAGTACAACTGTCCAGAAGGCTTACCTCATGCCAGACAAATTCAGTTGATAACATACTTCAAACAAGTGGCCACAAAAACCCAGCTATCTGCAAGACAAATTCTGCAGGCTTTAGGGTTCATGGCTTCCTGCATTCTACTAATTCCATATGCAAGACTGCATATGAGGAAACTTCAGTGGTACCTAAAAAGCTTATGGAGTCAACATTGTCACAGCCTGGAAACAATGATTCCTCTCATTCCTTGCCTGCAACAGGAGTTACTATGGTGGGCAGAGGCCTGTCACCAAAACAAGGGACTGTCATTCATTCTACCCCCTGCCACCCAAACCCTGACTGTAGACGCATCAGACTATGCTTGGGGGGCCCATCTGGCAGGGAGATGCATTCAGGGTGAATGGAGTCCAAATCAAATGCACCTACATATCAACCAGAAAGAAATGCTAGCTGTACAGAATGCTCTGACAGCCTTCAAGGACTTCCTTCATCCAGGACAACTACTGATAAAGATGGACAACACCATAGTTATGTGGTACATAAACAAGCAGGGGGGTACCCACTCCTACCCTCTTTGCAGACTAGCCATGGCCTTGTGGAACACAGCCTTGACTTACAAATACATCTACAAGCTCAATTCCTGCCAGGAAAGCAAAATACTCTGGCAGAAATCTTATGGACCAACATGAATGGAAACTGGATCCACAAATCTTCAGCATGTTGACACGAAAATGGGGGAGCCCAGACATAGATCTTTTTGCCTCTCCCAAAAACTGTCAGACAAATTCTGCACAAGAATTCATCACAAAAAAGCTTGGAGAGTGGATGCTCTATCCTTCAGCTGGAAAAACCTATCAGTCTATGCCTTTCCCCCTCTGCCTCTGCTCTCCAAGGTTTTACTAAAAGTCAGACAGGAAAAACCAAAAATGATTCTGATTGCTCCAGACTTGCCAACACTGATACCCACTTCTAAGGAATATGTCACGCCTTTCTCCGTGGTACCTGCCTCAGACACCTCATTTATTGTCTCAGCAGAACTATCAAATTCTGCGCACTCAGCTCCAAACTCTGAATCTTGCAGCATGGCTAATCAACTAATTTCACCAGTCACATCTCTCAGTAAACCTGTGATGGGTGTCATTTTGGAGGCTAGAAGGCCTAGTACTAGAAAATCTTATGCTGATAAATGGAAAAGATTCTGTGCCTGGAACCAAGCACAAGGAATAAACACAGCAATGCCCAATATTCCTCAGATTCTGCAATATTTAACTGAGTTGCTTCATAAGGGCCTATCTTTTTCTTCTATAAAAATCCATGCCTCTGCCATCTCGGCTCATTACAACACAGGGCCTCCTCTCTTTTCTCATCCCCTGCTAAAGCCGTACCTCAGAGGGGCCAAAAATTTGAGACCCCCCCCAGGAGAGCACCAACTCCTGCATGGGACCTTAATTTTGTGCTGGAAAAACTCACCCTACCTCCTTTTGAACCAGCTGCTACTGCAGACAAAAAAATTCTTTCTTGGAAGACCGCCTTTCTTTTAGCAGTCACTTCAGCCAGAAGGACTTCAGAACTACAGGCTTTCATGGCAGTGGAGCCTTTCATTATTTTTTATCTGGACAGGGTGGCCCTCAGGACCAATCCATCCTTTATGCCTAAGGTGGTATCCAGTGTTGCTCTTAACCAGACCATTCATCTGACAACTTTTTTCCCAAATCCGCAGAACAAGGGATAGCAGATTCTGCATTCATTGGATGTACACAGACAACTAAGATTCTATTTAAACAGGACAAAATTTCTAAGAAAGTCTGAGCAACTACTGGTGGCATTTGCTGCAGGGGCAGAGGGGAAGGCTATTTCAAAGCAGACTATTTCAAAATGGATAAGCCATTGTATTCGTTTCTGCTACATGCACCATGGTAAACCTGTCCCCAAGGGGATCAGATCCCATTCCACCAGGGCTGCATCTACTTCTGCAGCTTTTCTCAGAGGGGTTCCTACCAGAGACATTCTAGAAGCTGCTACTTGGAGCTCAGTTCATACGCTCACCAAACATTACCATTTACCTCTCTTTTCTAAATCCAGGGCAGGCTTTGCCACTGCTGTCCTGCAGGGCCTTATAGCTGCTCCTAATGCTGTATAATTCCATCCTCCCATCCATAGCTTTGGGATTCTACCCAAATGTAATGGCTGCAACAGTGAAACACGAAGAACATAGTACAGTTGTGTACACTTACCATAAATGTAGATGTTCGAGTGTATTCACTGTTGCAGTCCGGGTTACCCATCTGCCAGTCCCCTTTTTTCTCTCATTATACCTCTTCTTTCCTTCACTATGCTCAAAAGCCTTTTTGGTGTATTTGCTTTTAGTTGGAGGTAACTTTTTTGTGTTCTAAATTATATGTATATATATATATATATATATATATATATATATATATATATATATATAATTTTTGCTCCCCATTTGGGGGGCACATGACTGTTGCAGTCCGGGTTACCCATCTGCCAGTCCCCTTTTTTCTCTCATTATACCTCTTCTTTCCTTCACTATGCTCAAAAGCCTTTTTGGTGTATTTGCTTTTAGTTGGAGGTAAATTTTTTGTGTTCTAAATTACATATATATATATATATATATATATATATATATATATATATAATTTTTGCTCCCCATTTGGGGGGCACATGACATCTGGGGCAAGAAAAACTGATTAAAATGGTGTCAGCTGCATGTTTTATACCCCTGATGACCTGACATCATGGAAGAGAAGACAGCAACCGACGCAGGACCCAAGAATTTGTTATTCAGGCCGACTGAGAGCAACCTGCTAGCAGATTGCCCAAATGTAATGACTGCAACAGTGAATACACTCAAACATCTACATTTATGGTAAGTGTACACAACTGTACTTTTCTTTCTCCTCATACAGTTTTGGCAAAAAAGAGAATAAACAATCTCAACAGAATTTGGGTAAACAGATGTTTAAGAAGTTGCAAGTGGATTGCAAAAAGAAGTCTCAAAGCTCCCAACGCCAAGGACAGTCCAAAGAGTCTGAGTAACTGTTCAAGAGATATTGTGACCCCCTCTTGCCCTGGCCCTTTATCTCTTCCAGAAGGTCTGAATCTCCATTTTTCTCTTTGCCAACAGGTTGTCTCAGACAAATGGGTTCTGAAAATCATTCATCAGGGTTACATATGGCATTGGGAAGAAATTCCTCCTTTCCAGGGGGGTCATTCCTCATCCTGCAGATCATACTCTCTTGTTTCCCTTATCACACTGCTGCCCCAGTGAGCAATAGAACCAGTTCCCCCTTCCTAGTTAGGGAAGGGTTTTTATTCAAGGATGTTCCTAGTGCCAAAAAAAATGCTTGGAGACCAGTTCTGAATCTTTCTTTCCTAAATCTGTTTGTGATAGTTCCCAAATTCAAAATGATTTAACTTTATAACCTGTTACCTCTTCTTTCTCTTTCAAGTTTCCTGGTAACAATAGACTTAACAGGCTTTTTTGTCTCCCTCACACAGAATTCGGTTCCTGCAATGTCAACTAAACACCTCGGTTCAAAGAGATTTTCTTCCAGAGGAAAAAAGAATAGATCTTTATTTGGATGGTGGAGTGGTGCAGCGGTAGTGTTGTTACCTCACAGCAAGAGGTTCTCTGGTTCGATTCTTGGCTGGGGTGCCTTTTGTGTGGAGTCTGCGTGTCCTCTCTGCATTTGTGTGGGTTTCCTCTGGGTCCTCCTGGTTCCTCCCACATTACAAAGACAAGCATCTGGAGCATTTCTCCCCAGGCCCCCGCTGAAAATTGGCTTTGTTCCAAGTCTGACTTTCCCAGTTAACAAATGTTAAATAGATAAATACAATTATTTAGATTTATTTCTAAGGTTTTCCACTCAGACTTCACTCACTGCAAGAGAAAACCTCAGGAGTTTGGGACTCATCCATCCATCCACAATTCCATTTTTGCACATGGCATCTATGATTCTCATGATATCCCTGACAAGCCTCCACATAAGAAAAATACAGTGGTATCTGAAATGTCTTGGGCCCAGCATCAACACCCTTTATTTTTTCAGATCCCAGTACTGGGGTTTGTCAAAAGATAATTTTTTGGTGGAGACAGCAGCTGTCCTTAAATCCAGGTCTCCCCTTCTCCCTCCCCACTCCAAAGCATTCAAATCACCATAGATGCTTAGGATTTGCCTGGGGAGCAGTTTCAGGTGGGATAAAAGTGCAGGAGGTGTAGAACACCAAGGTCAGAAGCAAGCACATAAATATCAAGGAGATGCTTGCACTGATCAAGTCACTCAACTCTCTGGTTCATATGTGTTTACTAGGTTAATGACAACAAGGGCCTTTTTAAGCCTAGCCATACATTCCAAATCTCTGACAAGTTCTAATACCCTTGATAAGTGTAACAGGTTACCAGTGTCCATTAGAGACATAGGTGCCAAATCAGGGATGAATTTCCGATTTCCCATCCAATTGTCCAAGTTACACTTGAATTGGGTTAGGGAGGAACTCTGCTTCACATGGATGGGGAGCCTGTTCCATGGAAGGGATAGTCTCTGGGATACATACATATCTCTCCAGCAGGACCTATTTATATTGCAGACAAGGTTTAAGTCTTTAGAATGGGTAATTCTGATGTTTTGTTTTATGGATATGCAGGAGGTCTGTAAGAGTGGGGTCTGATAATTCCCTGTATGCCAGGCATATATCTCCCCTCAAAAGCTTGTAGGAGACAGAATACAGGGATAGGGCCTTGAGGTAATCTGCATAGGGCATTTTACTTATGCCCTGTATTGTTTTAGTGAGGAACCTCTGAGGACGTTCCAGTTGTTGGATATGCCTGGTTAGGAACATACCAAAGGGGGCATTGTACTCACTGATAGGTCTGATGAATGCCAAATACAGTGGAACAATGATGATAGGTCTGATGAATGCCAAATACAATGGAACAATGATTATTTTTGACTTAGATGCCGTACCTTTGTTTATAAGTTGCCCAACATACAATGATTTCCTCACCACTGTAGACACATGATGGTCAAAGGCTAGATTACTATCTATGTGTGTCCCTAAGTCCCTAACTACTGGGTCAACTGTAAGGGGTGTGTTGTCACTATTATAGTTACCAGGGATGGGTGACTTACCAAAGGATACTATTATGCATTTCTTGGCATTTAGTTTTAGTCCGTGGCTCTGACACCAGTTGTTTGTGTCAGCCCCTCCTGGAGAACATTTGTGTCAGTGTGAGATTCAATGGCAGCTCCTAATTTGCAATCATCTGCAAATTTAGTCAGCCAGAGACCACTGGCATTGGCCTTGACTTCTGTGAAGTAAATGTCAAAAAGGAGCGGTCCAAGGACTGATCCCTGAGAAACTCCACTTGGGACTGGCCTCTTTGTATTGATGGACTCCTCAATTCTAACTTTCTGGGTCCTGTCTGTGAACCAGTTGGCTATCCACTGGGTGACATATGGGTTTGTACCCAACCTCATGAGTTTGTCAACAATGCCGGAGTGGGTTATTGTGTCAAATGCCTTGGCCAGGTCAGTGTAGGCAGTGTGAAGGATTTTGCCCTCCTCCATTGTTTTGGTTATCTTCTCAAAGACGTCCACCAGGTTGAGTAGGCATGATCTGCCCTTGAGGAAACCAAACTGGGTTGGGTCCAGTGTCTTGAGGTTTACTATATCTCTATTGATTGATAATTCTTTCCATGGCTTTACATATAAGACTAGTGAGACTTATGGCTCTGTAATTGGTCCCCCTTTGTGCAGAGGTATGACTGTTGCCTTTCTACATTCATGAGGCACAAAGCCTGTTTGGAGGGTACAGTTAAATAGAAATTCTAGTGGCCCTGATAGGTCATGTTTCATGCTGTTTAGAAGGCATCCTGGGATATTGTCTGGGCCCATTGATGCAGTGTTCTTGGTCTTCGAGAGGTCATTAAGGACCAGTTCCCTAGTGATAGTAGGGGAAGTTATATTTGATGATATTTGAACTATCTTTCATCCTGGGACCTCTTCAGTTTGTTACAGAGAATACCACAGTCATGTGGTACATCAGCAAGCAAGGGGGATTCAAGACATAAACCCTTTGCAGACTAGACATGTCAGCTTGTGATATAGTTTCACAGCACAGCCTCACTCTACAGGCATCTTACATTCAGTCAGAGCAAAATTGTGTGACAGAGCTGAGCAGGACTAGTGCAGACCCTCATGAATGGATACTAGATCAGTAGGTCTTCCAAAACTTGATCTATTTCTGTGGAGTTCCTCAAGTAGACCTCTTTTCTTCCTCTCTGAACAATCAACTGGCAAAATTCTGTTCCAGGACTCCATGCAAGAAGGCCTGGAAGACAGATACCTTTTCTTTTCTTTGGACAGGAATGGTTCTGTATGCCTTTTCACCCTTTCCAACTAATATCCAGGGTGCTTCTGAACATTCAGAAGGAATCCCTCAGGATCATTGTGGTGACTCCTTCTCGCCCAGGCAACTGTGGCTCTCCCTTCTTTTGGAAATGGTGAGTGGCACTTACTGCAAGCTTCCTCACAGAATGGATCTACTCTCACAGGAACAAGAGTGTCTGATACACCCCGACATCAGTCATTTTCAGTTAACTACCTGGATGATAGGGTCTTAATTTCCTTTAGGCATCTGTTTTCTAAGGACATGCAGCAGGTACTAATAGAGGCAAGAAAGCCTGCCACTAGTAAATCATGTATTAGCAATTGGGAAAGGTTTGGTGCTAACAACATAACCAGCACCCATTCAGGGCTAACTGTTCTGTGTTTTTTACAATATTTGTGTGAGTTAGGATCTTATGGCCTTTCTTATTCCTCTGTCATGTTTAATTTTCTGTCCATTTCAGCATGTGTACCTATGGATGCTCCTGTTTTAAAGCAGTCTAATGTCAAAATGTTCTTGAAAGGGGTTTTGCATGAGAGGCCTCCTAGTAATCTGTTGACCCTTTTGAGATCTTAATTTTGTGTTTGAGATGCTAACACTTTGTTTAAACCAGCTAACCTGGCTTACTTGAGGTTCTTAACATGGAAAGCAGTCTTACTGATTGCTCTGATCTCTGTAAGGAGTTTGTCTGAGTTGCAAGCTCTTACGGTGAGTGAACCCTACCTCATTTTGCATACAGACAGGGTTTCTTTGAAAGCTAATTATTCTTTTATGCCTAAAGTGATATCCAAGTTTAGTTTAGGCAAAACTATTTGCCTGTCTGCCTTCTTTCCTGAACCTAAAAATTAGGGAAAAATTGGCCACACACAACTCGGGTACTATCTTGACCGATCTAAATCTTTCAGGTCTTCTGATCACTTGTTCATTTCTTGTGAGAGTAAGAAGAAGCAGCAACCACCTGTGTCATAACTTGACTATTTCCAAGTGTTTGTCTAAGGTAATTACCTTTTGTTTTATACTCACCATGACAAATTTATTCCAGGCAGGGGCAAGACCCACTGTACCAGGGCCTTGACTTTATCTATGGCTTTTTTACTGGTTTTGTGTACATACTTTTACATAGCATAATAAGCTTCATTCCTTCTCTAGGTCTAGATCAGTCTTTGTTAGGATCATTCTCCAGGGCCTCCTGGACCCTTCTCCTTCATCCTCCATAATATTGTTGCTTATGGTAATCTATCTCTATAGCTGTGATTACTGCAGCAGTGATCAATATGAAGAACGTAGTACAGTTGTGTAAGCTGAACTTACCATAACTAGATGTTAGAATGATCACTGTTGCAGTAGCCACTCCCTCCCTCCTTGTTTTTTGTGTGTTTTTTTATGCCAGGGTGTGGGTATTTATTGTTTGACATTCCTAGAACTGTCCTTTCAGGACTCAGCTTCCCACTTTTTGCTGGCAGGAAAGCTCTGAAAGGCTTTGCTCCCAAACTTGTCTTTTAGTCAGCTCAACTTGAGCTACTTGACAGTTCGTGCTCTTGCAAGGTTTTTGCAAGGCTTGGAAGCTGGCCAACTGTTATATCCTTGGCAGGATAAATCCCATACAGTTAAGGCATCTGCAGCAGTAATGACTCGAAGATCTACTGTTATGGTAAATTTAACTTACACACCTGGAATTTCTTTTTGTTTACCAGGTAGGTGAACTGTTTTATTGACTCTCTTCAGTCAATACTTAAGTGCAGTATAGTACAGTAGAAAGCAAGGAGTAACATCTGTGTAAATCATACAACAGGAAAAAGTGCTTTAGAATTACAGTTAGAAGTTATACAACAGTACAACAGGGGAATTATTGTATGGCATGTACATTATGTACAAGATGCATTAAATAATACAGTAAAAATACAATAAAATATAATTTGTACAGTAGTTTAGCCAGTATCGTAGAAGCAAGTGCATTTTAATTCTTTAAATAGGAAGTCTTTCATACTTTTTCTGAAAGTGTGTAAGGTGGTGTTATGTTTCATTTCTGAGAGCAGGTGCTTCTATAGGGCAAGCCCTATTCTAAAGAATGTTTTTTTTACCAACAGCTTGTTTAAATCTAAATCCTAAAATTATCAGGGTACCTAGTAACAATGTAATTCAGATATATAAATAGCCAATGAGTCCTCTGCAGTAAATCACAATGATTTGTTCTACTGTCAGCAAGCAGAAGAAAGAAAGTTCCAAGTTTTATATTCAGTCATCTGGAGTTGTTGTGTGTTGTGGTCTGAATGCCGGCTCACAAGATGCAATGCTGTCTCTGAAAGGTATGCTGTATTTAAGGCCCATTTGGAAGGCAATTACATCCTCTCTGGGATGAGAATTTCATGTTGGAAAAGTAATTTTCTTTTGAAAAGCTGACAGTGGATATTTAGCACTTGTCTTGGAAAATACTTTTTTTTTCTAGTTACTGCAATGTGAAGGTGAAGGATTTGAGTTGTAAGCCATCTGTGCAGTGCTTCATAAAGAAAGGCTATTTCTAAAGATTAATTTCCATTTATGCCGAAGGTGGTCTTAAAAGTCATTCTTAACCACCCCACAGACAATTACGATATCATACCAGGAAAACTCATTTGATTTACCAGAATAAGATTAAGTTTTGTTCCTTTTAAGAAAGGAAAAAGAAGCTTCAGACAAAACAAACCTCATCTAATGGCAGACCCACTGTTTTGTCTTTTACTGAGATAAGAACATAATCCATTAGAGCAAAAGCAGCTTTAGCAGTTTAACGTATAAATATTTCTGGATGCGATAGTTAGAAAACTGCAGTCTAGACTAGTCTACGTACCTTCACAAAAGACTTCAAGTTGTACTGTAGCTGCTGACCTCCAAAAAACTCTCACTCTTCTCCCTTACCCATAATGTACCAACCCCAACATACCTCAGATCTCGTTTACTGTTTTCACCTTTAGACGTGATCACATTTAGCTCTCAAACAATTTCAGTTGAGATAAGTTTATTTCTGTTTTTTCCAGGTAATTTAAATATTTAAACTTCTATTATGAAATCCTTCCTTTTTACAGTATTCTAATGTATCTTTACTACCATAGTTGGTATTGGTATGTTTTTCCCTTTTTTTCCTGTTACATTTTTTAGTGTAGTAGTTCTTACCATTGCTGGTAGTCTTTTTCTCCTTTTTATTTTTCTACTAATTTAAAAAAGAAAAAAACTTTCCTTGTATTCTCTGTTTAGAGCAAAAATGTCTGAAAAAGGTCCTTCTCGCTTTAAGAAGTGCCAGAAATGTGGGCACAAGTCACCCCTTTCCAATGCACACAGTGTGTATGTATATTTTTTGGGTCCACACCATCTTCAAGAAGACTGTGCTATCTGTAAGGTCTTTAACCTTATTGTGGATAGAAAAAAGTAAGTTAATTTTAAAAGGATTACTACCCTCATCCTTTTCAGATGCATTTGCTGGGGCTCAGTCCCCCCAAATCCAAGTCAAAGGAGCATTCTTCCAAGTCTTCAAGGCCTTTGGGGTCCTTGACACCTTCATCAGATCCTACCACAGAGCTACCATGGAAGAAGCATAAGTTGCATTCAAAGACTGCTCCTGCTTAGCCGGCATCAGAACCGACAAAGGCCTCCTTGGATCCTAGCTCTTTGGATCTGAAGCCTTTACCTACAACCAGATATTCTCTCTCAATAGACTCAGTACCCTCAAGAGTACCTGTGCGATGATGTGAGATATTGCCATCTGTGCCAGAGAGAATAAGGCAGTGTATGTGTAACATATGCCAGCATAGATAGCTGGAGTTTTGTAAATAATTTTGTGTCATTTGACTGTCACACTGACTTGTACAGATGCTTGTGTTAAAAATGTATCAGCAGTGTTATTATAACTGATTAAATGTTTATGTTTAAACAAAGAATTCTGGAAGGGAAGAGAAGTTTTTGAAATTGTTCTGTAGCTTTCAGATACTGCAACAGATCTTAGCAAAGCTCTGACTGTGTATTGTACCAGAGTCAGGTGATCAAATGTGATATCATTCCATAACCAGCACTGAGAGGATGGAACTCTCGCAGCAGCTTTTCTTTTCTTTTCTTTTCTTTGCAACCTGATATAAAGATCTATGACAGTTAGCAGTCAGTCAGTTGAGACATTTGAGTTAGTGCAGTTCAGTGTAAGTTAGAAGCTCATCACCTTGCCTTGTGGAAATAAGCATCTCATCATCTAATCTTGCCTTTTTGTATTAATTAAGTTAGCTAGGAACAGTTATTCTTTAGACAGTCAGAAAGTACAGTGAGATTAATTAAGTATTGTTTTTCTGCATGTGTTTGAATCTGTCCAGTTGTGTCATTATTATTTCTCCTGTGATTGAAACTCTGATGTTTGTTGTACTTAGATATTTAGTATTCTCATGTTTTCCTACTATATTATTTATTAAATATTTTTATACCTTTCATTGTGGCTGGTCTTTTAGAAAATACTTTTAACATCTTGAGAGTACTTGTACTTATTTTAGTGACACGGTGGTCACTCCGAAAAGCCTTGCTGCCTTGGTACACTCTACCATTTGTATTAGTATTGATTTTACTCAGCATAATTGGATATCCTTGTAAGAGCCTAAGAGTGGTTGACTGGTGGCAACATGGTTACCTTATACTCTGGGCAGAAGGGATGCAGCTAGTAAATCTGTACCAGCCTTTCCCAGGAGTGTTTGTGTGTGAAAATCAAACACCCAAGTGTGGGTGTGCCAGCTACATGCAACTGGGACACAGTGCTCCAGAGTGTGTCTTGTTTGGGATTTGGGGAGATGTAGAGTCCAGTCCTAGGTCTGAAGGGTGTTCCCTGTGTGCTGTAATTCTGCTTGATGCACAGAGCTGCATCTGAAAATACTGTGTAAATCCATTCCTGTTTTTAGTGACCATCTCTCACTGGTGTCAGTGGTGAGGATTGAGGCTCCTTGATTACTGGCCCTGGATAGAGAGGTCACCACACCTTCACCATTCCTGGAATCCTGCTGGCAGTCTACGTCCCCATCGGTAGCTTCCTCTCATTCTTGCAGACGTCTGACTGAGGCTGATGTGGACAGAATGATTAGGAAATTTCTCTAGGTGCAGATTCAAGTGGGAGTTCATCGGGCTCCTACCCCTTCAGGTCAGGAAGCCCTAGTTTGTACTACTGTACCAGTATTGGCTCCTACTCTGATCAAACCTATTGCTTTAGAACCCTTGGATCCGAGTCTCCCAGGACCATCCGGACTGGATCCAAATATGTCATTCTCTTCAGCTTCAAGGCTGAGTGCACCGGCTCTGATGATTTTGGAGCCATAGCATCCCTTTCAGATCAAGGTGTTAGTCTACTGTGACATTTTCAGAGCCATCTCTTCCCCTTGGAGCCTCAGAATCGGACAGCTTGTCTTTGACCTCTGCTTGGGGTGGACTGTCTTCAGGGCAGGGAGGGCTGATGGAGCAGGAGTATGACTTCTCAGCTCTGTTGGCTTCCTTCTCTCTGGAATGTTCTGCCTTTAAGCTGGTGGAAACAGTGTTCTCTGTTTTAGCAGGATGAATGGTTCCTACCTCCTTGAATATTCCCTCTGGATCCAGTGTGTCTGTGCACCTTGAGCCCTATCATTCTATGCCACAGGGACAGCCAGTCTCCAGTTTACCCAGCATGGTATTTGTCTCTTCCAACACCTCTCTGGAGCATTCCAGCAAAGAGGTCCCTAGGAAGAGGAAGTGCAAGAGGAGACACTTAAACTCCCCTTAGAAGTCCATCACTGAAGGTACTGATTTTGATGAAGGGAAAGGGTCCCTAAGATCACTATCTGAAGACACCTTATTCAGAGACATCCTTGAAATTCTTAAGCAGAGAGTCAGTTGGTTTGCCAATAACCATTCCCCAGAGGAATCAGTTTTCCTGGAGGCCTTTGGATCTGGCCTGTCTACCTCCTGGGCAACTCCACCCATCAGCAAGCTCATTGACTTGATCTGTAGGTGGGCATGGAAGGGACCAGACACAGTCAAGCCAATTCCCAAAAGTCCAGATTGGATTCTGGCACCACCTGTAAGAAAAAGGTTTTGGAGCAAGGGAGTTCCTGTAGAAGCTATGGTCATGGTGGTGGCCACCAAGAAGGAACTCGCAGAGCAGAGTTTCTCTATTCATCTCCCAACAGGGAGTCTAGGCTTTGGACAGATTTGTGAAGCATAACTGTGCTTCAGTGACTTTTGCCATTAGATCACTGAACTTACTTAGCACACTTTGCAAGGCTATAGAGGGACTTGATAGGGGAATTGTCAAAATCCTTTCCTGGAACCACTACTACTGAGACTCCGGTTTCTGTGGCCTCACAGTTGTCCGTCCTTAAATCCATTTCTAATTCGTCTATGAGGCTTATTTCTCTTGTAGCAGAAGGTGCTTCAAAGGTGGCAGGTTCAGGCATTTCCATCAGTAGGCATACTTGGATGCACTTGTGTGATTTTTGCAGATCCCTTAATGTCCTCATTCATCACTGCACCCTTTGATGGCAGGAAAGTGAAGGACACACACTCCAGGTATAAAAAAAAGATGGATCAAGGGTCAATTACTCTGTGCCAGAGAGCCTGGCTAGACATCACAAAAGATACATGGGTGCAGATGATTATTTTCAGAGGTTATATAATTCCCTTTTCCCCTGCCACCTCCATCTGTATACAAATTTCACAATTTTCCACCCAGTCAGAGGAAACAAGCAGCACTAGGAATACAAAAGCTGCTAGAAAAGAGAGTCATCCAAGAGTTCCCACCAGACCAGATAGAATCCGGAACTTACTCAAGATTCTTTTTAATGCCAGAGAAAACAGGAGACTGGAGACTGATTTTGAATTTCATCAGTCTGAACAAATCAATTCAGCACACCAAGTTCCAAATGGCCGTGGTTCAGTCCATCCTGCGGGATGATTGGATGTGCTCAGTAGACCTTCAGGATCACATAAAAATGAATAGGCAAGCAATCTAGAAGGTACTTATGCTTCAGGCTGGGAGTTAGTCATTACCAGTCCAGAACACTGCCCTTTGGCCTCACCACAGCCCCCAAGGTGTTCACCAAATGCATGGCAGTGGTAGCAGCTCACCTCAGACTGCAGGGATTCTGAGTGTTTCCGTACCTGGGTGACTGGCTCATTACTGCCCCAACCAGGCATCCACTCATAAGAGCACGAGATCCCATAGTCCAGACTTGCTCCCATCTGGGGATAACAAGAATTACAATAAATCTCAGTTAGAACTGTCTCAAACATTGGAATTCATAGGAGACATTTTTGACACTGGATCAGTGACAGGTTCTTTATCTCTCTCAAAAGTACAAACAGATTCCAGGTCAGAAAAGAATTCACAGTACCACAGTCTCAGCCCAATTGATTTTACAAGCCATAGAATCATTGTCGGCAGTGATAGTCCTAGTACCTTTAACAGATTTTACATGCAAATTCTTCAATGGATGCTAACAACACAATGGTCTATTCTTTACCAACGCATCAGCCCAAATAAGAATCACGTAGGCATGCAAGAGATATCTTTGGTGGTGGATTCAATCAGATCAGGTTCTTCAAGGCCATCCTTTCATTCTCCCTCAGCCCATGGCTGTAGTGACCACAGACGCATCACAGATTGGGGTGACACTTCCTGGGGAAAACAGTCCAAGGCACATGGTGCCCTGAAGAGGCCAACAAGCATATCCATGTCCTGGAAATGAGAGCAGTGCTCTTAGTATTGCAGGCCTTCCAAGACTCTCCCTTTCTACACAGTTGCAATTCAGATAGACAATACGTCAGTAGTTTGGTACATCAACAAACGAGGAGGAGCCAGCTCTTAACCTTTGTGTCGAGAAGCCCTCAGAGTGCGACAGTGGGTGATCTCATTCAACTGTTTTCTGATAGCAGCGCACATTCTGGGGGAAGTTCAGCATGATAGCAGTCAAACTGAGCAGGTTAATTCTACTGCCTCACGAGAGGTCTCTCAACATGAAGGTGGCAGAGATGAATTTTGGCCAATGCGGACAGCCTTGTGGTGATCTCTTTGCATCTCTCCTAAACAAGTGCATGCAGTTTCTTTGCCCTAATCCCCCCACTGTGGGAATCACCAGGGGATGCTGTACTACACAGTTGGCCTCACGGTCTCCTCTATGCATATCCTTCAACTCCCTTGATCCTCAGATTTGTGCAGAAAACCTTTTGGTTGAAGAGCAAAGTCATCCTCATTGCACCTTACTGGCCTCAACAGATTTGGTTCCCCTTTCTGTGGCCTCATCTAATTTCCCCTCCTTGGATTATGGATCCTGTGCTAGACCTCCTGTCTCAACCGATAAGCATAATTCTCCCAGATATTTCAAACCTAAACATGACAGCGTGGTTTCTCCACTTCCTTTAATAGCCAGACAACTTATGCTGTCTTCCTCTGTCCATCACATATTTTTATCTTCCCATAAAGCTTCTGCAAGAAACTTTACAGAATAAATGAAAGAGGTTTGTTTTTTTGGGCACTGCAGAAACCTATTGACCCCTTTTCAGCCCCTGCAAAGTGTCCTGGAATCTTTAGCTACAATCTTCAATGAAGGAGCTAACTCTTCAACAATTAGAGTTCAGTTAGCAGCCATCTCTAATTTTCACATTGGATTTGCGAACTCCACTCTGGCATCATCTAAACTTTGTAAGGTCTTCTTGATATGTACCCTTTTTTTGAGACCTACTTATAAAGCTCCAACTCCTGCATGGGACTTACATTTAGTACTACAGGCCCTGATTTGTTCCTCCTTTGAACCAACAGCAAAATGTGAATTAAAGTTTCTGACTTGGAAGACTGTTTTTTCTGGTGGCCATCACCTCAGCAAGAAGAATTTCAGAACTTCAAGCATTGTGTTCTAAAATTCCCTACTTGATTTTTCATAGGGATAGAGTGACATTATTAACCAGTCCTTCTTTCCTTCCTAAGGTCGTGTCAGAATCTAACATCAACCAGTCCATTAATCTGCCAGTTTTCTTTCCTAAATTTGCAAATAAAGGTGAATATATGTTGCACTTATTGGATGCTCACAGAGTACTGCATTTTTACTTACATAGATCAAAAGAAATTAGAAACATGGATCAGTTATTTGTCTCTTTTGCCATTTCTAAATTAGGTAAATCATTAGCAAAGGTATCGTTTTTCAGATGGCTGACAGATTGTATATCATTTGTCTACAATAAGTTGGGTCTGTCCTTAGCAAAACCTTTAAGAGCCCATTCAGCTAGATCCATGGCTGCTACTTTAGTGTTTCTATCTAGGACTTCCATGGGTGACATATGTGCGACTGTATTTTGGGCCAATCTTCATACTTTTATAACTCATTGCAAACTGGATCTGGTGTCAAGGGAAAGAACAGCCCTTCAGCTCACAGCTCAACTGTGCTCAGGAATATCCTTCCTTAGAGTCCACCTGGGATTTTAGGTAGCTGGGGACTCTGTCCCAAGTGTTGAGGAATGAATGAAAATTGACAACATCAGATAAAGAAGTTATGTACTCACCATAACATCCCATCTTTGTTGTCTGTTTTCATTCTTCCTCAACTCCCCTCTCACCAACCCCCAACCTTTTTCATCATTGATTTCTGGAAGAATGAGAACTTATAAGGACACCACTGTTCCTTATGTTGACCTCCAGTTATACCTCATACTGTCGAATGTTCTATGTTAATATTTCTTTCTTTAAATTATCCAGCCAACAAAATCTGAGGTATGCTACAGGTTGGTGCATTATGGGTAAGGGAGGAGCTCGAGAGTTTTGTGGTGGCCACATGCTATAGTAATGGTCGAGTCAGATCAGGGGCTTGGATCTGAACCCAACTGTTGAGGAAGAATGAAAATGGACAACACAGATGGAACATTATTGTGAGTACATAACCTCTTTTTTATGTTCATATTTGCATATTTCAGTATTTGCTAAGCAGTGCTAGTTAGATGCAAACTATAAGCGGAACATTTTCCAGAATTGTGTATGCTTTCATTTGATGCTATGGAGTACCATATAAATTCTTTCTTGCTAAATATATTAATACAGTTGTTAACTTATAGGATATATTCATACATATGAAAATAACTCAAGATATCTGATTGTGTCCATCTGAAGTTGTCCTTCTCATTCTGCTTCACTGATGGTTTACAGATCCGATCCTCTGATCTGACTCGGCTGCCTTCTACAGACTTCAGGTTCTAGACTTCAGCTCCTCCCTTACCCATAATCCTCTGCCCTTAGCTCAAACTCCTCAGATCTCATTTGCTGCCAATGCATACAGACACGATTCCAGCACTCCAAGCAAGATAAGTGGTTATTTGAGCTTCTACTTTAATCTTTATGTATTTAATCTTTATATTTAGTCTTCATATAATTCTTCTATAATTTCCGCCCTTCTCTTTTTAGTGTGTGAAGATGTCAGGTCTCTTCTTTCCTCCACTTTTCCTCTTCTTTTGGACCTTGTCCATTTTTTTTATTTAACATCTGATCTTTCAGTTAAAAAAAAAACTTTCTAATAATTTTTTGATTTGTCTTCTACAAATGGATAAACCAACAAGTTTCAAAAGGTGTGCTGAGTGTGACAGGAAGATTCCACATTCTGATCAACATGATAAGTGTGTGTATTTTTTAGGGGTGGCCCACTTGAATTCCCCTTGCAATACTTGCAAAGGTTTCAATCCTCGGGCTGTCCAAGAAAGGAAAAATAAGCTGATTCTGAAGGGCCTTCTGCCTGTTCCTTTATCTTCTCCAGAGGCTCAACCCCCCCCCCCTCTAAAGACTTGCAAGATTTCGAGGCTAAGATGTGCCTCCATAAGGACTCCAGGGTGTCCTCAGAGCCTCCTACTAAACTTCCTAAAGAGTCAGTTCCAAGAATGTCGGGGCCTACATCTATGTCTATGAATCCGATAGGCTTGACAGCTCCAAGTGAGCTTTCTTCTGGACTGCAGTTTTCCAAGTCAGCTCCAAGTCCTCCTCCTCGCCACATCACCTTGACTACTTCTTCAGATCCTAACAGATTGGATCAGGGCATTCATTCAGCTCCTCTGCTCCAAAAATCCCCAGATCCAAAGTCTAGGATTCAGTCATCTGGGAGGTCCATCAGATCTGTGTCTCCCACGGTGCCGACTAAGATACTTCAAACTGCTACGTGCTCATGACCTTTTTCAGTGGCTTCTTCCAGATCCTCTAGAAGCCTTTACAATGACGTGGACAAAATGGTAAGGTCCATTATCAAGGCTCAAATCCAGATGGGGGTACTTGCAGCTCTGTCTCCTCATGGGGATTCGAGAGTGTCCCTGCCACTTCTTTTTCTCCTTCTCCGATCTGAGTAGCAGTTTTGGATCCCCAGAACAGCAGTCTCCCGAGGTATTCTGGGTTGACCCAGAGGACCTTTGCTTCCTCGATGTCAACCAAGACCCTGACTACCTCTGCTCCAAGATCTGCATATCAGAGTGATTCCTGGATCTGCAATGTTGTGGCCAGATCTGAGGGGCGAGGTTCAGCTCCAGTTTTATTGGATCTTTCCCCTCCCTCTTGGAGCTTCGGCCCTCAACAGTGCATGTCCACTTCTATCTGGGAGTCGAGGTTCTGGGTAGCTCCTGCCTTCCTCTTCAGGGACTTTGGTACCAAGGGAGTGGAATGGGTATCCCCTCGACCTTTGGCTTTCCGAGTTTGCTCTCTTTGTCTTCTGCTCCTCCCTGTGTTCCTGCATCAAATCTGGGTCTTGAACCTTCCATTTCTGTCCAGGATCAGCCCATCTCTAAGGACCTCCAAACCCTTCCAACAGAGGTGGCCCCGTCCTCTTCCAACTCCTCATCTGAATATCCCACTGAGGAGATCCCACGGAAGAAGACATGCTCCCTGTGGAGTCCCTTACTGAGGATACAGACTACAGTGAGAGAGAGGGGTCTCTCAAATCACCACTGGATTATGTCTCCTTTGTAGACATCTTAGAAATTTTAAAGCAAAGAGGTAGCTGGTCATCCAAAACCCC
The DNA here is from genome assembly GCF_019279795.1 of Protopterus annectens. Lineage (NCBI taxonomy): Eukaryota > Metazoa > Chordata > Ceratodontiformes > Protopteridae > Protopterus > Protopterus annectens. The sequence goes on along the minus strand of NC_056737.1, from coordinate 1,813,538,794 downwards.
TTCTTTTGTCCTTATTCTTGGAGGCCTTTGTGGTGGGCCTGTCTGCATATTGCGTAGTCCCCCTGGTGGATGCTGTTACAGATGTTGTCGCCTTTTGGGCTGGAAGGAGCTGGACACCACAGAGTCTGTACCAAAGCACCCTGACAAAATTCTCCCCCCAAGGATTGAACCTTTTGGAGTAAGGGCATCTAGGTTGACGCTATGGTGGTGGCAACAGCTACAAAGAAAGAGCTCGCACAACAGAGCTCAACTGTCCACCTATCAAACATAGAACTAAGAGCGCTGGACTGGTTCAGGAAACGCACCTTCACTTTGGTGACTTTTTCAGTTGGAGAACTTAATTACTTGCCATATTTTATTTGCCTGCAGAGATACCTGATTAAGGAACTTTCTCAGTCCTTGGCAGAGTTTATGCTTAAGGAGGAGCTAGAAAAGGTTTTTCTGAAGCTGACTACTCTTACTTTCCCTAACTCTTCCATGAGGCTTGTTTCCTATTCAGAGGAAGGATCCTCAAGGGCAGCCGGCACCGGCTTTGCGATATGTAGACATGCATGGATGAGGCTTTGTGATTTCACAGAGCCCTTAATTGCGTCTTTTGTCAGTGCCCCTTTTGATGGTTCTTCCTTGTTTGGACCATCAGTTAAGAACTCCCTGACCCACAGCGAGCAAGAAGTTAAGACCTTGTCTGACATGGGGATCAGGTTTTCCTCCCCTCAAAGAATCTACTCAAGGAATCAAAGAGGTGCTAAGAAGACTTGGTTCTGAAAATACCAAGGTTCTTTTCCTGATCAAAATGAAGGGTACTCCTACAGAGGCAGAGGAGGAGGCTTTAATGGGAGATGCTGCCCTAGAGGCAGAGGAGCCCTGCAAAATTGGGCTTTTGGAAACTGTTTTCCAACAAGCCCATTCAGTGCTCATGAAGCGCTGCCTGACTATCTGACTCTGGAGGCAGTCAGGGGCAGTTTTTCCTTGCACCCAGGAGCCTGGATCCAAATAACAACAAATGCTTAGGTGCAACGCTTAATATCCAGAGGCTACTACATTCCCTTTTCTCTAACCCCTCCAAAAATTCAAAAGAAACTCCCTGACATTCCACCCAGATACAGGAAGTTGGCAGTTCTAGAAATCAAAAAAATATTGCAAATGAGAGTCATCCAACAAGTCCCAGCTGAGCAGAGAGGATCCGGTACTTAACTCCCATTTTTTTTAGTGCCAAAGAAAACAGGAGACTTGAGGCCTATTCTAAACCTAAGCAAACACAGTTTATATGTAAAGGTAGAGAATTTCCGGATGGTGACAGTTCAGTCTATCCTTCCATTACTAAGGAAAGACGATTGGATGTGCTGTGCAGACTTGAAGGATGCGCTATCACATAAAAATAGACAGGTGCTCCAGAAGTCACCTGTGCCTCTGCATGGGAGCCAATCACTTCCAATTCAGAGCCTTGTCCTTTGATCTCACCACAGCCCTCCCAGGTGTTTACCAAACACATGGAAGTGGTCGCAGCTCATGTTCGACTGCAAGGGTTTCAGGTATTCCTGTATCTAGACGATTGGCTTCTGACAGCCCCCATTCAGCACAAACTATCTCTATTGGATATCCCACTTCCTAGACATCACCATAAACCTAGAAAAGTCACAACCATTGCTGTTACAAACTTTGGAATTCATCGGGGCCCAGTTGAACACCATTGCGCAGGTAGCTTCCTTGCCCCAACATCGCATCAGCACTTTGACTCTTCAGGTCCAAGCCATATTATCTCATCCTTCTCCTCCTACCAGATTGATTCGATGGGCCTTGGGGTCTATGGCAGCTGCTGTAATCTTGGTACCTCTAGCCATATACTATATGCGCATTCTACAATGGACACTTGCTGTTCAATGGTCAATTCTTCTACATCAGCCCCTGTCTGTTCCTGTCAGGTTGACCTGTATTTGCAGAAGTCATCTAGAATGGTGGATTCACTCTGACCTGTCGGTCGGCAGACCTTTCATCCCCCTCAGTATCCACAGTGACTATGGACGCTTCCCACCTGGGGGGGGCATTTTGATGGGAAGATGGTCCATGGCACATGGACTCACCTAGAGACCAGATTACATATCAATGTCTTGGACATGAGAGCAGTTCTCCTATCATTGCAAGCCTTTCAGGATACTCTCCCTCTGGGGACCATTGCGATTCACAATGACAACATGTTGGTCGTCTGGTATATCAAAAAGCAAGGAGAAACCCCTTCATACCCACTGTGCAGAGAGGCCATATGACGGTTTTCCAAATGGGCAATCTCTTCACACTGCTTTGTCCTTGCAACACATGTACCATCCTTTTCATTCTGTCTCAATAAATGGGTGTGGATCCAATCCTCGAACCCGACTCTGCCTCATACTATAGACTTTGGATCCAACTCACGAGCTCCTCCCTCTGCCGTTAATGCCCTTGTCAATCTTCAGTGCCTCAGATCTCTTTTGTAGCCGTCAAGCTCAGATGCGAGTCCTTTTCTAAAGTGATGTCTTTAGTGATTCGTAAGTGTTTTTTGGTATCTTGCCTAATTAATTCTTCCTTCTTTTGCTTCTCAACCTCCTACTTGTGTTACAGTACAACGTCATGCTCCTTACTGTATATGTAGTATTTTCATTTTTACCATAGTTGGTATTCTCTTCTTTACCATATTTTCTTGATTAGCATAGCTAGTAATCTTTCTTTCTTCCTTTTCTTTCTAATGCTTTAAAAAAAAAAGCTTTTCTTCTGATATTCTTTTTAGTGCCTTTATAGTACCACTGTTGAATTTATCTCCCTTGTCATGCTGATAAACTGACAGTATTTAACAAATGTACTTCTTGTGGGCATAAAATCCCAAACTTGGAGTCCCACAAGAAGTATGTTTATTGTCTTGGAGCCACCATCTAGAAACCAGCTGCAATATTTGTGCTGCCTTTAATTCCAGGGCGTTGGCTGACCAATACAGCAAACTTATTTTAAAAGGACTTCTTCCTGCTGTTTTAGCATCATCTTCTGGGGCTCAAACCCCTGGCAAAGCTACAAAATCTGCTTCTTCGGAGCATACAAAATGCTTTCCACCCAAGTTCCATAGGACTTTGTCAGAACTGCCAATTAAAATTCCAAAATCACAGGATATGACACCCTCTGATAGGAAGGCTCGATTTTCAGAGCCAAAATCGTTGGATCACAGAGCTTTGGATAATATTATAATATTAGCCTACCTCGGGTCCCAGACCTTCGGATCCAAAACCTGGCACCTCACAAAGAATTTGCTCACCAGAGTTTATCCTGGATCCAATTTCTTCTACTCTACAATCTCCCTTTGTGCAGACTCCCAAGAAACATTCCAGGCCACAGGTCACCATATTCTCCGGTCTCCCAGAAGTTTATCTAACGTGGATGTGGATAGGATGATGTGGGGTCATACTCACTCCATCCCTATTGTATGTGTGAGTCTTTCAACCACTTCACATACAATTCTCTCTCCTCCTTCTTTCCATCCCACAGTTTCGGAGCCTTAGGATCCAGAAGCCCTGAGAGGTCCGTAGTCATATCCAAAGAAAATCACTTCTTTGACTCGGACAATGTCCCTGACAAGTTCTGCTCCTATGCTTTGGATCGTAATGGGTCCTGGAGCCGAAGTCAGTGTCAGATCCTTGGGGCTGGGATCTACTCCAATGTTATCAGCTGCGTCCTTGCCCTTGGAGTCTTAGCAGTGGATAGCTCAGGTCCAATTCCATCCTCGCGGCATGGATCCAGTGAGAGTCATGATCTACCTTTACTGGAAGTCTCAGCTCGGGTACAGGTAACCACGGCTTCTCCAGGCCTATTTGCCTCCGAGGTCATGGAAAAGCTTCTTGTCTTTCTAGAGAAATGGTCTTTCATCCCTTTGATCCACTTCCTATCCTCTCCTCAGTTCCAATGCCTGTGTCTATCAGGCCTATTCCACAGGGACAGCCACTTCCAACTAGCTTTCAATCAGTTCCCATCGAGGAACTCCCCTGTCTTCAGATACCTCCCCTGAACATCCCCTGGAGGAGACCATCAGAAGAGAACATGCAAGAGGAGGCACATAGATTCCCTGCTGGAATTTCTCATAGAGGATACTGATTTCAATGAAGGAAAAGGTTCCCCCAGATCCACACCAGATGATATCTCCTTTGGAGATGTATTAGTGATCCTCAGACAGAAAGGTGGTTGGTCTTCCAAAAATCCTTCTCTGGAAGAATCAGTATTTTTGGAAGCTTTTGGTTCTGGACCATCTACATCTTGGGTTAAACCCCCAACCCCCTGGCAGATGAATTAATTGATTTTTTTCCCACTGAGCATGAAAGGAGACAGGTACCATCAAACCCATTCCAAAACGACCTGACAAATTCTTATCTCTTCCTAAGGATAGACCCCACTGGAGCAAAGGAGTTCCAGTGGATCCTATGGTGGTGGTGGCAGCCACTAAAAAAAAGAGCTAGCAGAAGAAAGCTCTTCTGTTCATCCACAAAACAGAGAGTCTAGGGTGCTGGAAAGATTTGGAAAACAAGGCTTTGCCTCAGCAGTCTTTGCCTTGAGGTCTGTTAATTACCTGACACATTCACAAGACTACAGATAAATTTGACAAAGGAACTATTACATTTTCTCTGAGTCCATGTCTGCAGATAATTTTCAAAAGATCATTGTCTCAGCTGGTCACTCATTTGTCAATTTCCAATGATTCCATGAGGTGGCTCTCTCATACAGATGAAGGCACCTCACTTGCTATAAGGAGACGTGCCTGAATGCGACTGTGCAGCTTTGCAGAGCCTTTTAAGATGTCTTTCATCAATGCTGCCTTTGACGGCACATCCTTATTTAGTCCATCAGTTAAAGAAACCCTTATCTGCAGTGAACAAGAAGGGTAGACTCTGTCTGCCATGGGAATTAAGTTTTCTACCTCTCAATGAACCTTTTCTAGGGATCAAAGAGGTAGAAAGAAAATGTGGTTCTGCAAATCTCAGGGACCTTTCCAAGATTCGCATGGGGACACCTCCAACAGAAGCAGAGGAGGCAGTTCCAATGGTAGATGTCACCCTAGAGGCAGAGGAGGCCTACAAAATCAGGGTTTCTGAGATTCCTGTCAGGACAGATCCTTCCAGCACTCCTGAAGTGATTGTCCTTGCACCCAGGTACCTGGGCAAATATAACAGATGCAATAAATTCAGAATCCTGAACTTTGGACTCGCCATGACCCCCAGATCCTTTCCCACCCTTCTCCTACAGCAGGGTCATCCTTCAAGTATTGGGGACTATGGCAGCAACAATACTCCATCTTCCTTTAGCATGATACTATATGCGTGTGCTTCAGTGGACTCTAGCTGTTCAGTGGTCTATTCCGCAACAACCCCTATCTTTTTCCAGTCAAGCTTATTCAGATTTGTAAACATCATATACAATGTTGGATCAAATCAGATGGCATTGATCTAGGCCGGCACTTTGTTTACCACCCCCAATAGCCACAGTGACTATGGCTGCTTCCCAGTTGGGGTGAAGGTGGCATTCCTGGGAAGGATGGTCCAAGGCATGTGGTCCCCCCCAAGAGACCAGTCCGCATATCAGTGTAATGGAGATGACAGCAGTTCTATTAGCATTGCAGGCATTCCAAGATGTTCTTCCTTTAGGGACTATTGCAGTTCAGACTGGCAACATGTCTGTTACATCAACAGACAATGGGGAGCCTAATCTTACCGCCTGTGCAGAGAGGCCATGAGAATGTGGCAGTGGGCAATCTCCACAAACTGCTTTCAAGTTACAATGCACATTCCGGGGAAAGCCAACATGTTAGCGGACAAATTAAGCAGGTCCATTCTGATGTCTCACAAATGTTCTCTCTGTGGCAGAAGAGATTTTCCATTGGTGGGGCCAAACTTGCTGCAACCTCTTTGCTTCCTCCCCACAACAACAAGTGGGTTAAGTATTTTGCCCTGATCTTGCCTCAGAGAGAGTTACAGAGAGATGCTGTAGTCCACGTCTAGCCGTCCGGTTTCCTTTGTGTGTATCCTCCACTTCCCTTGATTACCACATTTTTGCAGAAAGCAATCCGGTTGAAGAGGCCAGTCATCCTTATTGCCCCCCTACTGGCCTCAGCAGGTGTGGTTTCACTACCTTTGGTCTCATCTTCATTATCCTCCATGAATACTAGACCCAATCCCAGCTCTCCTCTCACACCCCTCAGGGATGAGCCATCCCAATGTCCAGGCCGTCAAACTGACCACATGGTTTCTCCACTTCCAGTAATTGTCCGACAGCCTAGGCTTTCTTTCCCAATATGTACCATTATATTATCTTCACCAAAAGATTCTGCTAAGAACGTTTACAAGAACAAATGGAAAAGATTTTCCCTTTAAGCATTGAAAAATGATGTTGTCTCTTTTAGTGCTATCCTTGAATTTTTGGCTGTTCTTTTTAAAGAAGGAGCTAGTTTTTCTACAGTTAAACTACAAATGGAAGCCACTTCCAATTTTCATACAGGAGACAAAAATTATTTTTTGGGTTTTTCCAAATAATTGAAAGCATTTCTAAAAGGCATTTTTCTCCTTAGACCACCAATAAGGGATCCTTCACCTCCCTGGGATCTGACTGTCATGCTACAAGGTCTAACTGAAGAACCCTTTGAACCTTCAGCAAAAAATTACCTACAATTTCATGGAGAACAGTCTTCTTAGTAGCTCTTACTTTTCCAAGAAGGATTTCTAAACTCTAGGCTCTTTCATCAAAGACTCCTTACTTATTTTCCATAAAGATAGGATTACTTTATGACCAAACTCTTCTTTTTTTACCTTAAGTAGATTCTGAATCAAACATTAACCAATCCATCCGTTCACCAGTCTTCTTTCCAAATTTTTCAAATAAAGGAGAGTACATGCTACATCTCATAGGTGTGCACAGGCAATTACACTTTACACAGGAGAGAGTAAATCAGACAGTCAGATCAGCTGTTTGTTTCCTTCTCTCCAAAAAGACTGGGTTCTCCAGTTTCTCAAGTTACTCTAGCTAAATGGATCACATGTTGTATTTCTTGCATCTGTTTTCAACAAGGCATTCCACTACCTAAACCTCCTAAAGCCCACTCAACTAGATCCATGGCTACTTCATCTGCTTTTTGGTCAAGAACCTCTATTGATGATATTTGCTCAGCAGCCACATGGTCTAATGCACATACCTTTGTTACACATTACAAATTTGATCTAATATCCAGAAGTAGAGCTGCCTTTGGCTCAGCAGTACTCCGGAATATCCTGCCTTGTGGGCCAGCCAAGATTAACTTAGTTGGGGACTCTGTCCCATTTTTTGAAGAGGAAAGAAAAGGACAACATCAGATTTGAAAGTTATGTACTCGCCATAACTAGACATTTGTGTTGCCCATTTTCATTCTTCCTAATCTTCTGTCTCATACATCCCCGTTCTTAAATCTGCTAGTGGGGCCTGTTGGATTGTTTATTGGAACTTATAGTTCTGGATTTGAGACCTGTTCTTTCAGCTATCCCTTCTCTGTGTAGTTATAGGGACTTTATGGCAACAAACTCGATATGAGGTATTGAAGATGTACAAGGGCATTGTGGGTAGAGGGAGGAGCTCAAGAGTTGGATCCAAAGTCTATAGTGTGCAGCCAAGTCGGATCCAAGGATCAGATCCAAACCCATTTGTTGAGGAAGAATGAAAATGGACAACACAGATGCCTAGTTATGGTGAGTACATAACTTTTAATTTCTTAGGTGATTTCATTTGTCTGAGGGGACATTCCTGACCATTATGATGACTGAGCATGTGAAATGCAGTTTTGCATTACATCCAGGTGGCCCATGCCCAAGAAGTTTAAAGAAATCTAATATTTATTCATAAATACATATTTTATTACTAAGCAAACATAAATATCTGCATTGTGCTGGTAACTAGACATCAAGTCGCAGTGGCAACTTTGCCAGTATTATGTAAGCTTTCATATGACACTATGAAGTACTTTATGAACTCCTTCCAGGTCAAGCTATTAAAATGTCATATTTTCATAAATGGAACAAAAAATGCTTTCTCACTTACTGACCACCAATTGTCATCAATCCAACATTTATGTAAATTGCTCAGTTTCTGCCTTCCATTAAACCTTACTCCTCATCCAAAGCATTATTCTGCATGTATTTTCCCATAATCTCCATTTTTTCTGTGTAAATTGCTTCTACCCTTTTCTAAAGAACCCACTTCCAGTTCTTTTATCACTGTTACAATATTCACAACTTCAAATATGGTTGTTTTAGACTTTGATTTCCATTTTCTAGTATTTTGTTTGGCAACCAACAGAATTAAACTTAAGGTGTATCTGTATAATCTTGAACAACACAGAAAAAGTTGCTTCAGTGTAAGATCACCTTATGGGGTCATAGGTACGGTGCAGAAACTTTGTTTTCAAAGACTGGTGCTCTGGGTGCCAAATGAGAAATAACAAAAGTTGTGCTGTAGGGATGAGTATAGGATAGGCAAGGCTAGTTTAGCCTTGGCAATTCTACAGGGGATCCTGTAACTGTCCCCTCACAGGGAAGAGAACTGCTTGGGTTTATATCTAATGTTATGACTTACTGCTTCATTGTCTTTTCCTCAAGATAACAGTATCATTCTAGCAGATATTCAAAGAAAGCTTATTGTAACATTGAAACTTTCCTATTTCCCTGTTTGGAGGCTTATATGTAGTGGCTTAATAATTTTTATTTATACAAGTGTTTCTCAGTTGTTACTGTTATCTTTTTAACTCCCATTCGGTGAGCTCTGCACTTGGTAGTTCCCTACCACAGGCCCACTTTCCTGTGAGGTTTAGAGGCTCAAAGAACCAGAGTGACTATGTGATTATGATGTCTATATATTAGAGTCTCATAGTGCTTACATCGGAAGTTTGTGGGTGCGAGATCAAAGCTCATCTTTACAACAGAAATAGAGACTACTGGAAAATATGCCTTGAACAAGGAATGCAAAAGGTAGGGAACCCAAATGTTTTAATTCAGTGTTTGAAAGACCTCTCCTCAAAGTTCAGCTGTTAAGGTAAATGGGACAAGTTTATCATTCCACCTGCTGTCATCATTTTCTATATGATAAATAAGGGTGTCCAGTTCTAACCACACATCACTGCTCAGTATTGGAATTTGTAATGGAACCACCAGTGTGAGATTGACTCCCATCACTAGTACCTGTTAAAATACAAAGGGCAGTTGGTCTTAAAGATGTACAGTAAATGTGCACTGTTTTCTTGTATAATAGCTAGGTCATAAAACATAACCACTAATGGGTTATTCTGCCCAAGGTAACCTGATGTCTAACTGGTGTACTAAAGCAAAAACCTTCCTGATGCATTTTACTTCCAGTTTATGACCACAGCCCAGACTATCTTGACGCCAGCCCAAATGTAAGATCTTTATTCCCGTCAGTCTGAACACCGCATTGTCGCCACTTCCACTGCCTAGGCGTACTCAGATAAGCACCCTTTTGGGGAGCATTATTTATTCTTTAATTTCTACTTAAGATTTTTTTCATGTCATCTAAGAGGGGGAAGTGCAATTGTTATAAGCAGATCCCTTATAAAGACCTTCACTTCCAATATCTGTTTTGTTTAAGAACTGAACACAATTACAGAAACTGTAAAATCTTCTAATTATTCATCAAAAAAAACTCAGAATCAGATGTTCCTCCCTAAATATGTATTTAGAGACCTAATGTCTGAAGCACCTCGCTCAAAGCAAGATGACAAAATCCTCTGCCTTGGGCTTCCCATTTGCACCCAAAGAGAAGATCAAGAAACTAAAACTCGAATCCTCATTTGCCCAGTCTGATTCAGGCATTCCTGTTGAGATGCAGCAGGAATCCAAGGTGTGCCTGATTCCTTTTCAGACATCCACTACTGCTACCCTGCTGGAGGCTGGTTTGGTGTCTGCTTTCTGCACATCTGATGTGACTGAGCCTATTATGGTGGTAGAGAAGGTGTAACCTAGGATGATCGTCTCAGAGGGACCAGAGGGCATACCTCCGATTCTTGTTAGAGAAGAGTTATCAGGCACATTAATAGAGGTCCATCAGGGTTCTGAACCTTTGCATTATGCAAAGGTGGGCATCCTGCCGAAGAAAAAGAAACAAAAAAAAATGTTTTTCCCACTCTGATGTCACAGAAAAATGAATGACTTGATTTTTCACAAGGCCAGTACAAGACAATTTTGTTTTTGAGGCCTCCTCTTTTCCTCTCCTTCACAAGCCCCCCTCTCCTCTGAAGAGGCAGCATGAATCCTGATCTGAGGAGGAGGAATCTGATTCTGATGAGGATTCCTTAGCCTAATCCTCTCATATACATTCTTCTGAACAGCTTGCTTCAGATGATGAAGATACCTTATCAGATTATAGGCAAAGAGAAAGAGACAGGGAAATCCTAAGGGAAATACCTGCTGTGGTAGAGTTTTTAGTTGAATCTAGAAGAGGAGCCGTTGTTAAAAAAGGGATAATTAGTAGGGCATATAAAATATTGCACAATAACTATAGCAATCAGTCAGATGAGGTGAGAAAAGATTGGGAAGAGAGACTGGATAAGCAGTTCATTAGGAAATAATGGGAGGACATATGTATAACTTTGAAATATGTAACAAAGTGTAGAAGATTTAGGATTTTGGCTTGGAAGTGTTTGCGTAGGTAATTTTGTACCCCAGGCAGACTCCAGATAATTTTTTCTAAGGTAGATGATAAATATTAGAGGTGTGATAAGAAAGAAGGAGGTAACTAGGGGCATATGTTTTGGGAGTATAATGAGTTAACAAACTAAAAATTCCTGACAGGTTTCTGTCCAAGAAATATTGTGTGATGAGCATATGAGTGTAACTAAGGAAATCATTTTTTGAGCTGGAATACAACATCTGAATTGTCTAGAAATAGTAATGCCTTGTTAAGATTAATTCTGGTGACTGGCAAACAAGCAATTACTGGAAAATGTAAATCAAAGTCTAAACCAACTGTATTTGAAGTAGTGAATATGTAGCAGAGATAAAAGAACTGGAAGTGGGAGTTTTAGAAAAGAGTAAGGGTAAATTACATAAAAAATGGAAATTGTGCGACAATACATGCAGAATGATGTTTTGGAGGAGGCGGAGTGAGATTTAAAGGAAAACAAGAATTGAGCAATTTATGTAATGTTGGATTGATGATGATTGTACAGAAGAATGTTTGTTGATGTATAATGTTTGTAAATATGAGCATGTTAATATGGTTTGTTTTCTTTAATTTACGAGTAAATGTATGTTTGTAAGTGATAATTCAGTAAAGGTGTTAAAATATCAGATGATGAAGCACCTTGTCTGCTGACTTTTGCATAGACGAAATAGCACCACCACTGCCCTACTATCTTTTATTAACACTATCCAAAGTCTCATAAATGAAGACCAATTTGTTTCATCCATTTTCCTTGATATGTCAAAAGCCTTTGACACAGTTTCCCACCAAATTCTCCTCAACAAATTAGCTTCATACGGCCTTAGCTAATCTGCCCTGTCCTGGTTCCATAGCTATCTCTCTAATCGTCAAAAAGCTACCAAATGGGAAAACACCCTTCCCCCCATCTCTATTGGAGTTCTTCAAGGTTCCATACTTGACCCCCCCTACTCTTTATAATTTTTACAAATAACCTCAGCTCTGCAGCCCATCTAGCCTCCATAGTCCAATTCGCAGATGATGCCACACTTATTTGCTCAGCCCCCACTTCTCATGAACTTCAGGCAAAAATGCAAACTGCTTTTCAGGACATAGAAGAATACCTCACTGATCACCAGCTTATACTAAACCCTAACAAAACCAAGATAATAGTTTTCAGAAATAAACTAAAAACTTCTCAGTCCCCTAACAATACTTTCCTCAAAGGGTAACAATATAGAACCTACAAGCCAAACCAAACTTCTAGGTGTCACTATTGATAATTTTCTATGATTTGATAGCCACATTGCCCTCACCATCAAAAAGATCCACACCAAACTAGGCACCCTTTATAGAGCCAAACCTTTTCTCACAGATGGTACCAGGCTAGCCACCGCCCGCTCGTAACTTCTTTCCACCCTACTCTACGGATCCCAAATACTTACCAAACTATGTAAATCAGACCTGAATAATCTAGAATCCTGCTACAACAAAATTGCCAAATTTGCTACTGGCCACCCTTACAGAACCCACCACTGCTCAGTTCTCTCCCAACTCAATTGGCTTGAACTTCCTAACCTGTTAACACTCAATCAACTGACTATAACTTACAAAATACTTTACCAACCCAATGATTGCCCTGTACTTACTAATCTAATTCAGCCAAATATGAACGACAGACTACTAAGGTCTTCAAACAAACTACTGGTAAAGGTTACCCAACCCCACAACACAGTAGGCTCCTCCCTCTACTCTTACATAATTGCCAAGCTCTGGAACACACTTCCCAACCTGTAGCTCAAAACCCTAACTTTCATGAGTTCAAACACCTCCTAAAAGAACGTCTTGCAAATCATTAGCTCTGCTGCTGCCTTACTCCTGGTTAAGCATTCCCTTTTCTCTCTCTCTCTTATTCAGCTATACTCCTAGTTTATCCTATATTATTTCTCTTTCCTCATCTTGCTCTTCCCTTTAATTTCCTTCCTTTTCTACCCTCTTTATTACTGTTTATCTCCTCTTAGCTAACACTTTGCTTACTTTTCTTCTATTAGTAGCTAGAGTGGTCTTATGTTTTAGATAAACTTTCCTATCTTTCTTGGTTCTATTCCTGGCACTGTCTAATGCTCGCCTATTTTTTCAAATGTTGGTCATTGTCACTGTTATGAATCTGTATTTCATGTCTACTGTAATTAATTGTATCTCTTTTTTAATGATGTACTGCATATCTCTACTGTATATTCTGGAGCGTTGCTCCCTGGGTCGCCACTGAAAATGGGCTTCTGCCTAGTCGGACTTTACCCGGTAAACGAATGTAATAAATAAATAAAAATAAAATAAATTTCCTTTGGGGAGACCATCTCTAGTACGATGTAGCATTTTGAATGGGAATCCAGGCAAGTCACTAACACACATAAACAATGCTGTAATTTACATGAGTTTAAAACTCACATGTTTCCCCAAGTCTTGGAAACCTTTTTAGGAGGTCTTTGTATCAACCTTTGCCTGCCTAGCTTCAAAGCCTCCAGCACCCAAAACATGATTTTACAAGGTCCCTGATGATATAAAATTTCTCTACAAGAACTCTGTAGCAGACTATCCAGTCTTTTCAATCTCTGCTAATAAGCCCATTAAGATTTTTTGCCTACAGTTAATGTGTTACCATCAGACAGAGACAGTAGAATCATGGACATGTATGGCAACAAGGTCTACACCTCTGTTACCTTAGCTTTTAGGGCCCTAAATTATCAAACACAGATGGCAAAATACCTATTAACAGTTCTAGGGGATTTAAATAAACTATGGCTATTTAGAGGCTTTAGAAAATGAGACACATGCCATCTCTGTTTAATCAGGCTACTTAAGTAGCTAGACATTCTATTAAGGCTTCCTCCAGGGCAGTTACCACTGGTTCTGTTATCCACAGACTTGCTTGGCTTCACCTTCAATCCCTCATTGAGGATATCAAGATCAAGCTGATGCCCCCCCCCCCCCTTACAGGAACCTTTTATTTGGCCATACTATGTCAGGACCTTTCAAAACTTTGCAGGCGAAGGGGAAATATAATGCAAGATTTCAAACAGATTTTTCTCACTTCAGCATCTAGATATCAAGAGAATCATCTTTCCAAGCCTACTTCCTTTGTCCATAGGGTGTTCCTAACTCCAGAAGGTCAGGAAACAGCCCAAGAAAAGATTGCAAGAGAAGTCTACTCAGGAATAAAACCTGGAAAAGTGCTTCTTCCAGATAAACCAGGCTCTGTCTGAGTATCTACTGACTTCTCCCTCTCTGATCAGTACACAAACCCCCTCATCCACATGACTCAATTTGTCCCTCTCAGCTTGGAAATTCATCACTGCAGTCAAGTAGATGTTGTATATCATCCAGCATGGGTACTAAATGTCTTGGAGGGAACTCCATTGTTTGAGGGGAATCCCTCCTCTTCCTCCACACCAGGCTTATCTCTTCCCACCCTTTAGGATCTTTTCTCCCAGGTGACTATAGAATCAGTCACATCCCTAGACTTAGGAAACGGTTCTTATTCAAGGATGTTTTTGGTTCCCAGGAAGGAGGATAATAAGTGTTAAGAGGTTCCTTATTGCTGTCTGTAAATCCGCTAAGACACAAAGTCAGTGTAAGGTAAGACATTTATTGTTCCTAATAAATTGGCAGCATAAAGCAAAGACTGTGGTAATCTAATGTAGTCTCACATAATCTAAACTAACATGGTAGAACTACAAACATTTAAGTACTTGAAAACAAATCAACATGATACTGTTCTGGAAAATTCCTTCCAGTTATAATTTGTAGCCTTAACTGACACTAGAAATATGCAGTTATCATCCAGTGACTGCTGATACTAGTTACCTTTCAGTATTTTTTCATCAGTGTTCTGCTTTTGCATGGTTTTATCCATGTAGTCATGCAAATAACACAATATTCTTAATAGAATATGTAAGAAAACAAGGCCAAACTGTCTCTTACTCAAGCAATGTTCCATAATGTTCCTTTGTGTCATAACAAAGTAGTACTATGAGCTTTATTTAAAGTGACAGTATATAGTTGCTGCACCCATGCATTTCAGAATGCAAACATTTTTCTGGTCTGAAACATAGAAATCCATTTTGACAGTTGTAATGCCTAAAATAATCCTACTAAAACAAATCCATGCTGACTGTGATGATGTGAGGTAGTGCCAGCTGTGCCAGAGAGAATAGAGCAGTGCATGTGTATAATATGCAAACATAGCTAGCAGGATTGTTGTAAAGAATTTTATGTCATTTGTATATCAAATTGATTTGTACAGATGCTTGTGTTAAAAAGGCATTTGTAAAACTGCTTAAAATGTATCAACAGTGGGTCCTGCTGGACAGAAAAGAAAATATGTGTATGTCAGACTTTATTGTGGTAACTGCTGAATGTATATATGTTAACAGAGGATGCTGGAAGGGAAGGGGTTAAGCTCAGCCCATCTTACCTTAGGAAAAATAGCTTGAAATTAAATGACTTGGTTTAGGCCACAAATATTGTATCTCACAGGCCCAGACGCAGCCAGAGACGCAATGTCTGTTCTGGGATCCTGCTCTTATTGTCCTTCGTGGTGAAGCTACCCTGGAGTGCCAGAGAATAGTTGGTTAGTCTCTACAAAAAGGATGAAAGTATTGGAATTGTTTTACGGTCTTCATATGCCTTAGCAAAGCTATAGGCGTGTATTGTGACACATCTCTGCTAGATTCTGGTTTTGCTTCTAGTCAGGGGGGGGTAGTGTGAGAACCACAGAGTCAGGTGGCCCGATGTGATGTCATTCTATAGCCAGCAGTGAAATTATTTTAGATGTTAGTGAGAGATGTGATAGTGACACTCATCACTCTGTTTTTGGAACTGACAAGACCACTCACACACTTCATCTTGCCTTGCTTTTGTAAATAACCAGGAAACAGTAGTTCTTCAGTCAGTTAGGAAAATATAGAGAGACTAGTTAAATATTGTTATAATGTATATGTCAGAATCTTTCCATCTGTGTTGTTTTTTATATTTCCTGTGAATTGAAACTCTAGTGTTTATTGCAAATAGATATTAATTATTTTCATTTTTCTATTTTATTATTTATTATTAAATGCATCTTAAACTTTCATTGTGGCTGGTCTTTTAGAAAATAGTTTAACCTTTGGAGAATAACTGCATTTATTTGGTGGCACTATGGGCTTTTTGCTCCTGAAAGTCTTGTCGCTTGGCTATTACTACCATTTGTATAAATATTATTAATTTTACTAAGAGTAATTGGGTACCCTGGTGAGAGCCTTAAAGTAACTGGCTGGTGGCAGTGAATCAACCTTATAGTCTCAGCAGAGGGGGCATAACTGGTAAATCTGTGTCAGCCTTTCCCAGGTGTATGTGTGTGGAAATCAGATCTCAAAGGCTGTGTGTGTCAGTTATTTGGAACAGGGACACACAGCACTGGTTTCTGCAGAGAGAAAGGTGGGGTCATATTTGGAGCCTGGAGAGGACGTCTAGCCCCAGTTCTGGAGTGTGCTCCCTGTGTGCTCGTAAGGGAAACTGTGCTTAGTGCAGAGAGTTGCATCTGAAATTACTGTGTGTACCTGTTTTTATTCTAAATGAATGTTTCCCACTGGTGTCAGTGGTGAGGATTGAGGCTCCTTGATTACTGGCCCAAAGTAGGGATGTCACATTGACACTTATATATTTTTTGATATTTCAAAATTATATTAAATACCTGGAGACCCATACCGGACATGTCCTGCCTCAACATTTTTCTGGAAGTGCCTTCTTTCAAGATGCTCTTTTTGCTGAATTTACTTCATGTTATCCTTCCACAGGCTTTTCTAGTATTGTTAGCCTTGAAGGATGCATATATACGCATTCTTATACACTCCCTCCTGCCGGAAAGGCCTCAGGATTTCTCTTTTTTTAATCATGCTTTGTTTCCTGACTTACCCATTGGTCTACCTGCTACTGGCAGGGTCTTTACAAAGTACCTTGCACCAGCCATTGCTTTTTGCAGAACCCAAAGGGTACACATTTTCCTTACCTGAATAACCCTCTCATTTAGGCCTCCTCCCAGAACATTATTCTGCTAAATTTCAGCTGCAGTATATCATTTCTGGAAAGACCAGGTTTCCTCACTTAACCTCAAGAGGTCTTCTCCAGCTTTGTCCTAGGAGCTAGTCTTCTTAGGTTGCAGACTGATTATCCTCTCAGTGATGGCCTCCCTGCCTCAGAATAAAGTTCTGTCCCAGTCCAGCTCCTTCTAGTCCTTGTTCCCTGTAGATTCAGCCACAACAGGATAAATCCTAAGAGCTGTAGTCTACATGGCAGCCACAATACCCATGGTATCATTCACCAGACTACATATAAAAAGATCCAGTGATACTTGAAGACCCTTTAGTCTTGGGACTGTCATCCACTGAATCTTCCAAATCCCTCTCAAATTCAGCTGAATGTAGGAGTCTCCTTCCACCCACTCATATCCACCCAGTATCTTCATATAGCTGCATCAAATCTGATTTGGGGTGTGTGGAGGGCCTCAGAAGAGTTCAAGCCCAGCAGTTCCCCAAAGAGATAAGGGAGCACACATCAGTACAAAAGAAATAAAAGTCCGTATTCAAGCCCTTTTGGTGTTCTTCCATCCCTGGAGCTCAGGCCTGAGGATTTTCACAGACAACACCATAGTCATGTTGTACATTAACAAACAGGGACCACCAAGTCTTGCCAGTTATGCAGACTTGCTGTACTAGGATGAGACATTGCAGAATTGTCTATATTCCTTCAGAAGACAATTTTTCTAACAGACT
Source organism: Protopterus annectens (assembly GCF_019279795.1). Lineage (NCBI taxonomy): Eukaryota > Metazoa > Chordata > Ceratodontiformes > Protopteridae > Protopterus > Protopterus annectens. The sequence continues at coordinate 1,813,521,308 of NC_056737.1, read as the reverse complement.
TACTAAGCAGGTCCATGCAGATCCACACAAATGGATGTTGAGCAGAGAGGTCTTACTGGACATAATCTATAGGCGAGGTACTTCATAAATAGATCTATCTATCTCCTACCAGAACAGACAACTCAAGCTGTTCTGCTCCAGGACCCCTTGCTTCCAAGCCGGAAGACTGGACACCATGTCCTTCAGCTGGGGGGGCATTATGCCTCCCACCCCTTCTCCAGTCCCAAAAGTTCTCCTGACGAGCCAAAGGACAAAATAAAAATCTTACTAGCGACTTCCTTTTGGCTTAAGCAGCATTAGTTCCACTTTCATCTCCACTTAGCGAGGGATCATTGCTACAATTTACCCCACAAAGTGGATTTGCACAGAAAAAGGGCTCTGTGATCCACTGCAACCTGCAGACTGTCAACCGGACTCTTTGGTGTCAGAAAGGGATTAAGATTCTATCACCCAGTTTTCAGTAGACTTGATGCAGGTGCTCAATGATGCAAGAAATCCTACCACTAGAAAATCTTACATCTCCAATTAGAAAAATATTTTCAATCTGGTGTCTCGAGAAGAATGAAAACCTTGTTCCGGTGGGCATTCCTATTATTCTGTCTTATTTGTGTGAGTTACTCAAAAGTGGCCTAGCCTATTCCTCCATCAAGGCACACCTCTCTGCTATTTCTGCAGCATGCCTTTAAATCCACTGCCGCTTTCCAGAATTGAGATAACAGTTCTTAAAAGGAATCCTTCACTTGAACTCCTTGGGAGGGCTATTCAGCCACTCTGAAATCTGACCTCTTTGTTTTGGAAATCTTACATTACCACCTTTTGAACCAGCAGCCTGTCCTCTTCATTAAAGTTATGTACCTGAAAAACAGTCCTGCTGATTGCTGTTACCTCTGCTAGAAGAGTTTCTGAGCTTCAAGCCCTAATAGCCATCCTTCCCTTCCTTCCTTCATTATCTTCCATAAGGGCTGGTCTGCTAAGGGGCTAACCCCTCTTTTATGCCTAGAGTAATAAATGACCTGTCACTCAACCAGGACAGGGATGAGAGACTTCTTCATTCCCTTGATGTGCACGAACAGCTAAGATTCTGCCTAGACAGAACTAAAGCTTTCAGGAAAACTGGCCAACCTATTGTTTCCTCCGGCTTTGGTATCCTGTCACCAAACCGATTATCCCTAACTGGATCTTTACATCCATTTCCTTCTGTTACTCCTTCCACTGCAAGTCTCTGTCTTCACCTGTGAAAGCCAATGCCACCTGCGCAGTCTCATCTTCCTCAAAGTCATTGACTCCAGACCTATTCTAGAGGTGGTCACCTGGTCCTCATTTAACATCTTTACTAAACATTATGGAGTGGATGCATTCTTCAGGTCTAGGACCTCTTTTACCAGATCTGTTCTGCTAGGATCGGTAGACAGTTCTCCTGTATTCAACCAATCTACTCTCAACATCATCTAGTTTTGGAAATTGCCCGTCAGTATTGAAATACTAAACAGTGATCTAAGGAAGGCCATAGTACTGTTGTATAAGAACTTAAACAGTAGGTTATGATCATTCCTTCTGATCATTGTTGTAGTATTACAACCCTCCCTCTTTCTCCCTTCTGTTTAGTAAAAAAACAGATGGAGATCCTTTTCTCTATATACCTTGCGGACTAAGGGGGAACACTTCACTCCCTTCTTAGCTGGTGTGAAGATTGGGTAGAGATGGGTGAAGGCTGCCAGGCTAGCCAAATAGAATTTGATGCATAATTCTGGCATTTGTAAATGTAAATGTAAAATACAGGCTTGTTTCTTAAATGAAAGAAAATACTAAAATGTTGAACTTTAAGATTGTAGCAACATTGCCATCTGCTGTAAGGAAAACTAAGTCAAGCATTTCACATCTTTTCTTTGAAATTAAAATTATTTCATCACTGCTTTTGATGTTTTACAGTTCGGCTCCGGTCCGGCTAGATGAAGGCTTCCTGCCTATTGTTTTAAGGCTAAAGTTAATGACCAGAATTTACATGTGGAATGTCCTTTATTGCTCTAAGTGTAAAAGAATGTAAATGCAGTTTGTGTGGCCTGGGAACCAGGAAGGTGTAAAAGATGATGTAATGTTTAGCAGAACTGCAGTTTCAATTTAAACAGTGAGAACCAGAGATTATTGAGCATTTTTGTCTTGATATCCAACCTGCAGCACTGCCTGTTGTCTTAAGTAAGTTATCTTAGATGTGTGTTTTTTTGTAGAACTAGCTAGGACTATAAAGATTAGACCAAGTGTTTTTTTGTTATGTCAGAACTGTACTACTGAATTATTTTAAGTTTCTGTGTGATCTCTGAACTCTTGAATAGCACTGTGGTGTCGTAGCATTGTCTTGTGTTTTTAGTATTTATTATTAAATATTTTAAACCCTTTTCAACTGTGACTGGTTTATGTAGCGATAACTTAAGGTCTAGAGTACATTGCATATTTATAGAGTTTATTGTACAAAGTCACTCTAATAAGCCTTAAGACTCATTAGTCACACTTACCTATTGGATAATAATATTGCACAGTAATAATTGGACACCCTTTTAAGGGCCTTTGGGTAGCTGATAATTATTAGCTGGTGGTGGCAGTAATTTCTACTGTATAGTCTGGGTAAAGGGACACAGCTGGAGAATCTGTGTCAGCCTTTCCCAGGAGTGTCTGTGAAGTTGTATAAATACTTATCTCAAAGTGTGTGTGTGTGTGTGTGTGTGTGTGTGTGTGTGTGTGTGTGTGTGTGTGTGTGTGTGTGTGTGTGTGTGTCGGCTACTTGGGCAGGGACACGAAACACTATTTGGACAGAGAGGGTACTGGAGGTTAGCTTGCCAGCTAAGCTGAGATCTGGACCTTATAGCTGTGCCACTGGGGACCAGCCCCAGACTGACTGTGATCTCTGTGTGCACTTAAGGGAAACTGTACTTTACTGTGTGTATTTGTTATCCTTTCCTCTTATATGAGACGCCCTCTGTGGTGTTAGTGGTGAGAATTGAGGCTCAGTGATTGCTGGGCCAGGGCACAGGCATCACAGCTGGTCTTGTATTTTATGCTTGATATAATCAGGCTTTTCCAGGATCTCCTGACTTTAGATAGTCTGAGGACCTTACGCCCATATGTCTGCTTATGTACCCGTAGGCCCTCAGGCTGAGGTCATATGTCAGATGTATAGTGCATCAGGAAGGTTTTGGCTTTGGTCTGAAGGCAAGGCATCAGGTTACCCATCAGTACTGGACTTCTACAACAGTTATCAGTAGGATATCTACTGTCATGGTAAATTCTTACACTATTGTACTTTTCCCTCAGGGATTAAATCATCTTTTCTTTAGCACTTTTCTGCAATATAAAATATTTGCATAGCATTGCTTGAATAAGAAGTACCAGGGTTAGAATGACATGTGTGATGCATTATATCCTACTCTCAAAACATATAGATTTATTAAAACTTGACACCTTCATGTGATATTGGAATACAAAACTATGAAGTGTTTTTGTTTCACTTAATTTGTTAGAGTTGCTGGTGCACTTTGTATTTTTAAATATATACATTTTGTTTTTGAAGGTGTCTGAGAGTGAAGATGAAGAAAAAGAAGGGGAGCCTGTTGCGAGAGAATCTTGTGGTTCTTCAGAGAGACTTCATTTGATGCCTACTAATGCATACGAGTTTGGTCAAGCCATTAATGCTGTAAAATCCAAATGGAATATCGGTTCATGTGCTGAACTTTTAGCTAATATTGAACCAAGGGATTTGCCACGCTTGATGAGTAATAAACTAGATGGTGATACTTTTCTCATAATTATTCAAGCACTGGGTGAACACATTCAGAAAAACCCTAACCTTGTGTACCAGCACCTACTTTATCTGCAAAAAGTGGAACGATTTAAGGTTAGTTTAATATTTTTCACCTTTAAGCATTTTGTTTTGTTTGTTTTGACTTGCTGGATAAATGCAGGTCTCACCAAACTTTGATTTCTCCATAATCCAGCCAACTGGAGAAAATAAGTCCTTATTGTATGGTCCATTTGACCTGAGTTTGATTAGGTGATTGTGTGCTTGACAGTGCTGGTAAGGGAGGATGGGCAGTACCCGTCTTGGGAGAGGTAGGATAGTGTAGAACTGACCACAAATTGCCACTTATGCTCAGAGAGGGACAGTGATGTAGTTGTAGTGCCACAAGATGGACATTAAGCTCAGCAAGCTACCAGTCAGTCATAGATTTCCTTGTGAGTATATGGAACCATGCGTCTGCACAGGGAAGTTGTTGTGGGCCTCTGCAGTGACAGAACTGGAGTTAGAGCCATCATAGCCAGGATATTGGTGAAGCGTACAAACTAGCCTTATGGCTGCCTGAATGATGACCCCTTTGGATAGCTCACTTCCTTGTGGTTCTGAGGATTCCCCCACCACAAGGGAATTCATTGGCTCAAGTCCAATAGGGAAAGGCTAGATGGTCAGCAGGCACCTGAACAAAAAGAACAAGAAAAAAAGAAAAAAAAACTTGGTTTTCTCAACAGTTTTACAGGCTTGTGCTTTTCAGTTTCACCTACTCACCCATTGTTTTTTTCGATTACCTTTTGCCTTCTTAGAATTTTGTAAGGAATGCTCAGTACTGAATATTGGCTTGTAGGGGTGGTGAAAAGAAACATGATAGGAGAATGGGAAAAAGAGAGGGAGAGAGAGAGCAGAAATTAGCCTTATACATAGAAACAGTACTCTAATTCTATCAAAAATATCTAGAAATGTCTAGCTGCATAACTTAAGAATATAAGCTAGAATCTCAGTACATCTTTTTGTCTGTTTTATTTGCATATTGTGCTGTTCTTTGCTGTTTCATCTCAATGACTCACACAAGAAGCTAATGTCAGCAAAGTCCTATGACAAATTAAGTACTGCTGTAAGCTGCCCAGATCTTAGTGTTTGATGTTTGGAAAGCATGAGACATAAATCTCATAATACTCAAGTACAAGTACACTTTTTCTGTGATTACATTCTATTCTGCTTGTAATACCCAGTTGCTACAGAATACGATTAATAACAAGTGTAGTTTTATCTCCTTATTGGGTCACTTTGAGCTCCGCTGTCTTTCCTTAAAAAAGATTAAACTGAATGCTAGTAACAGTGAATCTAACTACCCTAGCCTTCAGATTGACAACAAAGTAACATCACTTTTCATTGAGATCTCAGACTCATGGGACTGTATCTCTTATGAGACCATTTTTCAGTCTAGTTGTTGATGAAAAGGCCCTTTCCAGAATCTCCCAGGGCACGTAGAACCAGCTAATGAACCAATCAGAAATCACCAAATCTTCTCTAGTTTTTGAAAGAAGTTGATTGATCCCTTGCATATCACCTACAAATTTCAGTACTTTTCAGACAGAGGCTGAGCGCTTTTTGTTCATCTTTACTGCATTTTATGCTACCATTTGCTGTCTAACCTCAATGGCTGGGCTGATTTTGCATTGCATTTCCCCTTGTGATATTCTTTTTTATGTTTTGTAGTCTTATTTGATTGCTATCTCTCTGTCTTTTATCAGTATATATTGTCAAGGTGATATGTTTTACTGCAGCGTTGTGCCTCTGGCCTGGGTAATTGCTGGAAAAGGTTGTATATCAGACCTACACACCTGGTTAACAAATAGATAAATAAAACTGAAATAAATAGTGAGCCTCTTGCACATCAGCACACCAGAAGTTAGTCTCAAAATACATTACAACTAATAGCCTGTTTTGTATTCTTAGAAAGACACCAAAGTGCAAGTAAATTGGATAAGGATTTTTTTTTTGCCATGAAAGCCATTGGCTTTGTGTAGCATGGCTTCATATAACAGTGTTCAAAAACACCGTTGTCAGTTAATTTTACTCTAATTTTACTTAAAGCAATGATGGCATATTCAGTTAGTCTGTGAACAAACTACCTAAAATGCCTAATCTTCAATGGCCAATGTGTAGGCAAAAATAAAAACTGCTTTTTGCTCTGACACTTTTGCGACCCTGACAAGATAGCCTGAAGTAAGCTGCAATACATCAGGTGGTATATAGTTAAGCCCAGTTTGCAGTTGCCAGTTTTCCATTTTACTTTTCTTGCATGTATTCCCACAGAGCAGGGAGATTGGACTGTTTAGATTTATCATGTGTAGATTGGTTCATTAGTGAAAGACGCCTTGTGTGCACTGCATACTTCACTGGACTATTTTGTCATGCAGCTCTTTAGTGTTATGAAATTATTTCATGGTACTGAACATGTTACATTCTGCCACTATGATTTAACAGCTGAAATCCATTAAAATGATAAAACCAAATTAAATGCAGAAAACATTCAAAATGTTTTGTTTCTGCATTTATTATCTGGCAGTATGCACTAACACAGATGCTTGTTATCAGTGCAGCCACTGCTTCAAAGCGTTTACCCAGTTCTTCCTTCTAAATATTATTTTAAATACCTTTATTAACTTTACACATTGAACAATGTCATGGAGCCCCATAAAGTTACAGAAGAGAAAACAAAGCATTTTAAACGTTTTCTCAATAACTTAATGCATTGTATATATGTTTTATTGTTTTAACAGTAATCATTCAATCCAACATTACATAAATTGATCAGATCCTGCTTTCCCATACATTTTGCTCCTCATCCTATACATTGTTTGCATGCATTGTTCCCACAAATTCCATTTATTTCTAAGTAATCTGATCCTTCCCTTTTCTAAAGACCCCACTTTCAATTAGTTTTTCCTTTGCAATATTCAGTATTTTATTTTTCTACTAATTATTTTTTGGTGGCCAGTAGTATTAAACTTTGCAAGGGCGTTCTATGTGCAAGCAATTCAGATCATATAGCCCAGTTCAAAAGAAGCCTTTCCTTAGTTACAATCATTATTCCTCCAAAAGTACTCTGTAAAGAATTTTTAAAATCTGACAACTTGTTATATTCCCAAAACACACATTTCCGTGTGTTCATCATTCCACTGCCTTAGTGACATTTCGAGTTATCTGCCAAAGGTCCCAGTACTGGCCAGATGTTCTTCGTGTTTCACTGTTGCAGTCATTACATTTGGGTTATCTGCTTGCAGGTAGCCCTCAGTCGGCCTGATTAGCAAAGTCTTGGGTCCTGCGTCGGTTGCTGTCCCTTCTTCCATGATGTCAGGGGTATAAAACATGCAGCCGGTGCCATTACATCAGTCTTTCTTGCCGTGCGGTGCCCGCAGCAGGAGCAGTTCACAAGTGCCAGTCAGCCGACTCCTGAAATTTTCATTTTTGAGTTTCAGAACCGAAGTCTTCAACTAAAGCTAAGTACCCCATTGGGGAAATTTTTTCTTGCTCCTTACCGATGTCAGTAAAAGTTAATAATTGCATTACTTGTGGAAAGCAAATACCTCATAAAGATTTTCATTCGTACTGTATTCCTTGCCTAGGCCCTGACCACGACGTACCTTGCTGTCGGTTTTGTGCTTTATTTAATCAGCGCACTATCCATCGTCGGTTTATTTTCGCCTCTAAATATTTCGGTTCTGTGTTTAATTATCCAGAAATGTCGTCGGTTAGCCATCCGACTACCGGAATTCTGAAAAAACGCAAAGATAAAGACAGAGACAGGCCGTCAAGATCCAAAACTGCTGACGACGCTTCTCCTAAGCCAGTTCGCTGGTACTCAGTGAGGCGCTTTTGCAGCCCCTAATACCTGCTACTTCTGATTCGCAGGCCTCTACTGAGACCCATTCAGAGTCCGGTATACTGCGAGATGCTTCAACTATGGAAGGCGCGGGTGTATCTACCTTGGATGGGTCCGGAGCCGCTCTGCAGGCACCGGCTTCTGAGGATGTATTCAGGCCTACGAACTTGCATATTAAACTGATGCCTCCTTCTTCACTTAGACCTAAATCTCGAACCATGCCTAAAAAAACCGACCCCCAGGCCACATGCTCTGGCCTCTTTGCCTAAAAAACAAATGATAAGAATGGCTGAAGATTTAAGTACTCTAATCAGGGATAGCCAAACCCTCCTTTCTAAGAGGCCTAGGACTGAAGTTATTTATGAATCTTCTGACCAAGATTCTGTTTTTTTCTGAGTCTTCTGATGATCTGGATTTGCCCTTATCTACTTATGAGGATTCTGATGCAGAGGACTCCATTCCGTCTGCTTCCCCTCCAGAGGATTTTTCTTTTGGGGAAACTTTGCATACTCTAAGGGAGCATTTCCACTGGGAAAGCCAGGATTTTTCTGATTCAAAAAAGAGGCTTAGGGATTTCTTACTCCTACCTCAGCATAAGCCTTTAGCTATTCCTCCTGTACTAGACATTGTTGATGATGCTTTTTCGGAATCTAGTGTGGCCCCAGATTCCTTGCCTCCTGCTCCCAGAAAATGTGACAGATACTACAGGGTCCCTGAGTCACACAAGTTCCTTTTTAAAAATCCTATTGCGGATCCAGAGACTATTTCACAGGGGCCACTGGGCATTAAGGCTTGTACTGCTAAAAATCCTACCCCTTCTGATAGAGACTCCAGGGCGCTGGATAAATGGGGTAAGAAGGTTTACACTTCTGCAACCTTGGCCATTAGGGCTTTAAACTGCCAGTTTCATATGTTAAAGTATCAGCAACATGTTATTGGATTGCTTAAACAGGAAATGATGTTGATTCCTGACTGTGTTGAAAATAAAGAATTACAGGATTTAATGCATTCTGCTGAACAAGTTGGAAAAACATACTTTGCAATGTGTTTTTGATTCATTAAAGGCCTCTTGCAGGGCTGCTGTTACTGGGTCTGTGCTCAGAAGGCATGCTTGGCTAAAGGAGCAATCCTTGCCTGATCATGTTAAAGTTAAATTGTTGGATGCTCCCTTAAATCAGGACCGCCTGTTTGGCAACAAGGCTGAGGAAGTTCTTAAAAAAGATGGAAGATAAAGGTAAATCTATGCAATCTGTTAAAGATTTCTTACAAGTTCAGCCTCCTAGATTTAGTAGGCACTGGCCCTCTAAGAATTGGTCCTTTCCAGCCCCTTCTGGGTCTTCTCAAGCCAAACTCAGACACAGCAAAAGCCCCAGGTTTCAGTCCCAAGGGACACACAGGACTAAGCAGTGGGGGGCCTCCACTTCCAAATCTGGGAGTAATAAGACTCCCCCCTATGGTAAATTGTCTCAATGACTTCCGTTTAAAATTTCCAAGCACTTATCAACTGACTGCCCCTTTGGGGGGAAAGATTGCTCTTAATGCAAAGAACTGGGAACTCATTACCCAAGACAAATGGGTCTTAAGTATAGTGTCCCAGGGATACAGATTTCACTTCCACACCTTGCCAACACCAAGCAGGTGGCCGGACCTACCCCAAAATCAGTTGGCAGAGGCCCAAAACAAGTACTTTCTCTCTTAAGCATGGGGGCTATTCAGCTTGTACCGGAAGAGGAAAAGGGACAAGGTTTCTACTCGAAACTTTTCCTGGTACCCGGAAAAGACAATTCATGGCATCCTATCCTGGACCTGTCTACTCTAAACACCTTTTTGGAAATTCCAAAATTCAAGATGCTGACTCTTCACCAGTTACTTCCTATGCTAGGCAAAGATGCCTGGATGGCAACACTAGATTTAAAAGAAGCATACCTGCACATCCCAATCAGGGAATCTTATAGGTTCATAGGTTGGTACTGGGCTATCTGCCCGAAGGCATATATTAGCCAGCCACGTTGTGTGGTATTCACCGCCCCTTTAGTAGTTCCCTAGAACTAAATGTTTCTTGCGAAGATACCTATGCTTCAAAGCAGGCTACACACACTATCAGTTCTCTGCACTGCCCTTTGACTTATCTACTGCGCCCAGGGAATTCACAAAGTGCCTAGCTCCAGTTATTGCATTTTGCAGGCAAGTAAATATTCAAATATACCCATACCTGGATGATTGTCTAATTCAGGCAGAAAGCCAGGACATACTTTTGAATCATCTGGCCTTTGTACAAAGGGTTCTAACTTGTCTGGGGTACACCATAAACGAAAAGAAATCACACCTGGTATCCTGTCAGCAAATTACATTCCTGGAAGCAAGCTTAAATACAACTTCCCAGATGGCTTACCTCATGCCAGAAAAGCAAATTCATTTGACAAGCTACTTCAAACAAGTGGCCACAAAAAAACAGCTATCTGCAAGACAAACACTGCAAGCCTTGGGGTTCATGGCCTCCTGCATTCTTCTAATTCTATATGCAAGACTGCATATGAGGAAACTACAGCAGTATCTAAAAAGCCTATGGTGTCAACATTCTCAGGATCTAGAAGCAATGATTCCTATCATACCTTGCCTATGCCTAGAATTCCTTTGGTGGGCAGAGACCTGCCACCAAAACAAGGGACTACCTTTCACACCACCCCCTGCCGCCCAAACCCTAACAACAGACCCATCAGACTATGCATGGGGGGGGCTCACCTGGCAGGGAAGTGCATTCAGGGCAAATGGAACCCAAGTCAAATGCACCTGCATATCAATCAAAAAGAAATGCTAGCTGTGCAGAATACTCTTGACAGCCTTCGAGGACCACATTCTTCCAGGACAACTTGTGGTAAAGACGGACAACACCACTGTTATGTGGTACATAAATAAGCAGGGGGGTACACATTCTTACCCTGCAGACTAGCCATGGCATTGTGGAACACAGCCATGAGCTACCAAGTGCACCTACAAGCTCAATTCCTACCAGAAGAATTAAATACATTGGCAGACGGGCTAAGCAGAAACCTCATGGACCCACACGAGTGGAAACTGGAACCAAGGATTTCAACATGTTGACAAGCAAATGGGGGAGCCCAGATATAGACCTGTTTGCCTCTCCCCAGAACTACCAATTGGACAAATTTTGCACAAGGACTCCCCAGAAGCAACCTGGAAAGTGGATGCTCTGTCCTTCAGCTGGAAAAACCTGTCAGTCTGTGCCTTCCCCCCCCTCTGCCTCTGCTTTCCAAAGTACTACTAAAAATCAAACAGGACAAACCAAGGATGATTTTGATTGCTCCAGACTGGCCACACCAACACTGGTACCCCCTCCTGCACAGTTTGTCACGGTTATCCCCATGGCACCTGCCGCAGACTCCTTCCCTGTTGTCTTAGCAGGTGAACCAAATTCTGCACTCTCAGCTTCTAACACTGAACCTTGCAGCCTGGCTAATTACATAATCTCTCCTCTACCAGGCCTCAGTAAACCTGTGATGGATATCATTTTAGAGGCAAGGAGGCCTAGTACTAGAAAATCTTATGCTGAAAAATGGAAAAGATTCTGTGCCTGGAATCAATCTCAGGGGATCAGCACATCAGCGCCCAATTTACCTCAGATTTTACAATACTTAACTGAGATGCTTCACAAGGGCCTGTCTTTTTCCTCCATTAAAATCCACGCCTTAGCCGTTTCAGCTCATTATAGCACAGAACCTCCCCTCTTCTCTCATCCACTGCTCAAGCAGTTCCTCAGAGGGGCCAAAAATTTGAGACCACCCAGGAGAGCTCCAACCCCAGCTTGGGACCTTAACTTTGTTTTGGAGAAACTCACTATACTTCCTTTCGAGCCAGCTGCTACTGCAGACTTAAAATTTCTTTCTTGGAAAACAGGTTTTCTTTTAGCAATCACTTCAGCTAGACGGGTATCTGAATTTCAGGCCCTAATGGCAGTGGAGCCTTTCATCATCTTTCATGCGGACAGGGTGTCCCTCAGAACCAATCCATCCTTCATGCCCAAGGTGGTATCCATTGTGGCTCTTAATCAGTCTATTCATTTGCCAACCTTCTTTCCCAATCCACAGAACAAAGGGGAACGGATACTGCATTCCTTAGATGTGCACAGACAACTTATATTCTACTTGGACAGGACTAAACCTCAAAGGAAATCTGAAGATCTGCTGGTGACATTTGCTGCAGGAGCAGAGGGGAAGGCTATTTCAAAGCAAACCATTTTTAAATGGATAGGCCATTGCATTCATTTCTACTATAAGCACCATGAAAAACCCATCCCCAGGGGATCAGATCTCATTCCACCAGGGCTGCATCTACTTCTACAGCCTTTCTCAGAGGCGTTCGTACCAGGGACATCCTAGAAGCTGCTACCTGGAGTTCTGTGCATACTTTCACCAAGCATTATCATTTGCCAATTTTCTCTAAATCCAGAGCTGGCTTTCCCACTGCAGTCTTGCAAGGCCTTATAGCTGGTCCTAATGCTATCTGAATTCCTCCTCCCAACCATAACTTTGGGAATCTACCCAAATGTAATGACTGCAACAGTGAAACACGAAGAACATAGTACAGTTGTGTACACTTACATAAATGTTGATGTTCGAGTGTATTCACTGTTGCAGTCCTGGTTACCCTCCTTCCAGCCCCCTAACATCTTTTGGCTATACCTCTACTTTCCTATACTAGGCTTAAAAGCCTTTTTGGTGTATTTGCTTTTTTTGTTGGAGGTATATCATTGTACTTTTATATTTAATTGCTCCTCATTGGGGGGGGGGGGGGGGGCACCTGACATCTGGGGCAAGAAAAACTGATGTAATGGCGTCGGCTGCATGTTTTATACCCCTGACGACCTGACGTCATGGAAGAAGACACAGCAACCGACACAGGACCCAAGACTTTGTTAATCAGGACGACTGAAGGCTACCTGCAAGTAAATAACCCAAATGTAATGACTGCAACAGTGAATACACTCGAACAGCTACATTTATGGTAAGTGTACACAACTGTACTTTTTCAAAAGCTCAGACTCGCCTCCCCCTCTCTTTCTATGACAGTTGATTCGCTGACCATATCCTGAGAGGGAAACTTTCAGTTGTCACAGGAAATGAGTGTTCAGTCTTTTTTGCCATCCAAAGATCAAAGTCCTCTGAATCTTCACAGGTCTCTGTGCTGATTTTCCAGCTTACTGTTCAGATAAGCCCCATTTGAGGACCTCTTTTCTCTCATTGTATTATTAGGTTTATTATTCTCTTTCTGTTTTTATGTTTCTTTAAAATATATATTTGTTTTAGTAGCTTTTTTCTGTCTGTGTTTACAGTAATCCCTGTAGGAATTTCTACTTGTAGCAGTGTTTATTTGGCTTCTAACTTTGAAAAATGCTGTTTAGTAGTTCTCTCAGAAGTGCAGTGTGTGTGTGTGTGCTGTTAGATAGTAGGAGATGTCTTGTGAATTCAGATTCATGAATTAATCTTGCCTGTCTTTACTGTTGTTACTAACCTTTACTTTCATCTTTTGACAGGAAAATAATACATTGTTTACCATAATTATGACTCAGCTGTGTGTGTTTTTAACATTGGTTAGCTATTTTTACATCAACTTAAGTTTTTGAAATGTACTGAAAAAATGTTACTCTCTGACAAGAAGATTTAGTTTAAATTACTATGAAATGTTACTTTGTCAATTTAATGTGGTTTTATGGAGGTAATTTTTAACACTGGGTTTAGCACTTTGGTTGCTTTGCTGTTTAGACTTTATGTACTGGAAATTATTTATCGTCTGTCAGGTGTAAAAGAATTCAGAACACATTTCAAACTTTTTTGGGGATGATAGCTCAGTTTTGCAGAATTTAGTTGTGCGAGGACGTTTATTACTAGAAACTTTAGGTCCGGTTGCACCTAGAAAAAAAAATAAAAGTATGCCTCAGCTTATGGTTAGTCATTCTGTCAACGCCACTGCTTTGTATGTAGACCACTTACCTTTTGCCCCTTCTCCCCCTAGTGTAGCTTTGCCAGCCACTATGAAATGGGAGTTAAACACATTCTCCAGGGCTGTTCCAGTACCTGGTGCAGATAATTCTGATGGTTGTGTTCTCATACATAGCTCCAGTACTAGTTCGGCTAGAGACCTTTCTGTTGTTTCAGAAAGTGATTAGAAGTCTGAGGAGAACAATGATGATTTCCTAATTGACACTAAGCCCAGTCAGTCTGATTCTTTGGAAGGTGAACCTGAGCTCAAGTCCAGACAAGTGATCTGATGTCTCTTCCATCCATTCTTCAACAGATGCCATCTAGAATCCAGTTTTGGCTATTCTCTGACTTTGGAATCAAAACTCAGGCTTTTCCCTCTACCCATAATCCCCTGTCATTAGTGAATTACCTCAGATCTTATTTGCCACTCTTGTCCATCAGAAACTATTTCCATTGTTCAGTCTGGCTTCATAGGTTCACAGTAAGTACTAGGCTAGCTGCTCTTGTGGGTAATTTTAAGCCTAGCCAATTTCCCTCGAGGGTGAGACTCAAACCCTGTACCTTGTGTCACAGACCTCCCCCAAGGTGTTCACCAATTATATGGCATTTGTGCAGCTTATTCTCAAACTGCGTGGGATCCGAGTGTTCCCACACCTGGATAACTGGCTCATAATTGCACCCACTTGGAATCATTTTCTCCAAGCCATGGACTCCTTGCTCCAACTTTGTTTACATCTAGAGATAGCTGTGAACATGACCAAGTCCCATCCTCAACCTTTTCAAGCCAGAGTTCATTAGAGCACAGCTGGACACCAAGTTGCAGCTGGCCAGCCTAACTGAATCCAGGATTGTCATGCTTGAGCAACAAGTGGTAGCAGTACTTTCCTGTTTTGTTTCTTTTTGGTCCCATGGCAGCTGCTATTACCTTAGTCCTCCTAGCTAGATTTCATACAAGGGCTCTTCAGTGGACTCTGTCAGCTCAGTGATCATTCAGATGTCAGCCAATGAAATTTCCATTGTATCTTACAAAAATTTGTAACCCCATATTCAATGGTGGGTAGAATTTCCGGTAGTTTCTCAGGGTTGACCCTTTGTTTTTCCTTCTCGCCAAGCTATAGTGACTACAGATGCTTCCCAGCTAAGGTGGGAGAGGGGTCGTTTTGTTTGGGAAGACTGTCCAAGGCAGATAGTCCCCTTCAGAGGCCAGTCTTCACATCAATATTCAGGTAATAAGGACAGTTCTTCTAGCATAACAGGCCTTCCAGGACTCCCTTTTCAGGGGTGTGATCTCCATCCATCCAGACAATATGTAAATAGTCTGGTATATCAGCAAACCGTGAGGAACATGCTCTTACCTGTTATGTTGAGAGACCATGAGGGTTTAGCAGTGGATGATGTCTTCTCACTGTTTCTGATAGCAGTGCACTATCGGGGAACTCCGGTGTTCAGACAGGTTGAGCAGGTCTGCCCTCCTCCCTCATGATTGGTCCCTCATTCCGACAGTGACAGATCAGATTTTCAGCTGCTGAGGCCAACCATGCTTTGATCTGCTTGCTTACCCCACCCGTATCAAATGCAACAGGTACTTTACCCTAATCTCCCAGGAGAGAGATTCCCTAAGGGATTCTCTGATCCACACTTGCTCCCACAGTCATCTTTATATGTATCCTCCCACTGCACTCATCCCAAAGTTTCTGCAGAAAGCAATGTTGAAGAAGGCTGCTACTTGGCCTCAACAGACTTGGTTTCCCTTCCACTGGTCTCATCTGATTCACCCCCTTGGGTGATGGAACCTACTCCACATCTTCTCTCACATCTGTCAGGGGTGTCTCAACTGTACATAAAAACCTTTCAAGTTGACCCCATGGTTTCTCCAGTTTCAGTAGTGGTTAGACAGTCCAGACTTTCATCTCAAGTCATTTACATTTTGACCTCTGCTCAGAAACCCTCTACCAGGAAGGTTTATAAAAGTAAATGGAAGATATTTTCAGTCTAGGTTTCCATTAGGAATTTTGATCCCTTTTTAAACCTTGTCTCAGTGATCTTGGACTTCCTGGCTTTGCTCTGTGCTGCTAGCTACTCTACTATCAAGGTTCAGCTGGCAGCAATTTCCAGTTTTTATATTGGGAAAATCAGTCATCCATTGCTTCCCTTAGATCGCCCAAGGCTTTCCTAAGTACTTTCCTTCTAATTCCTCCCCTTAGGGATCATGTACCCCCTTGAGATATTATCATTTTTCTACAGGCCTTAAACAGATACCCTTTTGAATCTGCAGCTATGTTTTTTTTTAAAATATCTGGCTTTTGGAATACCTTGTTTGTGGCAGCAGTCACCTCTGCTAGGAGGAAATTGGAAATGCATGCCTTTTCTTGTAAACCTCCTTATTTGATCAACCATAAGGACTGGGTTACTCTAAGAACAAATCTTTCCTTTCTCCCTAAGGTGGTTTCTGAAATATCATGTAATCAGCCTGTCAATCTTCCTGTTTTCTTCCCAAGATTTGCCATCAAAGAGGATACGTGTTACATTTGCTAGATGTGCACTGTCAACTCCATTTTTATTTGCACCACACTAAGAACATTTGAAAGACTGACAGATTGTTCTTCTCCTTTTCTCCAGCCAAATTAGGAAAGGGAGAATCTAAAGTGACTCTTTCTACTTGGTTATCTGAATGTATTTCACATTTAAGGAGAAGAGATTATACTTAACTAAACCACATAAGGCTTATTCAGCTAGATCACTGGCTACCTTCACTACATTTTTCTCCCGAATACCACTTGGCAACATTTGTGCTGCAGCTGGTTGATCTAATCTGCATACCTTCATATCTCATTACAAGTTTGATTTACAGTATAGGTCTAGAGTTTCCTTTAGTCTGGCTGTCCTTTAGAATATCTTTCCATGAGACCTCACAAGGTTTATAGTAGCTGGAACTTTGGCCCATCCATTAAAGAACGGACAGAAGAGACAACATCAGATGCAAAAGTTAGGTACTTAGCATAATGATAGATCTGTGATGTCTGCTTCCATCCTTCCTCAACTTATTTCTCTCCTTCCCCCATTTGATTGTTTTTCTTTTAGTCCCAGAGTGACTGTATTGGTGGTTTCCATGGGTTGGTCATGTACTCTTCAAACGTTAGAACAGGAAGCAGATTTCTTCTTTGAGGCATTTGGTTGTTTATAGGAGGGTATACCAGATTTTTAATTGTAAGGTATGGACAAACTCAGTCTGGGCTAATTCACTAGTGACAGGGAATTATGGGTAAGGGTATAAGCATGAACTTTGGATCCAAAGTCTTTCTGGCCAATGTCGGGTCCTAGATGGATCCGATAACCCATCTATTGAGGAAGGGCGGAAGCAAACAACCCAGATTTATTGTTATGATAAGTGCATACATTTTGTTTCACTTTTTCTTAGATGATTGCTAGATTTAGTGATGTTTTTGCATGGGAGCAGTCGGGAACTACCCCAGAGATAGACAGGGTATATGACTTTATGGAAGATGAGATGCCCAGTTCATTGGCTATCCTCCCTCTGGTTACCAGACTTTGAAATATATTTATTTTACAGTGTGTGTACAGTTTGGATAATTCTGCGGCATCCTACCTGCAGGGCAAGTCTTATAAAATTATTTCTAATTTACCTCAGGTTTCGAAACATGCTGTGAGAGGTGTGCCTGAATGTGCGTATACACTCTTGAGAAGTGTTGCTTCTTCAATTGCATTAAGATAGCTTGCTTAGTTGCATAATCAGAACTTCTCTGATGATTTAAAAGCTGAACTTCAGAATGCACCTTTAAGTTCTAAATGGTATTTGGGCCCTGTCTTACACAGATTTTCAAATGGTGGGATGATAGAGGCAATTTAATGTATGGGGGTATCTGGGATGTTTCCTGTAGCCAAGTTTCCCCCCAAACAAGGCATCTTCCTTCAAGGGTAGAACAAACAAAAATCCCAGCCAAACAAAAGTCAGTGTTCCATCATGTGGTAGAAGCAGGGGTCATAGAATCAGTGCCTGTGATACACAAGGCCAAGGATTTTACTCCAGAATTTTTTATGTTACCAAAGAAAAGTGCACTTCTGGCTGGACACTTGTAGATTTGTCCTTTCTAAAAATCTTTGTAAAAGTTCCAAAATTCAAAATGCCCACCTTACAGTTAGTTCTAACATTGCTTCCAGACTACTGTTTCATGTTGACTCTAGATCTCAAGGATGCTTATCATTGTATTCCTATTGCTCCCAATTTCAGAAAAAAATTGAGATTTACTGTGTCTAGCTTACATTATTAATTTTCTGCATTACCCTTTGGACTATTTTTTGCACCTTGAGTGTTTAGAAAGTGTCTGGCCCCAGTGGTTGCCTATTGCACTACCCTAGGCATCCATATTTTTTCTTATCTAGACTTGCTGATTTGTGCAGATTCTGTATCCAGGTGCCTGGGATCCTTAGACAAGGTCATACCCCTCCTTTCCCACCTGGGTTTCAAACTGAACCTTCAAAAGTCCTTTCTCACACCCTCTCAAGGAATTGTTTTCTTGGGGTGTTAGACAAGTAAAATGTATGACCTTCCTGCCAGAAGACAAAGTTCTGACTTATCAGGGCATTTTCTTTGCTTTCTCTCTTCTAGATATGGCTTCAGCAATAGAGTTCCTCAAAATTCTAGGCCTTGTGGCATCATTGATACCAGAGTTGCTTTTCCCTTTTAATGGAATTGGCCAATGACAATTGCCACAAACTTCCTCACAGACTGGATCTGCTCACACAGTATCAGGGTTGAATGGCACTTCCCATCTTAGAGCACTTGCAACTGTCAGCCCAGACAAATCTATTTTGATATATTTTAGGCACTTGTTCCATGAGGATGTGTAGTAGTTATTTAAGGAGGCAAGAAAACCTGCAACTAAGAAATCTTACCTTTACAAGTGGAAGAGATTTTTTAGGTGGTGCTTAGCCAGTAACAGATGTCCTGAAAAGGTTTCAACCCCTCTGGTTTTGAAATATTTGGGTGAGCTATTAAAAGATGGTTTGTTATATGCATCTGTCAGAGTGCATTCTGTGCCTATCTCAGCTTGTCTGCCTATGGATCCCCCTTTTCATCTATTTTGTGGTGAAGTCATTTATGAAAAGAGTGTTGCACATGAGACCACCTCAAAAGCAAATTCCTCTTCCCTGGAATCTCAACTTTGTTCTTAAAAAATTACCTTACCTCCTTTTGAACCTGCCTGTCAGGCTCATTTATGCTTCATTACTTAGAAGACTGTTTTACTCACTGCTGTGACATCTGCAAGGCAAGTCTCTAAGCTGTATGCTGTCATGGTGGCCCAACCCTCTCTGTTGTTTCACACGGACAGGATTATGTTGCATGCTAATCTGTCATTCATGCCTAAAGTTGCTTCTGAACTTCCTTTAAATCAAGCCATCAATTTGTCAGTGTTCTATCCTGATCCAAAAAGCATGGGAGAAAAGATTCAACATACTTTGGATGTACACAAGCAGCTCAGGTATAACCTTGACAGAACAATGCTATTTAGTAATGTTGAACAGTTGTTTTTCTTAATCCTGTTATAGCAGACAGATCAACCTATCTCTAAGCAAACTACTGCACAATGGTTATCTTCTGCTGCAGTTTTCTGTTCATAGTAAATTTCTTACAGGCAAGGTTAAAGCTTACTCAGCTAGGGCATTATCCTCTTTGATGGCCTACTGGAAAGGAGTGGACTCAAGAAGCATTCTAGAGGCAGCAATCTGGTCCCTCCATACTTACCTTCACAAAGCACTATAAACTAGATTCCTTTTCAAGGTCCAGAGAAGGCTTTGCTAGGACCATTCTCCAAGGGCTTCTGAATCCTTATCCTTCTACCTTCCAAGTAGGGTAAGCTTTGGAAATCTACCGAAAATGCCACTGAGGCAGTGTGAATGATGAACATAGTACAAGTGTGCAAGCCCTACTTACCTGTAAATGTAGATGTTTAAATTCCTCACTCTCTCAGTGGAAGCACCCACTTTCTATCCCCCAGATTGTGCATAATTGAGGTGGCTTTCAATATCTTTGATTCATTTTTTGCTGAATTTGCTCTTATATGGTATTGTGGTTGGCTGAGAATTTACTCTTGGTAGACAATTCTGAATTATGGTGCTTTCCTCTCTGTTTTGTGTAATCTGAAAAGCCTGAATTTCCACTTCCTGTAACAGCTGTAGGCTTCTCTCTATCAATATGCACAGCTAATCAACTGTCACAGGAAGAGAGAAGGAGAGACTGAGCTTTTGAAAGCTGATCTGTACAGGGTTACTGTGGCAGATAAGCCAAAATACCATTGAGGCAGTGAGGAATCTGAACTTTTACAGTTACAGGTAAGTAGGTAGGACTTATGCAACTATACTTTCCTTGATCTTTCAAGTTTTTGTACACTCACCTTAGACCTGTCCCAACAGCTATAGCTTTAGCTAATACAGCTGCTGCTAAACATTTTGCAAATTTTAATCCTTCTTCTAACATAGGTGGTAAAGCTATTGATAAGTCTGAGGGAACAATCTGTATGCTTCTGTGACTTAGATTTTTAGAAGTTTAAATTGTCAATTGTCAGGCACATATAGAGTTTATAGCATTTGTGAAAGTACAAAGAAACTGTACACACTATATAACTTGACCTGGCTAAAGCTTTTGACACAGTTCCCCCTCAGGTATAGAGGAAAGGTTAAATAAACCTCTGTTACACCCATTGGATTGCCAACTGGCTCACAGATGGAACACAGATAATCAAAATTGGGAAAGTTACCGCCATAAAGATCCCCCAGGATTCTGAGCTGCAACCTCTCCTGTTTGGCATCTACTTTTCTGAAGTAAAAAACAGTACTAAAGGGCTCTGGCTGATGACTGCAAGCTAGGAGCAGTCATTGAATCCCCAAATGACTTGGCCATCCTGCAGGAAGTTTACCTTATATAAATAACTGGTGTCAAAATCATGGTCTGAAACTAAATGCCAAAACGTGTATTATTGTTTCCTTTGGGAAGTCATCTACCTCGGGGAACTACCACACTGACAATACACCCCTAAAAGTTGACCTAGTTGTTCGGGATATGAGAACATATGTGGACAATAACCTAACATTTGACCAACATGTGTCCATTGTTGTAGAAAGTTCTTTAATATTTCACAGCTTATAAATAAAGGGATGATGTCGAGATCTAGGGATGTCTTTGTCCCCTTTTACTCAACTCTCATTAGGCAAGTCATTGACTATAACACCCCTGTTGGCATTTATCTGTCCAGACATATGCAACAACTGGAACATCGACTAAAATAACTTACTAAAAGGATACAATGCCTAAACAACATGCCCTACGTGGACCAACTCAAACTACTGTCACAAAACTCTGTATCCTATAGACTGCTAAGACATGACCTGTGTCTGGCATACAAGGCATCCGCCAAACCATTACTGATGGATTTACTGCATATCAGCAAGGCAAATTGCATCAGAAAGACTCATTCTAGGTATCTAAACCTCCTCCTCTGCAACATCAACAAAATGGTTTGGAGGGACAGACGTATTTCACAGAGGATACTGCTGCTATGGAACAGACTCCACATCCACATAAAAAACACTTCATCCCTTTTATATTTTCAAGTGTAACTTAGATCTATGGATGAAAAACAGAAAATTTACCTGAAAACTGCCCATTGAACATTGATGGACAGATGCAGCTCCTCATTGCTTTATCCCATGCATGGGTCCCCTCAAAATATCAGTAGTATGATCCCCATTATTCTCATTAGGGGTAATATATAATTATCCACCATGGGATGAGTAAGGCCAATATGTAACCAAATGGGATAGGTTAATTCAACCACAAAAAAAGGGAAATTGGCTAGGTTTAAAATGGCTTGCAAGGGCAGCAAGCCTAGTACTTTCCTATAAACCTGTGAATGTTTTATTTGCAGTTCCCTCTTGTTTTTGTTTTTTTTTAAAACAAGAAACATTTTTATTGAATTGTCACTTACGAAACCATATTGACATATTTTTAGTTGCAAACATTATACATCACATAAAATTTACAGTCACTGTCAATCGAACATTAAATAGCTCATTCAGTTCCTTTCCTACCTTCCGTTAAACCTCATTCCTCCTATTAAACATTATTCTGCATGCATTGTTCCAACAATTCACATTTTGTGTGTATAATTTGCATCTACCCTTTTCTAAAGATCCCACTTCCAGTTCTTTTGTCTCTAATACTATATTCACAACTTCTGGTATGGTTGATTCAGACCTCTGTTTCCATTTTCTAGTAACTAATTTTTTGGCAGCTATCAGAATTAAACTCAGCAAAGCCCTGCTATGTCAAGTCAATTCTGAGTCTGTATCACAGCTCAACAAATCATTTCTTTAGTTACACCAATTTGATTACCGATTCTTTCTGACAGAGTGGTCTGCAGGGAATTTTTAAAGTCTGCCAACTCATTACACTCCCCAAAAATATGTTCCTGTGTTCTCAGTTATCTCTTTTTTTCCATCACACCTCTAACATTTGCAGTCTACCTGAGGAAAATTCTTTGGAGCCTGCTTTGGGTATAAAAATAATTATGCAAATACTTCCAAGCAAAAATCCTAAGTCTTCTAGACTTTGTTGTATATTTGGGAGCCACAGATATATCCTCCCATTGTTTCCTTTTGAATTGCTTATCTAGTTTATCTTCCCAACCCTTTCTAACCTCCTCTGATTGATTTCTATACTTATCATGCAATATTTTATATACCCTACTAATTATCCCTTTTTTAACAGAAGTTTCTCTTCTAGATTCTACTAAAAACTCTTCCATGTCTGATCTTTTGCTTAGGATCCCCTATTCCTATCTCATTGCTTGTACTCTATCAATCCCTGATAGGAAAGGGAATCTCTAGCCTGCAGTCCCAATATAGTGTCAGTGGTGCAGCAAGCAGTGCACTCGTTTTGGTGCAGAAAGCTGTGGGTTTTATTCCCATACCAGGTAGATCGGTTACTGACACTGCAGTGCAGTATTAGGAGGTGCTGCACTTCTGAGTGTGTTGTCCTTGGGATGAGAAGTTAAACCAAGACCCCATCTAGTTGAGTTGGTGGTAGCTCATGTGGATGTTAAAGATCCCACAGCACCCATTAAAAAGAGTGAGGAAAGTTCCCTGATGCCATGGCCAAATTTCTCCAGATAGTATAAATACCACCTCGGGTCTCCTCTGAAAAGAGGCTACTAGCTTAGCAGGACTAACCCGGTCAACAAAGGGTAAATAAAAAAAAATAAATAAACAAAATGAAATAATTGGCCTCTTCCTATTCTGTTACCTTTCCCTTTCTAATTATTTGTTCCTAATACTTTTGTTCCCTTGCCAGACTTTGTTCCAAACTCCAACCCCCTCTTGAGTATTCTCTGTAGTCCTAATTGCATCCTTCCCTATTGGCAGAATCTCCTTTCTCCATTCCTGTGTTAACGTAATTCTTAGAGTACTTTCTGTTACTTTATGAATATAATATTCTGTATGGCTGTTGTTATTCTCCTTAAGGATCTGGATCCAAAATCCTAGTCCTCTTATTTCTTGAGCATCTTCCCTGTTTCATCATCATCTCTTTCCACTTTGAATTATAGTTTTCTGCTTATGCTATGTATAACAGCCTTAACTGTGTATTTCTTAAATATCTCTTTAAATCAGGCAATGCCAAACCAAACTGTTCTATTGGAAGGATCAAATTATCCAACTTGATTCTTGCCCTCTTCTCCTCCCAGATAAAATCCTTCACTTCTTTATTAATTGCTATTCACAGCTTCTCCTCTGGTTAATAAAAATATGCCTGACCTGTGTATAAAACTAAATGGACTAAAAACATTTTTGCTGCTCTTATTTGCTATCCATATCTGTAAAACAGAGCTTCTTGTTTTTCAGTTTTTGTATTCTCTCTTGTTTAGTCTCCCCCCCCCCCCCCATATCCTTAGCTGCCATACAAGAATCCTTTTTAAGCCATACTCCTAAGTACTTCATTTTATCATGTCTTCATAAGTATGGGTATTGATGAACCAATTTGTGAGTTCATAGTTTATAGTTATTGCCTTTGTTTTATCTTCATTAATGTTGTATCCCAACTAAAATGTACTTTTCTGGTTTTATCAGGTTCGAAATAGTATCATCTGCAAATAAAGTTAACTTTTCTTGATTACCATACCAGTTATATTCTTGAATTTCTGAGTCACTTATTTTCTTTGCCAGTGGTTGTAAATATAACCAAGTAACAGAGGAAAAAGGATACCCCTGCCTGCTTCTTCTGTTCAGACAGAACTTACCAGAGAGGAACCAACTCCCCAACTTTAATTTTTGCCTCCGATTCATCATATATCCACCTAATTAACCTTTATTTTAAACAAGAAACATATTTATTAAATTATCACTTATGACATAGGCAATCATACATTTATATAAATGTAAGCAAGCCATATTGATATATTTTCATTTGCAGATATTATACATCGCTTGTAATCTATCCAGTCATTGTCAAGTCAAACATTACACAGCTCATTGAATTCCTGCCTTCCCTTAAACCTCATTCCTCATCCAAAACATTATTCTGCATGTATTGTTCCCACAGTTCTCGTTTTTTTCTATGTAATTTTTTCCTACCCTTTTATAAAGAGCTTACTTCCAGTTGTTTTTATCTCAGATACTATATTCACTACTTCTAGTACAGTTGGTTTAGACTTTGATTTCCATTTTCTAGTCATTGCTTTTTTGGCAGCCACCGGAGTTAAACTCAGCAAGGCCTTACTATATCTAGACAATTCTGATTCTGTATCAAATGATCAATTTGCTCACCCAGTATTTCTGATACAGTAGTCTGCAGGGAATATTTAAAGTGTGCCAACTCATTACATTCCCAGAAAATAAGTTCACAATTACCTCTTTCTTCCCCATCACACCTCAAACATTTGCCATCTACCTGAGGAAAAATTCTTTGGAGTCTGCTTGGGGTATAAGAAAATACCTATGCAAACTCTTCTAGACTTTGTTGCATATTTGGGAACCATACATATATCCCCCAGAGTTTCTTTGTGAATTGCTTATCCAGTCTCCCTTCCCAGTCTTTTCACCTGCCCTGATTCCTATAGTTATCATGCAATATTTTATAACCCCCTGCTAATTCATTTTTTAACAACAGCTTCTGTTATAGATTCCACTAAACCCTCTGCCAGTATAAGTCTTTCACTTAGGATCTCCCTATTCCGTTCTCTTTGCCTCTACTCTGATATCAGTCCTTAAAAGGAAAGGCAATTTTAAGCCTGCAGTGCAATTGAATTCTTGGCCTTTTCCCATCCTATTACCTTTCCCTCTTTAATCATATGCTCCTAATGCATTGGTTCCTTTGCAGGTTTACTCCAGTAAATTCCAGCTACTTCTTGCCTATTCTCGGTAACGCCGATTGCAGTCATCCATATTGGTTGAATCTCCTTTCTCTATCCCCTTGTTGGCTTAGTTCTTAGAATACTTTCTGCTACTTTATGACTATAATATTCTGTATAGTTATTGCTATTCTTCTTAAGGATCTACATCCAAAATCTCAGTTTGTCCTTGTTTCTTGAGCTTCCCCCATTTCATTGTCATCCCTTTCCACTTTGAATTATAGCTTTCTGCTTATGCTTTGTATAGGAGCCTAAAGTGTGTAGCTCTGAAATATCCTTTCAAGTCAAGTAATCCTAAATCATTATTCTTTTGGAAGGATCAGCTTATCCCACTTGACTCTTGCCGTCGTCCGTTCCCCTATAAAATCCTTCAACTCTTTATTAATTGCTATCCACTACTTCTCCAGTGGTTGATAATAATGTACTTGACTTGTGTATAAAACTAAAGGGACTAAAAACATTTTCACTGCTTGTATCTTGCTACCCATTTCTATAAAAGAGAGCTTCCAATTTCTCAGTTTTTGTATTATCTTTTGCTTAGTCTCTTTCCACATATCATTAGTTGCCATAACAGAATCCTTTTTAATCTATACTCCTAAGTACTTCATTTCATTATGTCCCCAAAAATATAGGTATTGCTGAACCATTTAGGGTGGGGGCACATCATTTACAGCTATTGCCTTTATTTTATTTTTATTAATGTACCTAGAAATGACTTGAAATTGTCCTTTTCTGTTTTTTATTTTATTTATTTGTTTGACATTTGTTAACCAGGTTTGTTCAACTGAGCTAAAAGTACATTTTCAGTGGAGACCTGAGGAGAAAAGCTTCAGTACAATAAAAGCAAAACAAAAAAATAAACAGTGAGGGGATGGTGACATTATATAAACAAAAATGGGATATAAGTTGTCACATAACATGGCAAGTACAAAGAAAATACAAAAAAATGAAACATAACTTGTTACATAGCATAGAACACATACAGATTTAAAACATGAAATATTAAATAAGTTGTAACAGAATAAAATATAAATTTGAAGTACAAGTTGATGTATCAAATATTTGAGTGGTACAGAGATATCCCAAAGTTGAGAATTCATAAGAGAGAGAACTGTAAAAAAATAAATAAATAGGTAAAAAGTATTAATAAATGTTATTAGAAGTAAAGCTGGAGGAGAGGGGTTCATGTAGGGTCCTGGCAGTGGCAGATCAGAAAATAGTATCATCTGTAAATAAAGCCAACTTTTCTTGACTAGCATACCAGTTATATCCTTGAATTTCTGAGTCCCTTTTTTGCCAGTGGTTCTTAATATAATGCAGATAACAAAGGGGAAAGAGGCCACCCCTGCCTGGATCATCTGCTCAAACAGAATTTATCAGAGAGAACCCCTTACTTTACATTTTGCCTCCAGTCCTTTATAATTTTATCAGCCACATCTGCCAGAACAAACCCTTCAGATGTTCTTCGTGTTTCATTGTTGCAGTCATTATACGTGGGTTATCTTGCTGGCAGGCTACCATTAGTCGGCCTGAATTCCAAAGTCTAGGTCCGGCGTCAGTTGCTGCCGCCTCTTCCCTGACGTCAGTGCGCCAGAGGTATAAAAGATGCAGCCGACGACATTTTCTTCAGTCTTTCTTGCCGCGCGGTGCCCGAAGCAGAAGCAGTTCGCCAGTGCCTGTCGGCCGACTCCTGAGATTTTCGTGTTCGAATTTCAGATCCGAAGTCTACTTTAAAAGCTAAGTACCCTGTTGGGGAAAACTTTTTTCTTGCTCCAGACCGATGTCAGAAAAAGTTAATAATTGTATTTCTTGTGGGAAGCAAATACCTCATAAGGATTTTCATTCTTACTGTATTCCTTGCCTAGGCCCTGACCACGACGTTGCTTGTTGTCGGTTTTGTGCTAGATTTAACCAGCGCATTATAAAGGGACGGTACAATTTTGCTTTTCACTATTTTGGCAGAAGATTTAATTACACGATGGCATCGGATAGCCAACCAACTACAGCAATTTACAAGAAACGCAAAGAAAAAGAAAAGGACAGGCATCCGAGGTCTAAAACCGACGACAAAGCTTCTTCTAAGCCAGTTGCCGGTTCGCCGGCTCTCAGTGAGGCGCTTTCGCAGCCCCTGACGCCTGCTACTTTGGAACCCAAGGCCACTACAGACTCCCACGTGGAGTCGCCTAGGCCGCTGGAAGCTCAAGGTACTGGATCTACGGAAACTATTCCCTCAGTTGGGTCCGGAGCCGCTGAGCAGGCATCGGCTTCTGAGGGTGTTTTCAGACCTACTCAATTGTACATTAAAGCGACTCCAGCTACAAAGGCAAAGACTGTGGTGAACTGCCATTCAGTGCATCTGCAGCTAAAGTACAAGTATAACCAAATAGAAAAAAAATATGAAGTATTCTTTATTAAAACAATCTTCCTTCAGTCCCTGCATTAAACTAATGATCTTGTCAAGGGCTTCATTATACTCTGGTGTTCATTTTACACTTATGCAAAACTACAGTATATTGATGCTATCCTTCAGAATTTCCCTTACCATCTCAGTCAGTCATCAGCAACTGCCAGTCCAATGGATATAATATGAATACTACTAACTCAACTCCTTTAGCATCCTTATCCATGGAAAATGCTAACTAGACTAACCATCTTTAAAGACAAAGAAACAAGTACAACAGCCTCATGGTCAGGCCTCCATGCCCAAAAAACAGATTGTCAAAATGGCCGAAGACTTAATTACTTTGATCGGGGGTTCCTATCCCCCTCCTGATAAGAGACCTAGGCAAGAGACAGAATATGAATCTTCAGATCAGGTTTCCATTTCTTCAGATTCCTCTTCTGATCAGGAATATTCTCTTCCTCCCTACGAGGATTCTGATGCTGAAGAATCTATCCCTTCAGCCTCTCCTCCTAAGGGTTACTCTCTTGGGGAAGCCTTGCATACCATGAGGGAACATTTCCACTGGGAGAGCCAAGATTATTCTGAATCTAAGAAAAGGCTCAGGAACTTCATTTTACTCCCACAATACAGGCCCCTGTGTTAGACATTGTAGATGATGTATTTTCAGAGTCCAGTCTGACCCCTGACTTCTTATCTCCAGCTCCTGTTAAGCCGGACAGGTACTACAGGGTGCCTCACTCATAAATTCCTTTTCAAGAACCCTGCTGCTGACCCAGAAACTATTTCTCAGGGTCCCAAAGGGGTCAAGGCATCCACTGCAAAAAACCCTACCCCCTCTGACAGGGATTCTAGGGCATTAGACAGATGGGGAAAGAAGATTTACACCTCTGCTACCTTGGCTATAAGGGCTTTAAATTGTCAGTTTCATATGCTCAAATATCAGCAGTATATTATGTCACTGCTTAAACAGAAAATGTTGATAAATTCTAAAGGTGCAGAAAACAAAGAAATGCAGGATTTATTGCATGCAGCTGAGCAAGTTGGAAAGCATACTTTGCAATGTGGTTTTGATTCTTTGGAGGCCTCCTGCAGGGCCGCTGTCACGGGTTCGGTCATTAGGAGGCATGCTTGGTTAAAGGAACAAAATTTACCAGATCATGTTAAAGCAAAGTTATTAGATGCTCCATGACAGCATGATACTCTGTTTGGTGTTATAGCAGAAGAGGTGTTAAAGAAAATGGAGGACAAAGCTAAATCTATGCAAACAGTCAATGATTTCTTACAGGTACAGCCTCCAAGATTTAGCAGACACTGGTCTACAAAGAATTGGTCCTTTCCAGTGTCAGATAGACCACAAAGGGGCAGATACAGACGCCCAAGAGGCAGATCCCAGCCCTAAGGTTCATGCAGGTCAAAACAATGGGGTGCTTCTACCTCCAAAAGTGGAGAAGACAAATCACAGCCTTACAGGAAACAGTCCCAGTGACTTCCCCCTGCCTGTGCCAAGCACTTATCTTCTGGCAGCACCTTTAGGGGGGAAACTAGCACTTTTTTCTCAAAATTGGCACATAATAACCCAGGACAAATGGGTCTTAGACATAGTGTTACGGGGCTAAGCCAGTTGCCGGTTCATACCCTGCTAAGGGCAAACAGTTGCCCAGACCTACCAAAAAACCAATGGGCAGAGGCACAAAAACAAGTCTCATCCCTCATGGGCATGAGGGCCATTCAACAAGTACCAGAACAAGAGCAGGGACAAGAGTTTTATTCACGACTGTTCTTGGTACCCAGAAAGGACAAAGCCTGGAGACCAGTACTGGACCTATCTATTCTAAACACATATCTGGATATACCAAAATTCAAAATGTTGACCTTACAGCAGCTTCTGCCCATGCTGGGCAAGAAGGCTTAACTTGTGACTTTAGACCTAAAAGAGGCATACCTGCATGTCCCAATCAGACAAACATGCAGAAGATACCTCAGATTCAAAGCTGGCTCAATGCACTACCAATTCTCTGCACTGCCCTTTGGCTTATCTACTGCGCCCAGGGTCTTCACAAAGTGCCTGGCACCAGTAATTGCATTTTGCAGACAAAGAGGAATACAAATATATCCTTACTTGGACGACTGCCTCATACAAGCAGAGAACAAGGACATTCTACTATAGCATCTGGCGTTTGTAAAGAGATTACTACCATGTCTAGGGTACACAATCAATGAACAACCATCAAAACTAGTACCCTCTCAGGAGATAATATTCCTGAGTGCAAGCTTAAATACAACTGCCCAGATGGCTTATCTCACGCCAGACAAACAAAGGCAACTGACTACCTATTTCAAATTGTTGGCAACAAAGGCCCAGTTAACTGCAAGAAAATTCTGCAAGCTTTGGGCTTCATGGCATCTGCATTCTACTAATTCTATATGCAAGACTGCATATGAGGAAACTTCAGTGGTACCTAAAAAGTGTTTGGATTCAGCATTGCCACAGCCTGGAAACAATAATTACTCTCATTCCCTGCCTGCAACAGGAGTTTCAATGGTGGGCAAAGGCCTGTCACCAGAACAAGGGACAGCCATTCACCTTACCCCCAGCCAGGCAGACATTGACAACGGATGCATCAGATTATGCCTGGGGGGCACACATGGCAGGAAGATGTATTCAAGGCACATGGTCTGCCAACCAAATGCATCTACAAATCAATCAAAAAGAGATGCTAGCTGTTCAGAATGCCCCGACAGCCCTCAAGGACCTACTTCATCCGGGACAACTACTGATAAAGACAGACCATACCATGGTCATGTGGTATATAAACAAGCAGGAAGGCACTCATTCTTACCCCCTCTGCAGACTAGCCATGACTTTGTGGGACACAGCATTGACTTACCAAGTACATCTGCAGGCACGATTCCTGCCAGGAAAGATAAATACTCTGTCAGACAAACTAAGCAGAAACCTCATGGACCCCCACGAGTGGAAATTGGATCCATAAGTCTTCAATATGATAACAAGGAAATGGGGATGCCCAGACATAGACCTATTTGCCTTTTGCCTCTCCTCACAACTACCAACTAAAGAGATTCTGCACAAGGACTTATCACAGATAAGCATGGAAAGTGGATGCCCTGTCTTTCAGCTGGTAAAACTTAACAGTGTATGCCTTTCCTCCACTGCCTCTCCTCCCCAAGGTACTCCTAAAGGTCAGACAAGAGAAGCCAAAAACGATACTGATTGCCCCAGACTGGCTCCGCCAGTACTGGTATCCAATCCTAAGGAACTTGTCTCAATCTTAAGGCACTTGTCTCAATGCCCAGCCTGGACCTTACCTCAAATACCTCACCTACTGTCCCAACAAAACAATCAGATCCTGCACAGCCGACTCAAGACCTTAAATCTGGCAGCACGGCAGATAATGTAGTCATACAAAACACACCTCTCACTAAAGCGGTGATGGATGTCATTTTGGAGGCCAGGAGGCCTAGTACTAGAAAATACTATGCTGGAAAATGGAAGAGATTCTGTGCCTGGAATCAGGCACAAGGAATTGACACAGCAGTACCAAACATTCCTCAGATTTTGCAATACTTAACTGAGATGCTGGGCAAAGGCCTATCCTTTTCATCAATTAAAATTCATGCCTCTGCTATTTAGGCTCATTACAAAACAGAGCCACCAATCTTTTCTCATCCTTTGTTAAGGCAATACCTCAGAGGAGCCAAAAACTTAAGGCCTCCAAAGAGATCACCAATACCTGCATGGGACCTCAATTATGTTTTGGAAAAACTCACTCTGCCCCCTTTTGAGCCAGCTTCTACAGCTGATATAAAGTTTTTATCTTAGAAAACAGCTCTGCTCCTAGCAATAACCTCTGCAAGACGAGTCTCAAAGCTACAGGCACTCATGGCTGTGGAACCTTTTATCATTTTTTTTATCCAGACAGGGTTTCTCTGAGGACAAACCCGACATTTATGCCTAAGGTAGTGTCCAGTGTGGCCCTTAACCAAACTATTCATCTGCCTACTTTTTATCCAAACCCACAGAATAAGGGGGAGAGAATTCTGCATTCTTTGGACATACTCAGACAGCTACGCTTCTATTTGAACAGAACCAAAGCTTTCAGAAAGACTGAGCAACTACTAGTGGCATATGCTGCAAGATCACAAGGAAAGCCTATTTCAAAGCAGACTATTTCAAAGTGGATAGGCCACTGGATTCGTTTCTGCTATTCACAACATGGCAAGCCAGTGCCTAAGGGCATTAGGCCACATTCAACCAGAGCAGCAGCCACTTCAGTAGCCTTCCTCAGGGGAGTACCAACCAAAGACATTTTAGAGACTGCTACCTGGAGTTCAGTGCACACCTTTACAAAGCACTGTCATTTACCACTCTACTCTAAATCCAGGGCAGGCTTTGCCACTGCAGTCCTGCAGGGCCTCATAGCCGCTCCTAATGCTATTTAGCTCCAGCCTCCCAACCATAGCTTTGGGATTCAACCCAAGTGTAATGACTGCAACAGTGAAACACGAAGAACATAGTACAGTTGTGTACACTTACCGTAAATGTAGATGTTCGAGTGTATTCACTGTTGCAGTCCAGGTTACCCACCCATCATCCCCCATCTCTTTGCTGGAACTTATCTACACTTCTCTAATCTATACAACCTATGTGGTGTATTTGCTTGTAGATGAAGGTATTATATTTTTTGGTGCATGCATGTTTTATTGGCATATTTTTAGCCTACCCTTTTGGGGGCACCTGACATCTGGGGCAAGAAAAACTGAAGAAAATGTCGTCGGCTGCATCTTTTATACCCCTGGCGCACTGACGTCAGGGAAGATGCGATAGCAACCGACTCCGGACCTAGACTTTGGAATTCAGGCCAACTGAGGGTAGCCTGCCAGCAGGATAACCCAAGTATAATGACTGCAACAGTGAATACACTTGAACATCTACACTTATGGTAAGTGTGCACAACAGTACTTTTCCTCCTGTCCTACAACACATGATATCATGGGGAGTGATAGAAGCAGTTCCTGCTTCTCATTTGGTAAAATAATTTTATTCAAGAATGTTTTTAGTGCCAAAGAAAAATATTCCAGGAGACCAGTTCTGGACTTTTCTTTCCTAAACCAGTATGTGGTTTTGTCCAGGTTCAAAATACTGTCGCTCCAAAATGTGTTACCCCGGCTTCCCTTATTTGAGTTTTTTTTTTTTTAGTAACCGTAAATTTAAAAGATGCTTATCACAGTCTTATTCATCCAGATTTTAGGTGTTTCTTAAGGTTTTGTGTGTCTGGATTTCATTATCATTTCTCTGACTTGCACTTTATGCCATTCACTGCGGCTGTATAGTAGAACCACAAAAGGTCGGTTCAGCGAATGGCATTTTACATCGAAAATGCCGTTCAATGAACTATTATAGTGAGATCGCGGTACAGTGAAGACCGGAAAATTTTCCCTTTCCTCACTGTAGTGCGATCTTGGAGTTGGTATATATAATTAGCGGGGGGGGGGGGTCGACTAACGACATTTTCGATGTAAAAACTGTTCGCTGAGCTGACTTTTTATGGTTCTAATATAGACCCATTCACTGCACCAAGAGTGTTCACGAGGTGCCTGGCTCATTTCATACCCATTTGTAGACTACAAGATATCCACATTTTTCCATATTTAGCCACCTCATTTATCTTTGCAGAGTCTTTTTCAAAGTGTCAGGAATCTCTCACTTGAGAGAGAGAGAGAGATCTCCTACACAGGTTGGGATTCCAAGAGAATATTCAAAAGTCTTTTTTGACTTCCATCACACAGGATTGTCTGTTAGACCCTCAGTACAAAGCTTTTCTTCCACAGGAAAAAACGTGTGTATTTAGATATGTTCCTGAGGTTTTCCACTCAGACTTCGATCATGGGGGGATTCCTCAAAACTGTGCGACACATGGCATTTAAGATTCTCATGATACCTTTTGCAAGGCTCCACGTGAGAATGACGCGGTTGTATCTGAAGTCTCTTTGGTCCAATCACAAACACTCGTTATCTTTTAAATAGTTTAGTTTTGATTCCCACATACAAACAAACATTAAAAAAACACACCAAAAACTTGGTATGTTCTATCGCCATATTCGCTTCCTCTCTCCATCCACTAGACTCCTCCTCTCTACCACATATCTAATCCCTTCCCTCCTATATGGGGCCCCACTTCTAACCAACCTAAAATCCTCTACCAAAACTAAACTCTCCTCCTGTTACAACAAAATCGCTAAATTCACCACTGGCCACAGATCCTCCTCCCATCACTGTACTGCCCTACATAAACTAAACTGGCTAGAGCTCCCTAACTACCTTATCTACACTCAACTAACTCATGCTCATAAGCTCATTTTCAAGCCCTCACTCTGTCCCTCACTCACCTCAACCTTCACCATACACCAACCTAACAGACCCCTTAGAACCAACACTCAGAACCTAATAGAACTCCACAAACCTGCCCGTCCAGCAGGCAAACTCTTACTCTCATTTTCCCTTGCCCGTCTCTGGAACTCACTCCCACCTCATATCGGCAGCACCAGCAACCTTCCCATCTTCAAAACTCTCCTACACACACATTTATCATCTCTCTGGGAATGCTCATGTTCCCATCCTACATAACATCCCAGCTACTTCCTTATCACCCATACTTGTCATCTCACTGGGAATGCTCATGTACCATCCTACATAACATCCCCAGCTACTACCTTACCTCCCCAGTCTATAATCACATCCCTGTGGGAATACACACATTGTAAATAATCTCTTAAGTCTATATTCTTCTGCATTTACTTCTATTTCCTTCCTTAACATTCCTAAAAAAAAAATTATAAATTGACATGAATTGTCACTAAGCTTCACATTCCTGCTGTATTAACATTCTCGCATGCTTATATGTACTCTTCTGTTCAATCTTACATACTATTACAATATTGTTTTGTATTTTACTTTAATTTTATTGCATTGTATTTTCTTTTTACTTTATTTTATTCTTTTCCTGACATTAAGCTATTGTATTACTTTTATATATTGTTACTTGATATTGTGCCTATGGAGCTTTTCTCCCCAGGACTCCATTGAAAATGGGTTCAGTTGGCCCAATGGACCATCCTGCAAACAAACTTCAAATAAAATAAAATAAAAATAAATAAAATTCCATTTCTGGGATTTGTGAGAAGAGAAATCACTTGGTAGAGACATCAGATATCCTTGAAACAAGTTCTCCCCTTCTCTTGTTGTGCTGCAAAGAGTTAGTCTCCACAGGTGCTGCAGACTATGCTTGGGAAGCACTCTCAATGGGTATAAAAGTGCAAGGTAGCTGGGAGAACAAAGGCAGACCAAAAGACATAAACTCCAAAGAGATGCTTGTTCTTATGAAGGCACTCGACTCTCTGACTCACCTCTGATCCCCAGGATCTCTTCAAATAGTGACAAACGATACCACAGTGATCTGATATATAAGTAAGGGGGGAACCAGATGTTACCCCTATGCAGAGTAGCCAAGTGAGCTTGGGATATAGCTTTACATCACAATGTCACTCTGCAGGTATCCTACATTAATTCAGAGCAAAATTGTGTGGCAGACAACTCACAGGACAAAGGAGACCCTCACAAATGGAAACTAGATTGGGGGAGGGTCTTCCAAGATTTGATCCATCTGTGGGGAGTTCCTCGGGTAGACCTTTTTGCCTCCCCTCTGAACAATTAGTGGCAAAATTCTGCTCCAGGACTCAATGCAAGAAGCCCTGGAAACATATGCCTTGCCTTTTCCTTAGACAGGAATGTTCCTGTATGTTTTTCCACTCTTTCCAGTGATATCCTGGGTACTTCTAAAGATTCAGAAGGAATTCCCCCAAAATCATTGTGGCGACTCGCCTTCAGCCTAGGCAGCAGTGGTTCTCCCTTTCTTTTGGAGTTGTCCAGGGGCAATTACCACCAGCTTCATCACATACTGGATCTACTCACAAAAGAACAGGGGTGTTTGATTCATCCCAACCCCAAACAACTTCATCTGACTGCCTGGATGATAGGGTCTTAATAACTTTTAGACATATGTTTACTGAAGACATGCAGCAGATTCTTATGGAGGCAAGAAAGCCTGCTGCTAGAAAATCATATATAAGCAAATGGAAAAGGTTTTCTAGTTGGAGCTAACAAAATAACCAGCCCCCATTCAGGGCTATTGTTTCTCTGGTTTTGCAATATGTGTGTGAGTTTTATTCCTATGGCCTTGCATACTCCTCTATCAAAGATTCTTTTGTAGATAATTTCAGCATGTCTGCCCACGGATCCCTCTCTTTCAATGCAGTTTCATTTTAAAATATTTTTGAAAGGGGTATTACAAAAGTGATCTCCAAGAAAACTAGTGGCTCTTCCTTGGATCTTAATTTTGTGTTAGAGAAGCTAACACTTGCTCCATTTGAACCAGCTGATCTGGCTGATTTGAGCTTCTCAACATGGAAGACGGTTTTACTGATTAATCTGATCCCTCCTAGAAGAGTGCCTGAGTTGCAAGCTGTTATGGAGGGTCAACCTTGTCTCATTTTCCGCAGAGACAGGATTTCTTTGAAAACTAATCCTTTTTTATGCCTAAATTGGTATCTGAGTTTACTTTAAGCCAAATATCCATCTTCCTGTATTTCTTCCTGAACCTAAAATATGAGGGAAAATGGATACTTCATTCTTTGTGTGTTTACAGACAACTCGGATACTATCTTGACAGAATAAAATCTTTCTGAACTTCTGATCAGTTATTTTCTTGTGAAGATAAGAAGGGACAACCTGTGTCAAAACAGAGTGCTTACAAGTGGTTGTGTCTATTACCTTTTGTTATTCC
This sequence comes from Protopterus annectens, assembly GCF_019279795.1. Classification (NCBI taxonomy): domain Eukaryota; kingdom Metazoa; phylum Chordata; order Ceratodontiformes; family Protopteridae; genus Protopterus; species Protopterus annectens. The sequence continues at coordinate 1,813,484,954 of NC_056737.1, read as the reverse complement.
CATTACAACAAATCTATTCCAAGCAAGGTCAAGGCACACTGTACCAGGGTCCTGGTTTCATCAATAGATTTTTGGAAAGGGTTGATTCAAAGTATTCTAGAAACAGCAACTTGGTCCTTTGTTACATACTTTTACAAAGCACTACAAGCCAGATTCCTTTTACAGATGTAGATCAAGCTTCTGGACCCTTCCCCTTCCACCTCCCAGATGTTCTAAACTTTTGTAATGTACCCATGTAGCTTAGGTTACTGCTGCAGTGATCGATATGATGCATAATAGTACAGTTGTATATGTAAAATAACCGTAACTGTAGATGTTTGAATGATCACTTTTGCAGTAGCCACTCCCTCCACCCCCTTGTTTTTTCTGTGTTTTTATGCCACGATGAGGACATTTATTTATTTATTTATTTATTTTTTTGCTAGCAATATCCTCTCAGAGCTTAGCCTCCCTCTGTCATTTGGCATAAAAGCTCTTAAAGGCTTGGCACCCAAACCTGCATTGTAGTCAGCTCAGCTCAAGCTGTCTAATGGTTTGGGGATACAGAAGGTACCCTGAAGCTTTAGAAGCTGACCGACTGCTATATCCCTTGCAGGATATAACCTGTAGCTTAGTCTACTGCAGCAGTGATCATTCAAACATCTGCTGTTATGGTAAGTTGACTAATTTAACTGTAATTGTTTGTACAGGTTGGATGTATATTTTCAGTCAGAGGAGAAGTTGTGGATAATAAAAAAGTTGAAGAAAGATTATAAAGAGTTGAAGGATTTTTTTTGGAATAAGTGGGATAGTTTGATTGTTCTCATAGATTAAGGTGGTTTTGGTTTAACTGATTTGTAGGGATACTTTAGAGCTATTCAGTTAAGGCTCATGTATATCAAGCAGAAGGTTAAAAATCAAAGTGTGAAAGAATGATGATGAAGGGGAGGGGTCCAAGAAATAGGGAGAGTTTTGGATTTTGGATGTAGGCCCTTAAGGAGAATAACAATAGCAGTCATACAGAAGTGTGTATTTGTAAGGTATTAGAAAGTATTCTAGAAATTAAGCCAACACGAGAATGGAGAAAGGAGAGTTTAACAGTAGGGATAACTGCAAGTAGGGAGCATAGAAAATAGGCAAGGGGGGGGGGCTGGAATTTAATGGAGAAAATTAGCAAATGAACGAAGGTACTGAAAGCATATAACTAAGGAGGGAAAGGTAGTAGGGTGAAATGAGATGCCAATCAGACATTTGGACTGCAAGTAAGAGACTGACTTCTCTACCAGGGATTGATAACAGAGTAAAGGTAACGAGAAGGGGATAGGGGACTTTTAAATGAAAGACTAGATCTGGTTGGGTTTTTAGTTGAGTGTAGAACAGAAGCTGCTGTTAAAAAAAGAGACAGTAGCACACACAAAAATATTACTTAAAGAATCAATCAGAAGCAAAGATTGAGAAGAGAGATTGGAAAGGCATTTTGCGAAGGAACAATGGGAGGTCACTTGTATGCCTCTCAAGTATGCACCGATGTCCAGTAGGTATAGGATTTTTTGCATGGAAGTCTTTGCATAGGTATTTGTATACCCTAAGCAGACTTCAGAGAATATTTTTCTCAGGTAGATTGCAAATGCTGGAGGAATGATGGGAAAGATGGATGCAAATTGGAGTGTTTATATGGTGAATTTAATGGGTTGGGAAATTTTAAAAATTCCCCTACAGAGTATTTTTTCAGAAATCTGGAAAGGGGGATGATTGTAACCAATGAAATTATTCTTTTGAATTGGGATATTAGATCTGAATTGTCTAGACATAGTAAGGCTTTACTAAGTTTAATAGTGTTGACTGTCAATGTAGCAATTGCTTGAAAATGGAAATCAGACTTTAAACCATCCATAACTTAAGTGAATATTGCATGAGATAAAAGAATTAGAGGTGAGATCTTTAGAAAAGGGAAGCAGCAAATTACGTATAAATTTATGGAATTTGTGGGAACAATACATGCAGAGTAATGCACAGGAGGAGAAATTAAATTTAAGAAAGGGCAGGAATTTAGCAGTGTATGTAATGCTGGATGAATGAAAATTGTTAAAAGACAAATTGTGTACTGCATGAAAATAATAATGGGAGTGTTGTTATGCATTTACTTTTGTACTGTTTACTCCTTCACTTATTTAATTTGTCTGACTTCTCTGATCTTTAAAATACCTCCATCTGTATTTTCCCAATTACCATCTTCTTTCCGTTTTCCACTTTCCTGCTATTTATAACCTTTACCTCTTCACCCTGCTATACTAGCTTCTGCCGATCTTAAATTTTCGCTTCCAACTTACCTTTCAAAATGATCCACCCATATGTGCTTCAAGACATCTACTCATACTACTGGTTAGCAATAAGACTTGTTATGTCACTAGAGGTTTTCTACTGCATACCTACTGATTTGGAAATCCTCTTCCTCAACATTTAATATGGTATCCTTCACCCACATTCTTCTTTAGTGCTATGGCCATTACTTGTAAATATGGTCATATTTCTTGAGTTGTAGTTGCTTTGTTTTATATGCTGTTTTAATTGTTTTACCATTCACATTGTAAATAACCACTGTGTTATTAATAAAATGTTTGCAACCTGAAGCAAGCCTACAGTTGATCAGACTTAATCAGTGCTCTGTCTTGGTAACACAAACAAATGTATGCATAACTATGTCAGAAAGCCAAGTCTAAAAAGGATGTTTAAAACAAAAAAACAATGCAAACAAATGATTAACCTCTTCTCAGAAAAATAACCATGCATAAATATATACATGCGTATAATTAGTAATGGATACTAGTGACAAGAGCTTAAATGTGAACAGATTAACTTTACTTAAATAATAAAGATAATGGTGTAAATACAGATTAAAATATATATAGGATGGCACACCCAGGGAGCTAAAACAAAAGGCTGTAAAATAGATTATATGAATAAATCTAAGCTCAATATACCCAAGTTCCCTGGTTACCTCTTAGTAGAGAAATACTGATGTTAAGTTGTCCCTCTCGCCTTTGTTCTTGCTGTTTGGGTTGGGAGCCGATCCTCGGCTCCAACTCGGCCATCTTCTATAGCTCGAGAGCTGTTTACTGGCTCGAGGCTACCCCTTATCCCAGAATGCCCAGCGTCAGCTACCCAGATCTCGTTTGTCGCTTCAGCTGCGAGGTTGCTTTGTTACTGGCTCAGGCTTAGTATAGTTTTTTTCTATTATTATATTTGTTGTTTATTTTTAAAAATTTGTCAAGTTTTTGTCTAGATATATTATTTTATCCCTTATCGCTTTCTTGTGTGTTATAGCTTTGTTGGCCGTCGCTCTGTAACTCGCAGGCCTTCAGTTTCCCCGAACTCGTTTAAATTAGAGGGTTCTCCCTACCCCCCCCCCTTAGGACAGCCATTTAAATTAGAGGCTTTCCTTTCTGTTGCTTAACTGTAAAAAAAAAAAAAAAAAAAGACTGTTTGTTTCTTAGTTTTCTAGTATAGCTTTTTCTTATTGTTGTTAAGAAAATGTCTAAAGATGCCAAAGTATCTGGCTTCAAAAAGTGTAACGCATGCTGTCAGAAAATGTCTCTGACAGATGGGCACACTAGTTGTGTATTTTGTTTGGGCACTGTTCACCTGCAGGACTCCTGTTCTATATGTCATGCTTTTAGTCCAAGGGTCCTGCAGGAGCGCAAAAACAAATTAATCCTTCGGGGATTATTGAAGCCTCAGGATTTTCCGGCTAAAAGTACTCAGCCAGCGAAATCCCCTAAGTCTGTCAAGCCATCGGCTCCACTTTCGGAGCCGACTCCTTTACTTGACCAACCAAGTATGTCGGTGCCGGCTGGCACCGACAAGGCAACTCCTCCGTCGGCTCCATCTGCTGTTTCGGAGCCGTCTCAGAACCATAAGAGAGACTGAGGTCTCTGTCCTTGGAGTCCATCCACTCGGCACCTCAGTCACCCTTGTTACAGAGTGAACGTGGCCATCATTCTTCCCACTTCTCTTGATCCTCTAGATAATCAGATCATGATGTGGAGAGAGTAGTAAGTAGGTTGCTTAAGGCACTGGCAAAATTACTGTCCAGCCCACCTCAACAGGTATCTGCTTCAACCGCCTCTATTTCTGTTCCTCCTCTGACTACATTTAGCTCAGAGCCGGAGACCCTGGATCTGCAGGTAGTAGAACCATCGGCGCCGATCATCATCTCTCCTTCGGTTCTGACGTCTGCTCCGATTACCTTGATTGTACCTTCTATCAAGGGATCTGGGCACCGGGGCTCTCTCGTCAGCTCCGAGGGGGGGGGGGGTGGCATCGGGCCCTTGTTCGACCCCATTCTCCCCCTCGGAGCTTCTGCGCAGGTGAGCTCGGCTCCAACATCGGCCTTGGAGCCGTCACCCTCGACGCAGAGAAGGACATCCTGTTTCTTCGGAGCCAGAGCTTTCTCTGCCTACAGGTCGGGACGCCTTCGAGGTCATGTGGAGTGTGCTGTCCCCTGAAACAGCTCTACTGCCAGCTCCATCAGCTCCTCCCCCTGGGGTGTCTGTTCCAACCTCTACTCCTCCTCCAGACCCCAAGCGTAGGGAACCTATGCCCCAGGACACCCCATTGGGTGATCCCTCTTCTTCCGAAGCCTCCCCTGATCACTTGGAAGAGCCTCTCCGGAAGAAGAAGTGCAAGAGGAAGCACATAGACTCCCCTGAGTCTGTCACCTCAGATACAGACATGGATGAATCGGAAGGGTCCCCCTCTGAAGATGTTTCCTTTTCGGACAGCCTTGAAATGCTTCAACAGAGGAGGGACTAGACTTCCCTAGCCCCTACCGTGGTTGCATCTGTATACCTGGACGCATTCGGTTCCCAACCATCCACCTCCTGGGTATCTCCTCCTTTCGATCCACTCATGTCTGTAGTGGCTCAAAAGGCTTGGTCAGCTCCAGATTCTGTGGAACCTACTCTGAGGAGACCGAACAAATTTATTACTGACCCCCAGGACAAACAATTCCTCTCCAAAGGTGTGCCCGTTGATGCCATGGTGGTAGCAGCAGCCACCAAGAAAGAGTTAGCAGAAACCTCTTCATCTGTTCATCCTCCAAACAAAGAGTCTCGGACGATGGACAGATATGGAAAGCGAATGTTTGCTTCTGCGACCTTTTCAATGAGGTCCCTGAACTATCTATGCCATTTTACACGTCTTCAAAGGGATCTCCTGAAAGATCTTGGAGATACCTTTCAAGATCCTACAGCTGAGGGAGTACCAGCCAAAGTAGCTTCTCAGCTTGTGACTCTTAATTCCATAGTCAACTCCTCCATGAGGCTGATTTCCTATGCAGCCGATGGAGCGAGCAGATCTGCAGGGACAGGTGTGGCTCTCAGGAGACATGCTTGGATGCGGCTGTGTCAGTTTGCGGAACCCTTTCGAGCGTCCTTCACCATTACTCCCTTTGATGGCTCCTTTCTCTTTGGGCCTCAGGTGAAAGACACGTTGACCAGGTATGAGCAGGAAGGCAAGACTCTCTCTGCTGTGGGAGTCCATTTTTCCACCCCTTCCAGACCTTATCCCAAGGGTCAGAAGAACGGAAAGATGTGGTTTTGAAAATCCCAAGGACGCTTGCCTGACACATGTGGTGATTTTTCCCCCAGGGGCAGAGGGAGAAACAACAATAAAGATGCCACCCTCGTGGCAGAGGGGGACTGCAAAACCAGGGTGACTGAGAAGCTTCTCTGCCAAGCCCTTCCAGCATCCCTGAAGAGTTGCCCGACTGCTCACCTCTGGAGGCAGTTGGGGGAAGACTTTTGCTGTACCCAAAAGCTTGGCAAAATATATCAGAGACAGATGGGTACTATCCATTATATCTGGAGGTTACAAAATTCCCTTCCATCATTCCCCCATAGAATCAAAAAAGCCCATCCCAGATGTCCCACCCAATCTAAGGGATCAAGCAGTCACAGAAGTTTCAAGACTGCTAGAAAAAAGAGCCATTCAAGAAGTCCCCGCAGACCAACTAGGATCCGGAACTTACTCAAGATTCTTTTTAGTACCAAAAAAGACAGGGGACTGGAGACTAATACTGGATCTCAGCAGATTAAACAAATCTGTACAAAAAGAAAAGTTCCGGATGGTGACACTGCAGTCCATTTTCCCCTTTCTGGATCAGGACAATTGGATTTGCTCGATAGATCTTCAGGACGCATACTACCATATCAAGATGGACAGACGCTCCAGGAGATTTCTTCGCTTCCGGGTAGGGGCCAGTCATTACCAGTTCAAAGCTCTGCCCTTTGGTCTCACCTCAGCCCCCAGGGTGTTCACTAAGTGTATGGCAGTAGTTACAGCTCACCTGAGGCATCAAGGATTCCAGGTGTTTCCCTATCTAGACGACTGGCTTCTGACTGCTACCACCACGCATCAACTGTTAGAGGCACGGGATTATACAATCACATCATGCACTCAACTAGGCATTACAGTAAATTTCCAAAAGTCTGCCTTGTTGCCCTGTCAGTCTATCACATACATAGGAGCAGAATTAAACACAAAAGAAATGTTTGCAAGATTACCACAGGAAAGAGTTTCCACTATTCGTCAACAAGTGTTAATTCTAATGCAGAGCAAAAGGATTCAAGTCAGATATGTCCTACAAGCTCTAGGCTCCATGGCAGCTGCCATTCTTCTTGTCCCATTAGCGCGTTTCCACATGAGAATCCTTCAGTGGCTTCTTTTCACGCAGTGGTCTTTCCAGGAACTACCCATGTCTCACATGATCCTGATCACAGAAACATGCAAAAGGCACCTTTTTTGGTGGATGGTCTCCCCACTAGTAATTCAGGGAAGACCTTTCCTACAACCCCCTCCGGTAGCCACAGTGACCACGACACCTCCCTGATAGGGTGGGGGGGGCATTATCTAGGCAGGACAGTCCAAGGCACTTGGCAACCTCACGAGTACCATCTGCATATCAATGTCCTAGAAATGAGAGCGGTGCTCCTAGCATTGCAAGCCCTTCAAGACTCCCTTCCTTCCGGGACCATTGCAGTCCAAACGGACATGTCAGTGGTGTGGTACATCAACAAACAGGGCGGGACCAGGTCTTACCCCTTGTGTCGAGAAGCACTCAGACTGTGGCAATGGGCGATTTCTTCCCAACGTTTTCTGATCGCAATGCACATCCCTGGGAAATCCAACGTCATAGCGGACAGGCTCAGCAAAGATATCCTCATGCCTCACGAGTGATCTCTGAATCAGGAAGACCTATTTGGAACTCCTCTCATCAACAAATGCAGCAGCTACTTCTCCATACTTCCTCTTCCAGGTCATATACCCAGAGATGCCCTTGTCCGCGATTGGCCTCAGGGACTCCTTTATGCTTTTCCCCTAATACCAAGACTCATACAGAAAGCAAAATTGTTGGGTTGCAAAATGATCCGCATTGCCCCATATTTGCCTCGACAGATATGGTTCCCGTTCCTGCACCTCCACCTTCTGGATCAACCGTGGATTCTGGACCCGGTTCCAGATCTTCTGATTCATCAATCAGGGTGGGTTGTACCAATCCCTTCAAACTCTCCAGCTCACAGCTTGGTTACTCCACTTCCAACCTTAGCCAGGCTTTCCAGTATCTTCCCCAGCAGTCCGTGATATTATTGTTTCCTCACATAAGTCTACTACGAGGAAAATGTATACTAGTAAATGGAAACAGTTTTCTTACTGGGCATAATCTAGAAATTTGGATCCTTTCTCAGCCCCAGTCCATGAAATTCTTGAATTTCTAGCACAACACTTTCAGTCTGGTGCGGCTTCCGCTACCATTAGAGTACAACTAGCTGCCATTTCTAATTTTCATATCGGTATGTTTAGTTCTAGCATAATGTCTCATAAGCTCTGCAAGGCCTTTATGAGAGGAACATCTCTTCTTAGACCCCCAGTTAGAGATCCTCCTCCTCCTCCTTGGGATCTCAATTTAGATTTAGCTTCCTTAATTTTGCCTCCCTTTGAACCGGCAGCATCATGTTCCTTAAAATTTCTTTCTTGGAAGACACTTTTTCTGGTTGCTATCACTTCAGCTAGACGTGTCTCAGAACCTCAAGCTCTATGTGTTCGTCCTCCTTATCTGGTGTTTCACAAGGACAGAGTTTCTCTGAGGACCAGTCCATCCTTTATTCCTAAAGTCTGCTCAGAGAACAATTTAAATCAATCCATAGATCTCCCAGTTTTCTTTCCTAATCACAGCAACAAGGCAGAATACAAGCTCCACCAAGTGGATGTGCACAGACAATTGCATTTTTACCTCCATAGAACTAAGGAACTAAGAAAGTCAGACCAGTTATTTCTTTCTTATGCTTTCAACAAACAAGGCCTTCCAGTTTCTTCTAAGATGACCTTATCCAGATGGTTAACTGATACTGTTGCCTTTATCAGTTATGAAATAAAGAGCTACTAGCTAAACCAAACGGTCATTTCACTAGAGCATTAGCCACCTGTGTAGCCTTTCAGTCTAGGTTTCCCATAGACTCAATCTGTGCAGCTGCCACTTGGGCAAACCCTCAAACTTTTATCTCTCATTACAAGGTGGATATGGTCTCCCGGAGCAGAGCTTCCTTTGGTTCTACTGTTCTGAAGAGTCTGTTCCAGTGAGCCACCCGGGATTTTAGGTGCTAGGGACGCTGTCCCAAACAGCAAGAATGAAGGCGAGATGGACAACTTAACAAAAAGAAGTTATGTACCTACCATAACGTTCCATATTAGTTGTCTTCATCTCGCCTTCCTTCTTGCGTTCCTCCCTCCTTCCCCCTTCCCCCTTCCCCCTTCCTAGAGGATTGAGAGGAGTTCCTTTTTTGTTTTCACTGGCTGAGTATCTTTTATTACTTCACATGCCAGGAAATTTATGATTCTTTCCTTGTTTAGGTGTATTGGACAACCAGTTTTTAGGTAACTGGTTACTCTACTTATGTCTAGTGTGCGCTATCACAAACAAGATCTGGGTAGCTGATGCTGAGCATTCTGGGATAAGGGGTAGCCTCGAGTCAGTAAACAGCTCTTGAGCTATAGAAGATGGCCAAGTCGGAGCCGAGGATCGGCTCCGAACCCAAACAGCAAGAAGGAAGGCGAGATGAAGACATCTAACATGGAACGTTATGGTAGGTACATAACTTCTTTTTCCTAACTGTTATAAGTTAGAAAACTTAATTTATAATCTTTAAGTAGGTACCTTTTCCAGATGATGCACCACACAGACAAGTCAAGACATCATTTCGTAGCATGGCATAGCACACAGTTATATACAGTGTTTTCCCAAGCCTCCAGTGGTTATCGTATGACATCTTTCTGTTGTGGGTCTCAGTTTACACTGTAGAAAAACAAGTAGTTTGACCACTTCTGCATGTTATAGCAAAGTTTCCCAGGAACAAAGGCTTAATTACATCATTTCTACAACACTAAAAATAGCCAGAACATTTGCAAGTCTGCTTCCTTTCCCTGACTCCACATTGTGTGGGTTAGCAGTTTGCAAGCCTTTAAGTTCTTCAGAGACAAAAGAATTTCCTTCTCAAAAAACAGTTTTTCTGATCTTTCATCTCTTTTGTCACATTCACAAAAGAGGTCAGCAAGGGGTGCAGGCAGTCTTAAGGGGTTAGTTGCCCACAAATGTAGTTGACATGCTGTCATATAGCAACATTACATGCCGAGCCATTGGAAGGTTGCTGGTATGAGAAGAGGGTTAAGGCCTTAGAGATAAAACAGCAGCAGTCACTCATGGCTGCCTAAAGGATGTCTCCTTTCAGTCTGTTGTCACCCTGATGTAAGAGGAATGATTGGGCCAGTTGACTGAAAGAGGGAATGATGGTTGACAGGCAGTATGGGACAAACATCTTCAAGGAAAAAAAAATGTTGGTAATATGACGTTTTGTAAAACCTTCTGAAATTAGCCATCTCCAGTGGCATACAGGGATAAAACCGTGAATGTGGCCCACGCATCCCAAGTTCCATTAATTGCTAGGATCTGGGTGGAGTTGGCAGGCGGGATTGGCATGTCCATCCTGGTTATATAATGGGCAGAGCAGGATGCAGACAGCCACATTTCCTTTGACCAGGGGCTGTGGTATAATATGCATCCTTAGGGCAGGCTTTCAAACAATGGTTGGTGATTGCCTTCATTAGCGAGTATACAGGACCCTGCACTTGCAGAAGAAGGTGTCGTCATTCCCTATGGAGATGCAGGTAGCTCCTTTCTTCACCCATGAGGTGGGGTTAGAACATACAAACTCCATCATTGCTAGGATGTCATTAAGGGCATAAGCAGTCCTTGTAGTTGCCTGTGTGATAGTCCTGGATGCCTGTCACCCCCATACTGTACTGGTGTAATTCCCTAGTATAGGGGAATAAATGAATATAGTTTGATCTGGGAGGCATGATGATCAGTAGAGATATGGGCAAAAATCACTGAAAGGGAAAAAAATCTTGAGTTTGTAAAACCTGGAGAAACCTCTGTGAGAAATGTGAATCTTGAAGTGAGTGTTAACTGTAAGTTGCTAGTATTTGTAATGCCACAAGTGCCCTAAAGTCTGTTAAACCAGACAGTTGTGAATATCATCCTGTTGGTGGCCTGTGTTGGAATGAATGATCTGAGGTGCTGCACCCAGAGGGACATGTAGAGAGACATGATGGAGCTTATTATGCATGTTAGATGCAGGAAAGACACTGGTCATGAGTAGTATCTTCCCTTCACCAAGATTGTGACTGGATACCAAAACAAGATAATTGGCTTTAACAATTATTTAAATAGTACTGATCATTTTAAGAGGATCCAGTATGTGTCAGCTTGGAATAAGATGGCAGATAAGACTTCCTTTTTCACCATGGATGGCTTAAACCTCTTGTGCCTGGGCTACTGCATAGTGGATAATGACTTTGCTATAACCCCACAGTGCCATTTATGCATAATCCTCCCACTAGATATAACTCCATAGCAAATTGAAACTCAAAATAGGACAACATTGTAATAATCATGGCTATAATCAGTTCTAGATATCTAAACAGAATGATGACACAACTAAAGGCCCTCTTGCAACTCAAAACACATTCATATTTTTGTAGTCACTGAGACATGGTTTCAGTGCAGTGACCACTCCCTCTATACCAGAGTTTAGCATCTATCATGCCTCCAGATCCTTGGGTAACTGAGGGAGTGTCGAAACACCATTCTCTCATATCAAATTACTCACAACTCTAATTTGAATTTGCTCGAGATCATCTATTACTTTACTGCTAGGTACAGTGTCCCCCAAAGGTCATAGAAATTACAGTTAACACCACTGAGGGATTAAGTATGAAACCAAATTACCTTCTTGCTAGGGAATGTTAATTACCATAGCATCAGTTGGCATACTTACACCAATAAATGTGGGTATGCTCAGCATTTCCTAGACTTTTTTTTTAATACCAATGTATTGGAGTAAATGGCAAACCTACATAGTAAAGGTACTGATATCCTTGACCTTATCCTTACCAAACTAGCACCTAACTGTATCCTACCCCATATCTCCTAACCTGTGTCAGGCTTAGTGGTACTCACCCCACCACCAAATAAGATCATTTTAGTGACTTCTGCAGGGCAAACTTACTTCAGTTTGTCGAAATCCTATCAAAATTCCACAGTCCCCTGAAAATGGACCCAGCTGAGAGTGTTGACACTTTCACATCTGACTTTTGCCAGCACCTGAACAGCTGCATTGACAAGTCACTGCCTGTCTGCCCTAAATGCAGGTGTGGCCTTAGGTCAGCTGGTGCCCTAGGCAAAAGGGCTCCACAGCACACACCCCCCCCCACACACACACACCACCCGGTGCCCCCATCCTGGTCTATCTACACCAAAAAAATACTGGATAAGCACCCCTACTAGAGTGGCGCCCTAGGCGGCCACGTAGTTGGCCTATGCCTAAGGCTGGCTATGCCTAAATGTAATGGTTAATTCAGGAATAAACCACTCTGATGGAATTTCCATGTTAATAAAATGTATAAGAACCACACTAAAACATGCCACCAACTCACTCTTAGGAAATGTAAAGTGGAGTAAGTGCTTAAGGTCATTACACAAATAAACTACAAATATTTCTTCATTTATATCAAGAAATTGCTTCATATGAAGCTGCATATCAAGAAATTAAGTAATAATGTCTAACAGTGCACTGAGTAGATCCATAATAATATCATACATCCTGATCCCAAAGATACAGTTAGTATATTAGCTGACAAATTTAGTGCTAAGTTTACCTCACTGACTTGCATCATTGCCCCAATATCCCTGAGAATTTAGATTACCCTGAAATCACCTTAAACTAAGTCTTAGAATCTTTGTCAGAGTCTATAAAAATAATACTTTCATTGGATGAGACAACATACTAGGCTGCATTCTAATCAGTGGCAAGTGTGCTATGAGCCTCTACTTAACCTGCTCATCCTCTGCCTGCACAGGTTTTGTGTCTGAAGCCTGGAAAATTTCCACTGTGGATCCCGACACACAAGGTTACTCCTCTACAGACCTAGGTAGGTAAAGGCCCATCAGCCTCATATACAAAGCCGTGGGACATCTCATGGCAGAAATCATTTGTGAAAGTGTAGGCAACTTAACTGATCTAGACCCCACACAGTTTGGCTATGTGAAGGACTGGCCTTTTCTCCTGTACCTAATAGGCTTCTTTGGAAAGGTTACAGATGGCCATGGGCAGTGGTCACTCCATGTACACTACTTATCTTAACATGGCCAGTGCTTTTGACACTAACAACCTTTGCTGGTGTTACTGAAAAATTACGCAAACTTGATGTAAACCCCTGTATTGTCAGTTGCATTGCAAATTGTCTGTCCAACAGATTTCAAGTTGGGAAAGTTGCTGATACCTTCTTGTAATGTAAAATTGCAACTAATACAGTTAATCAGGGTCAGTGCTGGGCCATTTCTTGTTTGGCATTTATTTTACATCCATCCACACAAATATCCTAGAAGTGTAGCTGCCTATGTTTACTGATAGCTGCAAGCCAGGCACTGTTATCACTTATTCATTGATACTAAACAGCTCATAGGAAACAGTTATAAGAAATTTTGGTCGATAACTCTCTGCATTTGATCATCATGATTCCACAGTAGTCAGCAAATCCTTCTGTTTGTTCCAGTTCATTTCCAAGGGAATATCTTCAACATTCAATAAAGTCATTTTACCACTGTTCTCTTTCCTTATCAGACAATCATCAAATACTATTCCCCCTTTGGCACATACAAATTCAATCATATCATTCAACTGGAAAGCCCTCAAAGATTTCTAATCAAGAAAATTAAAGCCTTAAACCCGTCAGATGTCCTTTCTTGTTAATGTTGCAGTATTCATTGCTAAAGTGATATCCTACTAAGGATAGCCATACATCCGACTAGCCTACCAAACCCTTAGGCCTTTCTAGGTGCCGTACATCAGATGTATGTATGTAAGGTGCATAAGTGACATTCGTGCTCCTTTGCCAGCAGTCCGACAGCTACTACTTTGAATTCTGTCTGTGAGGTTGGTCATCACATAGTCGCATCTGGGGACTTTTCCTTCTTTCTTTTTGTTGGGTTACCATTTTGCCTGTCATCCAGAAAGGGAAAATATGAGTGTGGAAAGCAGATTCTCCATAAAGATAGACAATAATAAATGCCTTTTTGTCTAGGTGCTGACCACGATCACACTCCGTGCGAAATCTGTCAGGATTTTGTACCCAAGACCCTTCATAGCCATTTGTCCTCACTATTTATTTGGAGAACCAACATCTCAAATTTCTGAGGGAACTATGGCTTCTGAATCTGCTGGCTAGACATTCAGCCACCTCTGAAGTCCAAAAAGATATGTTGAGACTTCTACTGTCCATCCTCTACGAAGTGTATCTGTTGGGTGGGATGAAGAACCCGAGCACTTTCTGGATGTTCTTCATGTTTCGCTGTTGCAGTCATTACATTTGGGTAATCTGCTTGCAGGCTGCCCTCAGTCGGCCTGATTAACAAATTCTTGGGTCCTGCGTCGGTTGCTGTCCCTTCTTCCATGACGTCAGGGGTATAAAACATGTAGCCAATGCCATTACATCAGTCTTTCTTGCCGGGCGGTGCCCGAAGCAGAAGCAGTTCGCAAGTGCCGGTCGGCCAACTCCTGAAATTTTCATTTTCAAGTTTCAGAACCGAAGTCTTCAACTAAAAGCTAAGTACCTCGTTGGGGAAACTTTTTCTTGCTCCTTTCCAATGTCAGTAAAAGTTAATAATTGCATTACTTGTGGAAAGCAAATACCTCATAAAGATTTTCATTCATACTGTATTCCTTGCCTAGGCCCTGACCACGATGTACCTTGCTGTCAGTTTTGTGCTTTATTTAATCAGCGCACTATCCGTCGTCAGTATATTTTTGCCTCTAAATATTTAGGTTCTCAGTTTAATTATCCAGAAATGTCGTCGGTTAGCATCTGACTACCGGGATTCCGAAAAAATGCAAAGATAAAGACAGAGACAGGCTGTCGAGGTCCAAAATTGCCAACGATGCTTCTAAGCCAGTCGCCAGTTCGGCGGTACTCAGTGAGGCACTTTTATAGCCCCTGATACCTGCTACTTCTGATTCGCAGGCCTCTGTTGAGACCCATTCAGAGTTCGGTATGCCGCGCGATACTTCAACTATGGAACACGTGGATGTCTCTACCTTGGATGGGTCCAGAGCCACTGTGCAGGCACTGGCCTCTGAGGGTCTATTCAGGCCTACGGACTTGCATATTAAATCGAAGCCTACTTCATTACTAAGGCCTAAATCTCGATCCATGTCTAAAAAAACGATGCCCAGGCCACATGCTCAGGCCTCTATGCCTAAAAAACAAATGCTAAAAATGGCTGAAGGTCTAATAACTCTAATCAGGGGTAGCCAACCCCCCACCCCCCAAGAGGCCTAGAGCTGAGCTTGATTATGAGCCTTCTGATCAGGATTTTGTTTTTTCTGACTCTTCTGATGACCTGGATTTGTCCTTACCTACTTATGAGGATTCTGATGCAGAGGACTCTATTCCCTCTGCTTCCCCTCCTGAGGATTTTTCTTTTGGGGAAACCTTACATACTCTAAGGGAGCATTTTCACTGGGAAAGCCAGGAATTTTCGGATTCAAAAAAGAGGCTTAGGGATTTCCTTCTCCTATCTCAGCATAGGCCTTTGGCTTTTCCTCCTGTACTAGACATTGTTGATGATGCTTTCTCGAAATCCAGTTTGGCCCCTGATTCCCAGCCTCCTGCTCCCAGTAAACCCAACAGATACTGCAGGGTCCCTGAGTCCCACAAGCTTCTTTTCAAAAATCCTACTGCAGATCCAAAGACTATTTCGCAGCGGCCCAAATGCATTAAGGCTTCTACTGCTAAAAATCCTACCCCTTCTGATAGAGACTCCAGGGCGCTGGATAGATGGGGTAAAATGGTTTATACTTCAGCAACCTTGGCAATTAGAGCTTTAAACTGCCAATTTCATATGTTAAAATATCAGCAACATGTTCTTGGACTGCTTAAACAGAAAATGATGTTGATTCCTGACTGTGTAGAAAATAAAGACTTATAGGATTTAATGCATTCTGCTGAACAAGTTGGAAAACATACTTTGCAATGTGGTTTTGATTCTTTAGAGGCCTTTTGCAGGGTTACTGTTACTGGGTCAGTGCTTAGAAGGCATGCTTGGCTTAAGGAGCAATCTTTGCCTGATCATGTGAAAGCTAAATTGCTGGATGGTCCTTTAAATCAGGACCGCCTGTTTGGCAACAAGGCTGAAGAAGTTCTTAAAAAGATGGAAGATAAAGCTAAATCTATGCAAACTGTTAAAGATTTTTTACAAGTTCAGCCTCCTAGATTTAGTAGGCAGTGACCTTCTAAGAATTGGTCCTTTCCATCCCCTTCCAGGTCTTCTCAAGCCAAACCCAGACACAGCAAAAACCCCAGGTTTCAGTCCCAGGGGATTCACAGAACTAAGCAGTTGGGGGCCTCCACTTCCAAGTCTGGAAATAACAAGACACCCCCCCTATGGTAAACTGTCTCAATGACTTCCTTTAAAAATTTCCAAGCACTTATCTTCTGACTGCACCTTTGGGGGGAAAGATTGCTCTTCATGCAAAGAACTGGGATCTAATTACCCAGGACAAATGGGTTTTAAATATAGTGTCCCAGGGATACAGATTACACTTCCACACATTGCCAATGCCAAGTGGGTGGCCGGACCTACACCCAAATCAATGGGCAGAGGCTCAAAAACAAGTACTTTCTCTCTTAAGCATGGGGGCTATTCAACTGGTACCAGAAGAGGAAAAGGGACAAGGTTTCTACTCCAGACTTTTCCTGGTACCCAGAAAAGACAAATCATGGCATCCAATCCTGGACCTGTCTTCTCACCTTTCTGGAGATTCCAAAATTCAAAATGGCAACACTAGATTTAAAGGAAGCATACCTGCACATCCCAATCAGTGAATCTTGCAGAAGATACCTATGCTTCAAAGCAGACTATATGCACTATCAGTTCTCTGCACTGCCCTTTGGCTTATCTGTTGCACCCAGGGTATTCACAAAGTGCCTAGCTCCAGTTATTGCATTTTGCAGGAAAAGAAGTATTCAAATATACCCATACCTGGATGATTGTATAATTCAGGCAAGAAGCCAGGGCATACTTTTGAATCATCTGGCATTTGTGAAAAGGGTTCTAACTTGTCTGGGGTACACCATAAATGAAAAGAAATCACAACTGGTACCCTGTCAGCAAATTACATTCCTGGGAGCAAGCTTGAATACAACTTCCCAGATGGCTTACCTCACGCCAGAAAAGCAAATTAATTTGACAACCTACTTCAAACAAGTGGCCACAAAAACCCAGCTATCTGCATGACAAATACTGCAAGCCTTGGGGTTCATGGCCTCCTGCATTCTTCTAATTCCATATGCAAGACTGTATATGAGGAAACTACAGTGGTATCTAAAAAGCTTATGGAGTCAACATTCTCACAGCCTAGAAACAATGATTCCTATCATACCTTGCCTACGCCTAGAGTTCCTTTGGTGGGCAGAGGCCTGCCACCAAAACAAGGGACTACCTTTCACACCACCCCCTGCCACCCAAACCCTAACAACAGATGCATCAGACTATGCATGGGGGGCTCACCTGGCAGGGAAGTGCATTCAGGGCAAATGGAACCCAAGTCAAATGTACCTGCATATCAATCAAAAAGAAAATGTTAGCTGTACAGAATGCTCTGACAGCCTTCAAGGACTACATTCTTCCAAGACAGATAATGGTAAAGACAACACCACGGTTATGTGGTACATAAACAAGCAGGGGGGTACACATTCTTACCCCCTCTGCAGACTAGCCATGGCATTGTGGAACACAGCTTTGAGCTACCAAGTGCACTTACAAGCTCAATTCCTGCCAGGAAAATTAAATACACTGGTAGACGGACTAAGCAGAAACCTTATGGACCCACATGAGTGGAAACTGGAACCAAGGATTTTCAACATGTTGACAAGCGAATGAGGAAGCCCAGATATAGACCTGTTTGCCTCCCCCCAGAACTACCAATTGGACAAATTTTGCACAAGGACTCCCCACAAACAAGCCTGGAAAGCGGATGCTCTGTCCTTCAGCTGGAAAAACCTATCAGTCTAAGCCTTCCCCCCACTGCCTCTACTCTCCAAAGTACTACTAAAAGTCAAACAGGACAAACCAAGGATGATTTTGATTGCTCCAGACTGGCTGCGCCAACACTGGTACCCCCTCCTGCGCATTGTGTCACGGTTATCTCCATGTCACCTGGCTCAGACTCCTTCCCTGCTGTCTCAGCAGGAGAACCAGATTCTGCACCCTCAGCTTCCAACACTGAACCTTGCAGCCTGGCTAATTACTTAAACTCTCCCTTATCATCCCTTAGCAAACCCGTGATGGATGTCATCTTAGAGGCAAGGAGGCCTAGTACTAGAAAATCTTATGCTGAAAAATGGAAAAGATTCTGTGCCTGGAACCAATCTCAAGGGATGAGCACAGCAGCGCCCAATTTACCTCATATTTTACAATACTTAACTGAGATGCTTCACAAGGCCTGTCTTTTTTCTCCATTAAAATGCATTCCTCAGCCATTTCAGCTCATTATAACACAGAACCTCCCCTCGTCTCTCATCCACTGCTCAAGCAGTTCCTCAGAGGGGCCAAAAATTTGAGACCACTCAGGAGAGCTCCAAACCCAACCTAGGACCTTAACTTTGTATTGGAGAAACTCACTCTACCTCCTTTCGAGTCAGCTGCTACTGCAGACTTACAATTTCTTTCTTGGAAAACAGCTTTCCTTTTAGCAATCACTTCAGCTAGAAGGGTATCTGAATTACAGGCCCTTATGGCAGTGGAGCCTTTCATCATCTTTCATGCGGACAGGGTGTCACTCAGAACCAATCCATCCTTCATGCCCAAGGTGGTATCCAGTGTGGCTCTTAATCAGTCCATTCATTTGCCAACCTTCTTCCCCAATCCACAGAACAAAGGGGAACAGATTCTGCATTCCTTGGATGTGCACAGACAACTTAGATTCTACTTGGACAGGACTAAACCTCAAAGAAAATCTGAACAACTGCTGGTAGCATTTGCTGCAGGGGCAGAGGGGAAGGCTATTTCAAAACAAACCATTTCTAAATGGATAAGCCATTGCATTCATGTCTGCTATAAGCACCATGGAAAACCTATCCCCCAGGGGATCAGACTTCACTCCACCAGGGCTGCATCTACTTCTACAGTCTTTCTCAGAGGCGTTCCTACCAGGGGTATCCTAGAAGCTGCTACCTGGAGTTCTGTGCATACTTTCACCAAGCATTATCATTTGCCAATTTTCTCTAAATCCAGAGCTGGCTTTGCCACTGCAGTCTTGCAGGGCCTTATAGCTGGCCCTAATACTATCTAAACTCCTCCTCCCAACCATAGCTTTGGGAATCTATCCAAATGTAATGACTGCAACAGTGAAACATGAAGAACATAGTACAGTTGTGTACACTTACCATAAATGTAGATGTTCGAGTGTATTCACTGTTGCAGTCCTGGTTACCCTCCCTTACCCTCCCTCCTGCCCCCTAACTTCTTTTGGCTATACCTCTACTTTCCTTTACTATGCTTAAAAGCCTTTTTGGTGTATTTGCTTTTTTGTTGAAGGTATACCTTTGTGTTTTTATGTTTAATTGCTCCCCATTAGGGGGGCACCTAACATCGGGGGCAAGAAAAACTGATGTAATGGTGTTGGCTGCATGTTTTATACCCCTGACTACCTGACGTCATGGAAGAAGGGACAGCAACCGACGCAGGACCCAAGACTTTGTTAATCAGGCCAACTGAGGGCAACCTGCAAGCAGATTACCCAAATGTAATGACTGCAACAGTGATACACACGAATATCTACATTTATGGTAAGTGTACACAACTGTACTTTCTGACACCAGTTCCTCTGTCATAAGACAGTTGAAAGCCGATATGGGGTTGGCTACCCACATATCCTCTGAGGCTGAGCATGTCTGCTACAGATGAGAATGGGAAGCTGGTACTGATTATATCAGATGGGCCTGGGGTGGGCAGTTCCCCAGATACTTGTTAGGGAAGAAGTTCCTGGTTCCCTTATTGAACTTAGGCTTGACTCTGAGCCACCTAAGTTTGTTAAAGCAGAAGTGTCTCTCAAGAAAAAACAGAAATATAAACATATGGCTCCTGTGGCCAAAAATCCCCATAAAGAGTGGTACAGTTTCACTGAGCGTCATTTCAAGCCCCTTATGGTCTTAAAGCTCCCGCAAAACATCATCTGTGCCTTCTGCTGTTACTTTGTCATATACTCCCTGTAAAAGGCTTTGGGGGGAGTCTGGTGATAAAGATGTGTACTTGGATTCTGGGTAAGAGTCCCTATTATATTCTTCTCAAATCCATTCTCATCTTGCTTTAGGGTTGAAGAATGAGGACACTGCTTCTCCTGATTCTCCTTTTGAGGATCTTTTTTTGGGGAAACACCATAGTAAAAATGGTGGAGCACTTTCATTGGAAAAGTTCCCAGTTGTCTGAAGTCCGAAAGAGGTATTGTGTCGCCTTACAGTTGGACTCTTATTGGGCTCTTCCAGACCTTCTGCAGTCCTTCCTGTTTTGGAAACCTTTCTGGATACTTTTCTTCAGCTTCCCAAGCTCCTGAGTATCAGCACCCTACTCATAAGAAAACTGACAGGTTTTACAAGATACCTGAAGGTCAGAAGTTCTTATACAAGAATCTCTCCTCTGACCTGCAGTTATTTCTCTTTCTACTGACAAACTTTCCAAATAACTGTCTTCTTCCAAGTTCCCCTTCTGACAAAGGTTAGTAGGACTATGGACAGGTGTGGAGAAAAAAGTATTATACCTCGCCACCAAGCTTTTAGAGCCATTAACTACCAGCCGCATATGGCAAGGTATGTGCTATTTTTCCTGTCTAAACTAAGAGGTGTTTTTCCGATATGACTGACTGAAGCTTAGACTTCTGCAATTTCTTTATTGAGCTATGCTTCTCGGGTAACTAGACACTCGTTATCAAATGCAGCTATAATGCTTTTGATGCTTATGCTTCTTCTTTGGTGACTGTGTCAAGGTCTTGTTATTCAAAAGTGCTCCTAACTTAGGTTGCAATCTCTTCCTGAAGACATATAGGCCAAGTTGTAGGATTCTCCCTTGGACAGTTAGAATCTGTTTGGTTCTGCTGATGTTCATAGGTTCATAGATTAATACTAAGCTAACTGCCTTTGCGAGCCATTTTAAGCCTAGCCAATTATCCCTTGTGAGACTCAAACCCTGCATCTTGTGCTTGCAAGGCAAACACCTTAACCATTAGGAGCTTTTTAAAACCTTACAGGATAAAGGGAAGGTTATTCAGGAACTCAAATAGATTTTTCTTTCCTCTATCCCTAAGTTCTAAAGGAATTACCCTTCAAAGTCTTCCTGGATGTGTAGTCAGCAGAAACATTCCTTAAGGGCAAGAGTTCTTCTAAAATGCTGTTTCCTGATAAGCCTGCTCAGGATTCTAGAGGTCTTCTTGTTAACTCTTTCTTATCCCGTCTGGCAGCAGATCACCATGGATTCCTGTTTTTTTCTTAATTTAAAAAGGTTATTTCATAGTTTGAAAATTTTTTCCACCTTTTCTGGGATTCCTCAGCCAACATTCTCACTTTCTTCCTATTCTTCAGGACATTTTAGCTTAGGGAACCAGTCAGCCCATTCCTCCCAGAGAGGCACAGGCTTTTATTCCATAAAGTTTCTGGTCCCCCTGGAAGGAGGGCCTATTCTGGAGCTCTCCATTCTCAACATTTTTCTGAGACTCTCTTAGGTTTATAGGTCCATAGGCATGTACTAGGCTAACAACCAATAGGGCCTTTTTAAGTCTAGCTGTAAATACAGGCTTTTATTCCAGACAGTTTCTGGTTCCCTGGAAGGCGGGCCCATTCTGGAGCTTTCCATTCTCAACATTTTTCTGAGACTCTTTTAGGTTTATAGGTCCATAGGCGTGTACTAGGCTAACAACCGCTTGATCCTTTTTAAGTCTAGTCATAAATACCAAATCTCTGACAAGTTGTGGTACCCTTGATAAGTGTAACCAGGGGCATGGTAGATGAAACATTTACAAACATTGGCTTGATGGATGGACCATTTACAGGTTACCTGTGTCCATTAGAAACATAGGTGCCAAACCGGGGATGAATTTCTTGCTTCCCATCTAATTGCCCAGTTTACACTTGAATTGGGTTAGGGAGGAACTCTACTTCACATGGATGGGGAAACCTGTTCCAGAGAAGTGGTAGTTTCTAGGCTGCATACCTGTGTCTCCAGCAGGTATATATATATATATATATATATATATATATATATATATATATAAACAGGCAAAGTTTAAGTCTTTAGAATGGATAATTTGGACACTGTTTGCTTTGCGGATATGCGGGAGTTCTATTAGGGTAAGGTCTGACAATGCCTTGTATGCCAGGCATACATCTCCCCATAACAGCTTATAGGAGACAGTATATAGGGATAGGGCTTGAGCCATTCTACACAGGACATGTTACTTACACCTTGTACTCTTTTTAATGAGGAACCTCTTTGGCTGTTCCAGTTGTTGGATGCACCTGATTAGGTACATACTAAAATGAGTATTGTACTCAGTGATAATTCTGATGAATGCTGACTGTAGTAGAACAATGACTTCCTTGGACTACAGAATCATGATGGTAAAAGGCTAGATTGCTGTCTACATGTGTCCCAAAGTCCTAATTGAACAACCTAATTCAAGCATGTTCTCACCAGCTATTTCTGCAGAATCTTAACTTTACCTTGCTTCTGTTTCTCAGTGTGGGGTTCAGTCTTCGTCTCAAAAAAAATCTGTTTTGACCCCTTTACAGGATCATTTTTTTTCATGAGATGCAGGATTCTGACCCTGCCTATGATGGATTTTCTTCCAACCCCCAAGGTCACCTTTTTTCCCCAATCTTTTCTCTTCCTGTACAAGTGGTGTCTACAAGGAAGTTTCTGTGAGCCCTAGGGTACATGGGTCCCACCATTCCTATGGTTCTTTTTGCCAGATTCCACATGAAGAAGCTTCAGTGGTATCTAAAGAAAATTTGGCTTCAACATTATTATCCTGGGAGTTTCCCTTCCCTCTCTTGCTTTGTGTCAGACAGAGTTTTTGTGGCGGATTCATCAGATAACCTCTGAATCTAGGCCTGCCTTTTAGAACCCCTTCCCTCCTCTCAGGAGCTGTATGCAAACACCTCCAATCTGGGTTGAGGGGCTTCTTCCAACAACATCTGGGTCCATGGAGTGTGGTTTCCTGAACAACAGCAGGACTATGTCAACATTAAAGAGGTGAGCGCTCTGCTTTTGGCTTTTCAAGGTCTGTATTTTCTCTGGGTTCCAGGTCCTCTCAGGGTTTTCACAGACAGCACCATTGTTATGTGGTACGTAAACAAGCAAGGGAGCCCCAGTCATACCTTCTTTGCAGAGTAGCTCTTCTTGTTTGGGAGTTTACTGTCAGCTGTCATCTGATCCATCAGGCAGTTTACATTCCCTTCAGAACACAACTTAGTGGCAGACAATCTGAGCAAGTTCTGGGCAGATCTTCATGAATGGATGTTTCACAAGGAAGTCTTCCTGGACATTATCCATCAGTAGGGTATTCCTCAACAGATCAGTTTGCCTCCCCTCTGAACAGGCAGCTTCCCATGTTCCAGAGTGCTGAGTCCTCTGACTTGGAAAGTGGATGCCATGTCTTTTTTTTTTTTTTTTTTTGAAGGGATGTTTCTGTATCTGTATCCTCCCCTTCCTCATTTGCCCAAAGTCTTACACAAGATCATGTGGGACAGACTCAAAATCTTATTGGTGACTCCCTGTAAGCCCAGACAGCATTGGGTCTCATTATGTTTCATCTGCCCAGGGGCAATCATCACATACAAGGTAAGAGCGGTCTCATTCACCCTCATTGGTTCACTCTACATTTGACTCTGGTAGATAGAGCTTTCATTCCTTTTCAACATCAGTTTTCTGAGGATGTGCTTTGAGTTTTGCAGGAGGCCAGAAAACCCACTACAAGAAAATCATATATTTCTAAGTGGAAAAGATTTTCTGTTTGGTGTCACAAGCATGAATATTCCCTCTTTTAGTGGGTACTCCTACTGTTCTTTCTTATTTGTGTGAGTTGCTCAAGTCTGGCATATACCTCATTTGTCAGCCATTTCTGCTTGTCTGTCTTTGGATCTGTCATTTTCCTATAGATGTGAAGTTAAACAATTTTTGAAAGGCATCCTTCACATTCAGCTCCCAAGAAAGCCTATTCTGCCTTCTTGGAACCTAAATTTTGTTCTGAAAGGTTGACTCAGGCTCCTTTTGAACCCGCAGCTTCTACTCTGCAATTTTGTACTTAGAAGACTGTTTTGTTGGTGGTTCTTCTGCCAAGAGAGTTTTTGAACTTCAGACCTTCACAGCAGTGCACCCCTTTTCTGTTTGTTTTATGCAGAGATTGAGTTTCTCTTTGCACCAATAATTTTTTAATGACCAAGGTGGTCAATAACTTGTACTTAAATCAATCCATTCATCTTCCTTCCTTTTTTCTTTCACTTCAACATAGTAGTAAGAGGAGTCTACCCACTTTAGATTTACAGTGACAGCTCAGGTATTGTTTAGATAAGACTAGAGATGTTAGGACAGTTGAGCAACTTTTTGTTTCCTTTCATGCAGAGAGGTTAGATTTAGCCGTTTCTAAACAAAGCATCTCCTCTTGGATTTCTAAGGCCATTTCCTTCTGTTATTCTCTTCCTGGTAAGCAGTTTTCTACAATAGTATGTTGACAGCTCGTTCATTCTACCAGAGTAGTAGCCTCTTGTGGTGCTTTTTTCAAGGCTCTAGATGTTAGATCCATTTTGGAAGCTGCTGCTTGGTTTTCTGTATGTACTTTTACCAAACACTATGAATTAGTTGAAGTTTTGGGGGCCAGAACTGGATTTGCTTGATCCCTCCTAAGTATGTTTTTGGAGGGCTTTTCTGTTGCTTC
Organism: Protopterus annectens; assembly: GCF_019279795.1. Taxonomy (NCBI): domain Eukaryota; kingdom Metazoa; phylum Chordata; order Ceratodontiformes; family Protopteridae; genus Protopterus; species Protopterus annectens. Next base: position 1,813,460,382 of record NC_056737.1, on the reverse strand, counting down.
CTTCTCCCATTCCCTTTAGTAGCTTTTGTACTCTCCTGTTAGTAAGGAATACTGGAACAGTGACAAGGAAGGAACACAGTACAGTCATATAGAAACTTACTATAACAGTAGATGAGCTACTTTTCACTGTTGCAGTGTTCTGTCCCTCCCTTCTTCACCCTTTTCTGTTCTGTTTTCTTGCCCTTTGGCTGAGAGATCCTTCTTTCTTCCCTTTCTGGATGCTTGTGTCTTTTCTGTTTTGTTCCTCTTGGGTTGCCCTGGTTCTCCTGGGCCAGTTCATTTCTGAGGAATAGGTGCTAATACATCACTTATGTGCCTTATGTCCTGGATGCCTGGAAGGGCCTAAGCCTTTGGTATTCTGGCCAGATGTACAGCTTTCCTTGGTAGGATATCACTTTAGTAAGGAATACTGCAACAGTGAAAAGTTGGTCATTTACTGTTATGGTAAGTTCTTACACATCTGTACTTTATCCTGAGAGATAATACAACTGTCCATATACTCAGTAGCCTATGTCTCCCACTTTTTGAGCCATGAAAGACCCAATCCTATTTGACCTCTCGTGTCTTTGGAAAATTGGTGGCTGTACAAACAGGTGCACTATGGACCTAAATGTACACCAACAAAGACGACTCACTGAGGAATAGGTTCCTAGCTCAACACATTCTCAGCCAGTGGAATAAGTTTCCACTACAGGTCAAACATCATTAGTACTTTGGATAACTTTAAGGCTAGTCTTGGTGACCGACACACAGTTACACTATAATTGTCTTGTACAGCCCGGCTCGATCTGGGAGGTGAGTATTGAAAATTATGTCATGAAACTTGTGTCTAGTTACAGGTGTAAATGGCTAGGCATCATATGTGTTGAACTGCATATTACTGCTCCTATGTATTATGTCTTGACTGAGAAAACAAGTAAGTTTTACATACTGCTTATACTCATAATCAGTGGTCTGTCAGTTAACTAATATCCATCAAACTTTTCAGAACCATTTAGTTTTAATTTGAAATTTGTTGTCTAGGCTATCAACTGACTTATGACCCATTTTCAGGGGAGATTAGGATGTCAAATTCCTCACAAAGAAAAAGGACAAATACATAAGTAACAGTAGAATGTGTTTCATTGTTCAGATTAAGGTTGAAATGCAGGGCACGTAGGAAAGGATCCTCAACCAAATATACACAGGGAACTTCCTACATTTTTTTTAACTATTTCCCCCCATTTCCATAGTATGTTGACAGCTAAGAGAGCACACATACATGCATGCATACTTGAGTATTTCCCTTGAAATCTTCCCCCAACACACCATTAATCTACAGCTGTATTTCTTACCACCAGAAGGAGAATTTATCTTGTAAGTGTCAATCCTTACCACTACCCCCACACATTGGCTTTATGTAAATTAGCTGCACTGTTAGACTCTGATAAACAGCATATCAAACAGTACTTTCAGCCTGTCAGCTGAACAGCAGCTAAACACATGAATATATTTTGTGTTGTTTTTTTTTTGTTTCTTGATGACTTAAATCTGCAGTATATTTCGTAATATTGTGATGTATTTTTCCAGGTGGCACTCACGCTTCTTAGCACAGCTGACAAGAAGAAAGTACAGCAACTTTTTAGTCATCTCGCTGAAAGACAGAATGAGTATTTTACATCAGAAGATGTCAAGAATGTTGAGAATGAGTATGAAGTTTAAGCAAATGTAACTCCAGGGTGCCAACATGCACTGCAGAAAAGCATGCTGATGATTTTATGCATTTTAAAATTGGGCTTTTGAGCTATGCAAACTTGTACGACCTGCACTGATGACAAAGTATTTTTTTATTCTGAAATGCTTGCACTGGGGAAAAAATAATACATTTTTTTTGCATACATTTTTATGGCTAATATGTTTAATATATTAGCACCACTGGCAGATTTGATATGATGAGTTCTGAAAGCACCAGATTTCAGTCTGAAAAATGTCACATATAAAATATTGTTAATATTTGCAAGGATAAATAGGTATACTGTTATGTAATTACAAGTAAAATAAAATGTATATATAGTTATTTGTACAGATGTTTAATCATAGGTAAGAATTATATTTTAATTTTCACTTTAAGGGCTTAAAGTTGCATTGATGTATTTTTTCACTCTAGCACAGCTTTTAAACTGTTAAGCAAAACCAGCATCATTTTATAAAACTGTAATAAACTGAATTCATGTTCTTCCAGTTTAGCTAAAGTAAATATGCAAGTGTGACGCAGAATTTCCAGGATGCTGGTGACCAATTGCTCTGAAAAATTATTCCCACAAAAAGGCATATGTTTTTTATGTACATAGAGCATCAATTTCAGCTTTTTGTTTTGCATAAAATATATTGTAATGGCTAGACATTTTTGGTAATGCATTAGATGTGTCTTTTACAAGATGATTTGGAGATGTAAAAGGGTACTTAATGAATGTTTGAGTTTTGTACATCAGAAAACTGTCATATCTTATGTGTGCTGCTTAGAAGAGAAAGCTATGCACTGGTCAACATGTTATAGTATGATGGAGTACTGTTCATGGGAAACACAAAAAATGTATGCTCTATGTAGGTCATTAACAAATACAGGCTGACTTGCTATTTAAAAAAAATAGCCCAGATTTTGTATATATTCGTTAACAAGTTAAGATCTTGTGACTTGCCTGATTCAACATTTTCTCAGTGTGTGCAAATGATGTCTTTGGATGGTAATTCCAACCTTTAGCTGATAGAGGAAGTACATTTATTTTAGTAAGCTAGTACCTTGCTATGTACTGGCTGCACTTCTATTGTTTTTTTTTTTTTAATTGCGCATTATTCTAAGAAAGGCCCTACCTCAGGATCCTGTGAACATTTAGATGTATAAAATACATAAGAGCAAATGATACATATTCAGAAAATTAACAGTGTACAATTGTTAAATGTTATTATTTATACACATTTTGGAGTGAGTGTCACTTCAATAAAATTCAGGAAAATAGTTTAACATTATTATTATTATTATTATTATTATTATGATTTTTGCATTTCTTTGGGAACTTATTAATATTACATCTGTTGTTTTTTCGGTCTAAGTCTGACATTCTTTGTCATCTCTTTAACAGTGATTTGCTGACAAAAATTGTATCATGTGTCCATTAGAGTGCCCTGATAAAATAAACACAAGCAGCATTGTCTAGAAGCTGTGTTTTTTATTGCCATTTTTACTGCAGACCTTATTTGCCTGAGTCCTCGATATATTTAAAAGTCAGTCCTCCCCTTGACACACACTGTTGTGATGGGTGTCATTATTATAGCAATAACCCACGCCTGGGTGTGGGTAATGCTAAATTTACCCATGGTTGGCGTGGTTTGGTCCCGAGGCGGCCCGGGACCAAAAGCCAACCGTGGTAAATTTAGCATTACCCACACCCAGAAGTGGGTTATTGCTATTATACCATGACATTATTTAAGAAAAGAAACTATTACTTTTCTTAAATAATGGCATAGTATAATGCCTGTTTACTGCCCTTCCGCAGATGTCTGGCATCGCGGCAGTTCTGATGTACTGCGCCTGCGCAGTACATCAGAGCTTTGCAAAGCAACGGAGAAAGCAAGATCTCCGTTGCTTTTTGTCTCGCTATGTTAAATGAGTTTAACATAGCGAGACAGTTTAAAATAAGCAACGGACATCTCCGTTGCTTATTTTAACTGTCTCGCTATGTTAAACTCATTTAACATAGCGAGACATAAAAGCAACGGAGATCTTGCTTTCTCCGTTGTTTAAACACTGTCTCGCTATGTTAAATGGGTTTAACATAGCGAGACAGCTTTAAAATAAGCAACGGAGATCTCCGTTGCTTATTTTAAAGCTGTCTCGCTATGTTAAACCCATTTAACATAGCGAGACAGTGTTTAAAACGCAGTTATACTAATGGAAAAAAGTCCGGGCGACCGGACCTTTTTCCATTAGTATAACTCGATTTACAACGGGCACGCTGGCCAATCAGCGTGCACGTTTTGGGGGGGTCATGGTATAATAATTGATTTTTTTACTGACTTTTCATATTCACACTGCTTTAAGTTTTCATTTGATAGTTTATTTTTCATATACAAGATGATTTTAAGAATCCTCTGAAGAAAGTGTTCACACCAAGGTTTCATTGGACACAAGGCTGAAGAACTAATCCCAAATGGGGCACTAACCTGTTGCAGGGCGCATGTGTACATAAACACACACACATACACCCTCTCTAATTCTCACCTGACATGTACAACTGTGGCAATAACCTAGAAAATATGACAGCATTTATTAGACACAAGTCAGAAGAAGTAATCTAGGCTGAGGTTGTAGGACAACTGCACTTGCTTTTTCTTTTATAACACACACACACTTGCAGCCCATTTGGTTGAGTGCCATTTTGCCAACAACAGATCTTTGAGATGTGGAAGGAAACTGGAGTACCCAACCAAACCCCTTGCAGACACAGTGAGGAAATAATGATTACCTACAGAAAGAGCATCAGCCAAGGAACAAACTGGGAAACGAAGTTCTGAGAAGCATTAGTACTAGAGAAGTAATCTGAAAATAAATATTGCAAATAACTTACACAATTGTAATGGTGATGAAGGGTTGCTTTCTAAAATGAAAAAAGCAATGCCTCTGGATCTTCAGGCACCAAAGCACCTGTATAATACAGTTGATGGATCTATCGGAGATGGTATAGTAATACATAGACCATCTCTGTTACCTGATTCTAGTCACTACTCAATCCCACCCCCATCACCCACTTAAATTCCAGACTTCTTTATATATACAGAGCATGCATCCAAAAACATGCTACTTCTGCTTGCCAACCTTTCTACTGTCCACCTACCTTTCAACATACTATCACAACCTTCACATGACAGTTACTCCCCAACTTACCCGGCTAGGGTACTCCCCCACCCCTCCAATCAGCTTTAATATATCTCCTCAACTATTTAATAACTATCACAGAACTATTCTCTTTTAAACCTCCTCAGTTAAAATGTTACTCCAACCCTACCTACAAATTCCATAGACTAGTTATCAGACTTATCCACTTACACCCTTCCCTGTCTACTCAAATTCTACTATGTGGAGACATACATCCCAATCCAGGCCAACTTCCCCACACATACAATGCCAGCCCTGCAAATACACCTGCCTCACCACTTACAAATAACTGGCAGCACAATAACTCAGACCTTTTAATATTAAATCTCAACCTAAGAAGGCTACTCAACAAAATCTATGAATTTCATCCAAATATTGCTCACTACTCAACACACATAACACATATCCATCTCAACAGAAACCTGGCTCAAGCCACACATTCTAGATCAGGAAATCCTACCCCTAGACTACAATACCCAAAGACAAGATTAGGACCCATAAACATGGTGGTGGAGTAGCAATGTTATATAAAGATAATTTTAAACTTGAACGTTTAGACATTAGCCCCCCCAAACCCTATCAAACATGGAAGTACTAGTCACCCACCTCCAAATAAACCATAACAAAAATGTTATTATCATAACCATCTACTTTCCCCCAGGCAACAACTCATCTGTACTGAAGATATCCTGAGCTGGTGCGCTTCAACACTAAGACAGGAAACAATTATAATGGAAGATTTTAATCTCGACTGGGACACTTTGTCCTCTAACAGCCCCTCGGGCTATATTAATCTCCGTAGTTTCTCACAGTTAATTCTTAATCCAGCCATGGTTGACAAACACAGCAATAAACAATCTATCCTAGACTGGGCCCATATCAATAAGAATCCAAACTCTTATCACTCAGGTGGTCTTCTAGATAGCCTGAGAGAACACCTACCTACCTATCTGATAAAACATCACTCTTGTCCCCTTAGACACATCTCTTACAAATAGTCCACAAGAAAACTAACTTTTCTCCTAAAACTTTTATAACACTCCTCCAACAAATCAGGTGGTCCCTTCTAAAATATCTCCACCTTGAGCTTGTCAGTTTATTACTTCAGTGATAAATTTCTCACCATCCTAAACAGGCTAGCCCCCCTTAGGAGAAAACACATAAAAGCTACACACATTCCCTGGCTATCTTTGGACACAAAAAGTTCCTCAAACAAAGAGACAAAGCATGGCATAGTCACCAGCTCTCTAAGAACCCAATTACCCTTCAGAACTACTGATAACTTCGTAATCTACTAAAAAAATTAAACATGACAAAAAACACTATACGGTAATCCAAAAAAAAAAAAAGCATCATATAATCAAAAAAAATTCTGGAGAGCTATAAACCAACTGCTCAAACCCAGTGAAGCCACTACCCCAATTCCAGCAACAACTGACTCCTCTGACAACATAGCCTATCATTTCAACAATCACTTCATTAACTCCATACTATCATTAGTAAAAAAAAAAAAAAAAAAAAAAAAAAAAAAACAATAACCATTCTCGTCTATCAGTACCCATAAAATCAGAAACAAATCCTGATTCCTTCTACATTACCCCCATACAAATTCACCACATAAAAAAAAAATACTATCCAAACTTAAACACTTTTCCACTGTTGCTGATCAACTGCCCAATAAATACCTCAAACTGGCTGCAGGAGTCATTGCTTACCCCATATGCATACTTATAAATCAGTCCATCACTAAACATTACATGCTTCACTATGGAAAGTATCTCATGTAATCCCCCTTCCTAAAGGTGGTACCTCCACTGATTTTTCTAACTATAGACGCATTTCCATCCTCTCCCCTATAGCAAAAATACTGGAAAAATGTATCCATACCCAACTTTTCAACCATGTCCTGAAAAACAACCTTATATCCCCCACCCAACATGGTTTTCAACCTAAACATAGCACATCAGCCCTAATTAGTTTCATTAACTCAATCAACACAGGAGCAATGGTTTACTCACCTCCTCAATATTCCTCAACCTTTCCAAAGCCTTTGATACGGTTTCCCACCAGCAACTTATTGATGAGCTAGATTCCCTTAACCTCGCTCATTCAACCCTTACCTGGTTCATTAGCTACATAACTAACCATCAACAGCCAGTTAAGCATCAAATGAACATCTGATATTGTTAATTTTCATTCATTCCTTACTGATGTGTCTCTGTTCCATCCACAGAACTGACTCTGCCAATACAACAAGCTCGTGCTAGCCAAAAAACTCTCGAGCTAAGTTTTACCCATAGTGCCCCTCTCCTCATCTCCTCAGATCTCGTTTGTTGCGTACTTCTCAAGACGTGTCAAGCCAGCTCTCAGCTAAGTAGTGGATATTTTTTTTACTACTTGTATTTTTTTTTACTAAAATTCTCTCAAATATTTGCTTCTTTAGTTGATAGTTTCACTTACCCCGTGTTGTTTCTGGAGATGTTCTAGCCCCTTTCTTACTATTTTTTGGTATTCTTAGTACCATTGTTGGTACAGGCCCCTCCCTTACCGCTATGGTCATTGTCATACCATTGTTGGTATTCCTCTTCCTTTCCCCTTCTTTCCTTTCTTTATTAAAAAAAAAAATCTCTTTCAAGCTGTGTGTGTGTGTTTGCCTATTTTTGGCTTCTCACTTGAATTTGACATAGTTAAGGTTGTGTCTTGTTTTATATTGGTATAATGCCTGATAAAAAAGGGACAACTCGATTTAAGTGGTGCAATAAATGTGGAGAAGGATGCCCAACTCGAATGGGCATCTCTCTTATGTCTACTGTCTTGGAGTTCCTCACCTTTCAGGTTCAACCACCTTGTGAACTCTGTAAAGGGTTCAGCTTTCGCACTTTAGCAGAGTGTAAAAATAAATTAATCTTGAAAGCACTACTAAAAACTCCCTTTTCGGAGGCACTATCTGAGGTGGCGGTCTCAACACCTCCTAGTAAAGAAAGTAAAAAGAGAAGTCACTCGGTTCCGACATCTCATAGATCTAAGGAACCAAAGTATTTATTTATTTATTTATTTTATTTATTTAACATTTGTTGACCGGGAATGTCCGACTAGGTTCCACAGAGCCTGTTTTCAGCGGAGGCCCGGGGAGAAACGCTCCAGAGTCTTTTAAGACTATTACTAAACCCAAGTCTAAATTGCCTAAAATGTCAGCACCTACTCTCTCAGCACCAAAGCTTGAAACTCTTTGTGTGGTGCCGACATCAGCACCTTCTTCGGAACCAACAACCGTAATTTCCGCTATGGCACCGATAATTCCCTCTGTACCAGACACACGTTCGGCACCAACAATAGTATCTCCCTCCTTTTCACAGTAAATGGGTCCTTTGACCTTCGTGCTGAAAAGTTAATTTTTAGCCAGGACAAGATACTACCCGTCCATCGACCCCTTTTTTGAGCAGCAGTGCAGTCCCTTTCTTGAAAGACCTGACTCCCCTTCGGGGATATCCACCCATTCAACCAGGAATCTTTTGGAGCTTGATGTAGTGAAGTTTGTTGATCAGATCCTAGCAGCCAGAGGCATCCCAACCAAGACCTCCCTCCCAGCCGGAGTCGAGGGATTTTCTGCACAGACTCCAACATATACTCCTTCAACTTCTCCTCAGGCTTTGGAGCCTTTGGTACTGATGCCTATCCCGATGCCAACTTCTTTGGTTCCTACGATGCTCCCTTCCACAGTTCCAGAGCCTACCCTGTGGACTTCAGTTCATTCGGAGCTGATCCACACTTGGGACTGTGACTGGCCTATTGGCACTGTGACCCCTAGTTTGGCGCTGATTTTTTTCTATGGTACCATCTACGGTTCTGGTTGTTTCAGCAGCTCCTAGTTCTCTTGGGGCTCCAACCCTGGAGGTGGGCTCATTGGAGTAGGGTGTGACCCCGGTTCTCCAGGTTGTCCTTCTCAGTTCCAGGCTCCCATCTTTCTCTTCAAGTGGGCCTGCCTTCCAGGTGATGGAGAGGGCTCTTGCTTCCACAAGTAACAGTTGGCACCTTCGGCGTCAGAACCAGACATTTGTATTTCCCCTGGTATGCAGCTGACACAACCCACTACACTTGGATATTGGGCACGGAAGCAGCAAGAAACCCTGCTTCAGGGCACCCACTCTTCAGATTTTCCCCCTGAAGAGCCACCCTGTAAGAGAACATGCAAGAGGAAGCACGTAGAATGCCCCGAGGAATCCACTCACCAAAGATACAGATTTCAGTGAGGGAGAAGGGTCCCCACAGTCGCCCCCTCAGGATGTCTCATTTTGAGACATACTAGAGATACTGAAACAGAAAGGTGACTGGAAGCCCATAAACCCTTCTACTGAGGAATCTGTATTCTTGCAGGCTTCCATGCTCGACCCTCTACTTCCTGGGTGACCCCACCTGCCAATGAGCTAGTCAAGCTACTCATGCAGTGCACTTGGAAGGCCCTTGACACCATTGAGCCAATTCCCCAGAGGCCGGATAAAATTCTTTCTCCTCCATAGGATCACCTTCATTGGTCCAAAGGCTTGGCAGTAGATTCTATGGTGGTGGCGGCCACTAGAAAAGAGCTTGCAGAAGAGAGAGAAGGGAGTCTCGGACAATAGATAGACTAGGGAAGGGGTTTACGCGTCAGCGACCTTTGCCACACGGTCGCTGAACTACCTGGCACATTTTACCCATCTTTAGGGGGACCTGATTAAAGACCTTTCAGGAACATTGGCAGGAGCATTGTCTAATGAGGTACGTGACAAAGTTGCCTCACAGCTTGCCACCCTGGAGTCTATTTCTAACTCCTCCATGCGGTTGATCACTTATACAACAGAGAGGGCAGCCAGAGCTGCAGGTTCAGGTGTTGTCATGAGACATCATGCCTGGATGCGTTTGTGTAACTTTGTGGACCCCTTCAAGTCTTCCTTCGTCAACACTCCTGTTGATGAGTCTTCCTTCTTTGGCCCAAAGGTTAAAGACACTTTAGCCAGGTGCGAGAAGGACAGAAAGACCCTATCTGCCACGGGCATACATTTTTCTTCCCCTCAATGACCCTACATCAGGAATCAGAGAGGTGAGAAGATGTGGTTCAAGAAATCCAAAGGGCCTTTTCATGATGTATGTGGTGAGTTCTCTCCCTAGGGCAGAGGGGGAAACTCTTCTGGAAGATGCCCCTTCTGTGGTAGAGGGGATCGCAAAACCAGGGGTCCAGGAATTCTTTCTTTGGGCAACCTTATCAGCACTCCTGAAGAGTGTCCTCATTGCTTACCTCTGGAAGCACTTGGGGGAAGATTCTCTCTGCACCACTTAGCTTGGCATTCAGTAACTTCAGATTCTTGGGTGCAGACGATCATGACCAGAGGTTACCATATTCCCTTCCACATTTATCCAAGGCCTCTAAGGCAAATCCCCAATGTTCCACCCAGTCAAAGAGATGGGGCAGCACAAGAAATTCTAAAGCTGCTAGAAAAAAAGAGTCATCCAGAAAGTCCCACCAGACCAAATAGGATCCGGATTTTACTTAAGATGTTTTTTACTGCCAAAGAAGTTGGGGCTAGAGACCAATTTTGGATCTCAGCATCCTGAACAAGTTTGTCAGACAGACAAAATTCCCGGTGGTCATGGTTCAGTCTGTCCCTCCCTTTTTGGAAAAAGATGATTGGATGTGCTCCATAGATCTTCAGGATGCATATTACCACATAAAAATGGACAAACGATCCAGAAGATATATCCGCTTCCGGCTGGGAGCCAATCACTACCAATTTCATGTCTACCTTTTGATCTCACCACAACCCCCAGGGTGTTCACCAAATGCATGGCAGTAGTAATAGCTCACTTGAGACTACAAGGATTACATGTGTTTTCATATTTAGACGATTGGCTCCTTACTGCTGCAACCAAAAGTTTACTGCTTCAAGCCGTACACTACACCTTAAAATTAGCAAACAAGTTGGGCATCTCTATAAACCACGAAAAGTTAAACTTCGTGCCAGTTCAAAACTTAGAATTCATTGGGGCAATGTTCAACACAAAATCCTGCCTAATTGCTCTACCTCAACACAGATTGCAAAGGTTGAGATCTCAACTGCAGGTGATACTCTCTCAAGATTTAATTCCAACCTGTTTGGTCTTACAACTTCTGGGTTCAATGGCGGCAATGATCACTCTTGTTCCACTGGAGTGATTCCATATGAGGCTGCTTCAGTGGCCTGTAATGACGCTCCCAATGACTTATCCAATTCGCATAACAAACCATTGCAAACAAGATCTGAGTTGGTGGATGAAACTGCAAGAAGAGTTATGGAGTCGCCCCTTTTCACCCCCTCATCCCAAGGCCACAGTCACCACAGATGCCTCCCTGATGGGGTGGGGTGGCATTTTCAGGGAAGAACCGTCCAAGGGACTTGGTCCCCTTTAGAGGCCAAGCTGCATATCAGTGTCCTAGAACTGAGGGCAATGCTTCTAGTGTTGCAAGCATTTCAAGCGACCCTTCTGTCAGGGACATTTGCTATCCAGTCAGACAATATGGCAGTAGTCTGGTACATAAACAAGCAAGGGAGAACCAGATCCTACCCTCTATATCAGGAAGCACTGAGAGTGTGGCAATGGGTGATAGATTCCAACCACTTTCTGATAACATTGCACATTCCCGGGAGTTCCAATGTGATTGCGGACAAATTGAGCCAGAAATATTTTGATGCCTCATGAGTGGTCTCTCAACCCTGTAATAGTGGCACAAATCTTTCATCATTGGGGCCAGCCTTGCTGCAATCTCTTTGCCTCTCCCTTGAACCACAAATACAACAGCTATTTCGCCCTGATACCCCATAGGAGGAGTCACAGAGAGGTGCTCTGATACACAGTTGGCCCCTGGAACTGCTCTATGCCTTCCCTCCCCTTCCACTGATTCCATTTTCTTAATTTTTCTTAATACTGTGTCCTCTCCTACTGGACTTAATCAAAGTATGTACTACTCACCTGGAACATTGTTATGCTGCCTGTAATCTCAGGGCTACCCCTGTGCTGGCTCTAGCTTACCTGCTGACCGCCCCCTCTCCACTACCTCATTCTCCTACTCTAACCTGCTAATCCCTCAGTCCTCCTACCCCCCACTCAGCCCTACTCCTCTCCACTGTTAAGCACCCCCCTCATAATCCAGATCACTCTTCCCTATAACCATTCCTCCTCCTATCTGCTTGTGTCCTCTCTAACACTGCAAGTGATCCTAGACTCCCCCTTACTCCTTGCCCTACCTTGCTCTCCCTTTAGCTTCTATAGTTGTGCCTTGCTTCTAACACCCTGCTACCTTATCTCTCTGGCCCACTACCTCTGCTTATAAGTTAATCCCTGCACTCTTTTCTCACTCTTTCTCCCCTTCTCACTGATTGATTGTTTTTCTACTGGGTTCTTCCTTGCTGGTGCAGCCTCCTCCATGCGGTTCGCTCCATTCGCTCCCCTACCCTACCCCCATTCCCACCCACCCCAGTACAGTTTCCTTTATACTTAACCATCCCTCCCCTTCCTGCCAATCCACCCACTACAATTCCACTTCCTGCATATCTCCACTCCCACATTCCATTCCTAACTTCCTTTCCCCACACCCAATCCAAAATAACTTCCTTTCCCCACTCCCAATCCATACTACTAAACATGTTGCATCTACTTATATCTGCAACACTACTCACTCTACTCTGTATATCCACCTCCTATCACTACCACCTCACATATCCATTCCTCCGTTCTCCAACTTCTCACTCAGTCTACAGCTTTCCTACTGCTTCTTCCTTCACCATTTCTCCAAACCTGTTTAACACTCCTATCTCAACTTTATATAAAAGACACATACTTCACATTCTCAAACTATCTAATAAAACTAAACCTAAACCACCCAAATACTATCAACCTTTCACATTAATTGCTGTTCTCCCAAAAGACCTACTCTCCTCTGGGGACATCCACCCCAACCCAGGCCCCTCTACACCTCCCCTTGCCCCATCCCCCACATCTACCTTATCTACCTCCTTCTCAGAACTCTCTACTAACAACTTACCAAACACACTATACCCCTATCTCATAACTCACCTCCATGTAAACACCTAACATTCTACTCACTGAATATTCAAAGCTTAGTTAATAAAACCACTGAGCTACACTCATGGATTGCTTACAAAATCCCTGACATCCTATCCCTATCTGAAACTTGGCTCAAGCCACATATCTGTAATAGTGAAATTCTCCCTCCTGGCTATAACATCTACCGCTCTGACAGACCTTCAAAGAAAGGTGGTGGTGTAGCCATCCTCTACACTAACACCCTCAACCTATCACCTTACCCCACATCTATTCCCAACTTCCACCCTGCTGAACTTCTCATTCTAAATATTCATCTGAATGCCCACAAAAAACTAGCTGTAGCTTCCATTTATATTCCTCCGGGCAACAATATACCCATACTGGAAAACATCCTATCCTGGTTCACCCTCAACATACCTTACGAAACACTCATTCTTGGAGATGTCAATATAGACTGGGCAAAACTATCTACTGACTCTCCCTTACATAGTATTCATCTTCATGGTTTCCACCAACTCATTTCTACACCGACTCGCTTCCACAAATCCTCAGCCTCCAGCTCCATAATAGACTGGATTCTCACAAACACCCCCCATCACTACCACCAGCCCTCAACCTTATCAGACTTCCTTAGCAACCATCTCCCTAACTCCATTCTAAGATACAACTTTCACACACTTAAACTTCACCTTTTCAAATTTTGTAGAAAACTATCTACATTTAATCCTTCACAGTTTAACTCCTTACTACAAAACATAGACTGGTCCATCCTTAAACAACTCCCTCTAAATGAGTCTGTTAACACTTTTAACAACATTTTCCTAAATACTCTGGACTCCTTATTTCCCTCTAGGAAGATTTGATTGAATTCCAATCATGCTCCCTGGCTTTCAAAAGGAACTAAGTCTATCATGGAACAAAGAGATAGTGTCTGGAAAGCCTGGAGCAAATCTAAACAAATACCTCTTCTACTCAAATACAAACAACTACGTAATCTTGCTAAAAAACAGGCAATAATTGACAAGAAGTCATTAGCTCTGGCCAAAACAATCATAAACTAAACCCTCGTAAATTTTGGACAACACTCAACAGCATCCTCTACCCTGGTAGTCCCTCTAACCCCTCACCCTACCCAAACACAACTCCTGAGGAAACAGCTACCCTACTTAATTCACATTTTATCTCCTCCATCCAAAATCTCCTACCCTCTCAACCTACCTCTTCCTCTTTACCTGACCCCTCACCCACCCCAACACTGCACCCTTTTACTTCAAGCCTGTTCCCATCTCCTACATCAAATCTCTACTGCTCAAACTCAAACCCTGCTCCCCCCTCTACTGACAAACTACCCTCTACCTACCTCAAACTTGCTGCTGACTCCATCGCCTACCCAGTTACAATATTAATAAATAGATCTATACTAGAAACTACTGTTTCTACCCTTTGGAAATCCTTCTACACTATCACTCTCCACAAAGGCGGTAACTCCACTGACCCTTCAAACTACCGACCTACTGCCATACTGTCCCCATTATTTAAGATACTAGAAAAATGTATCCACGCCCAGCTTATGGATCACCTTTTCAATCAAAACTTACTCACCCCTACTCAACATGGCTTTTGCCCCTCTCACAGCACAACTACTGCTCTACTCTCCTTCACTCACACCATTGCTGAATCTCTGGACAACAATAAACTTACTTCCTGCCTCTTTCTAGACCTCTCCAAAGCTTTTGATACAGTGTCTCACCCACTACTACTATCTAAACTTACAAACTTTCACCTCTCCACCTCCACCCTCAACTGGTTTGCTAGCTATCTCTCTGAATGCAAACAATCAGTTAAATGGCTCTTTTCCACTTCTCCTTTCTTACCTATCTCCACTGGTGTTCCACAAGGTTCCATCTTGGGTCCCCTCTTATTCAACATCTTCACCAATGATCTCTTCACTTCATGTCATCAGTCATCACTCATACAATATGCAGATGACTCCACAATCATTTCTACAGCCAACAACATCTCTGACCTAAACTCCGTAACCCAAACAGCTCTACTTTCCACTGAACAATGGCTTTCAGAAAATCTACTGATTCTCAATACTACTAAAACCAAACTCCTACTCTTCCTGCCCCACTCTCTTAATCATCATAAATCCTCCTTTGTCATTGTCTCGCAATAACACAACTATCCTACCTGTCACCCACACAAAACTCTTAGGAGTCAATATCGATGATGAATTAAAATTCAATCAACACTTACAACAATGTATAAAGAAAACACATCAGAAATTAGGTCTATTATACCAAAACAAAAAATATCTGTCCCAAGGCTAGACTCACCCTAGGACAAGCACTTCTCCTCCTATCACTCCTCTATGCTGCTCCTGTTATAACAAATATCCAAAAAACTACCCTGAATAAACTCCAACAATCCTACCACAAAATAGCCAGATTCATCACCAACTCCCCAAATAACACACACCACTGCATTGCTTTAAAGTCTCTCCACTGGCTAGAACTCCCTCAACTACTACATCTCTATCAGTTTCACATGCTACACTCTATGCTCTTTAAACCATCCAACTGTCCATCTTTATCTCATCTTGTCTCTGTCTACACCCCATCTCGACCTCTCCGAACCTCTAATCAACAATTGCTTGACATTTACCACCCAAATAAGTCAGTAGGTAAGTTACTCTACAAATACTCGGTGGCCATTGCTTGGAACAAACTACCCCTTGACATTCACTCAATCCCTCACACCCCACTATTTAAAAAGAAACTTAAGACACATCTACTCAATACCAAAATCTGCCCCTGCTATGACCCTACATAGGTCTGTCCTCCCCCCACATTGGAATCAGTCAGTCTATCCTGGACATACCTTGAACTCTATCCCCACTACCACAGTTACATAGTATCTAAAAAAAAAAAACTTGTGCTGGCATCTAACTATGGTTGTTTTCTATTTGTTACTACTGTAAGACTAGTTTTATTTCTGTTGTTTCCTGTGCTGGTATACTACTGTAATGCTTTTTTATTATTGTACTATCTGGAGCTTTTCTCCTTGGGTCTCCACTGAAAATGGGACAAAAATCCCAGTTGGACTAACCCGGTTAACAAATGTCAATAAATAAATAAATAAAATAATTAAGTGCAACGACTGAGAAGCAAGGCAATCCTCATTGCACCTTTTTGACCCCATCAAGTCTGATTTCCCTTCCTGTGGCCTCACCTGGTCCACCGCCCATGGACTCTGGA
The DNA here is from genome assembly GCF_019279795.1 of Protopterus annectens. Lineage (NCBI taxonomy): Eukaryota > Metazoa > Chordata > Ceratodontiformes > Protopteridae > Protopterus > Protopterus annectens. The sequence continues at coordinate 1,813,444,134 of NC_056737.1, read as the reverse complement.
TCCAAACCCAGGACTCTTGTCTCATCCACAGGGGGCTGGTCCATCTTGATCTACTGAGTCTCAAGCTGAAAGCTTGGTTTCTCCATTTCCACTGATTGCCAGGCAGAATAACGTATCTTCTCCAGTGAGAAGGATGCCATAAGCCATCCACCAGTAAACTTTATCACAGTAAATGGGACAGGTTTGTGTTCTGAACTAAAGGCCAAGGAATAGACTCCTTCTCAGCCCCGATCCATAAAGTCTTAGGATACTTGTCAACTTTACTCCAATCAGGAGCCTCACCCTATACCATTGCAGTTCACTTATTAGCTACCTTCAATTTTCATAATGATTTTAATGATTCTTCATTAATGTCTCACCATCTATGCAAAACCTTCATAAAGGGAGTCTTACATTTGAGACCTCCTCTTAAAGATCCTTTTGAACCTTGGAATTTAACACTAGTCTTACAAACTCTAACTTGTCAACCATTTAAACCTTCAGTCACCTGTGATGTGAAATATTTGTCATGGAAAACCTTATTCCTGGTAGCCATCACCTCAGCCAGGAGAATATCAGTGTTACAGACCTTGTGCATAATTCCACCCATACATCCTTTTCCATAAAGGGAGAGTATCAGTTCGGACTAATCCCTCCTTTCTGCCCAAGGTTATATCAGAGTTGAATCTCACCCAGTCCATTGATTTGCCAGTTTTCTTCCCAGATTTTTCTAACAAGGGAGAATATCATTTACACTTGTTAGATGTTCGTAGACAATTACGTTTTTACTTAAACAGAACTAAATCGTTCAGGAAATTGGACCAGCTGCTCCTATCCTTTTCAGGTCCAAGACTGGGCAGGTCAGTTTCCAAAGTCACCTTATCAAAATGTTTGAGAGATTACATTACTTTTATCTATCAACAGAGTAAAATACCTCTACCAACTAAAATCAAGGCTCACTCCTCAGATCAGTGTCCGCTTCGGTGGCCTTTCATTCTAGAGCCCCTATGGACAACATATGTGTAGCAGTCACCTGGGCAAAATGTCATATCTTTATTGCTCATTACAAATTGGATATGGTCTCCAGGGGAAAAGCATCGTTTGGCTCAATGGTGCTCAGGAATATCCTTCCATAGGGTCTCCCAGGACATAAAGTAGCTAGGGACTCTGTACCATCAGTAAGGAATGAATAAAGATTAATAACATCAGATTAAGAAGTTATGTTCTTACCATAAAATTCCATCTGTGTTGTTGATCTTCATTCATTCATTACACCCCATCCTCCTACCCTCTTCCAAAAGACTCCTGGAGGTTCGGATTTGGTCCTTATTACTTAATAGGGTAGTTGCTCAGATAAAGCCTCTACTGTCTTTACTGGCAAACTCGATCTGAGGAGATGAAGAGAGGGGCACTATGGGTAAGACTTAGCTCGAGAGTTTTTTGGCTGGCGTGAGCTGCTTGTATCATCCGAGTTGGTTCCGAGGACAGAACCGAGACCCATCAGTAATGAATGAATGAAGATCAACAACACAGATGGTACATTATGGTAAGGTCATAACTTCATTTTTCATCTCCTTTACCCATTTCTGTTGGTGTACCACAAGGATCTATTCTTAGTCCTCTACTCTTTACCATATTCACAAATAGACACTGTACAGCCACCAAACATGCCACAGTAGTTCAATATGCTGATGATTCCTCCCTTATATGCTGTGCTCCATCACTTCCTGCTGTTCTCAGTAAAACCCAACAATCATTTCTGGATACAGAAAAATTCCTTTCCAACCCGCAACCGATTCTTAACCCTTCTAAAACAAAACTAATACTCTTCTCCTGTAGCAAAAAAAAAAATAAATAACTGTTGACCCTACTACTTTCACCATTTATTCATCTAACAATGCCATTATCCGACCAGTAGATCACACAAAACTTCTAGGGGGTCACTGTTGACAAGGACCTCAAATTACATAAACAGCCCTAGATATCAAGAAAGTCCATTTAAAAATTGGATCCCTATATAGAATAAAGCCTTTCTTAACTGATTCCACCAGACAAGCAATCTGCAAAACTCACCTTCTACTTTTTCTCACTACCCTTCTCATCTAACTACCATACACTCCTTCATTTCCTCCATTTTTCTGTCTCATTAAGCAACTGCATTCCTAGCCCATGAACTTTCTATCTTCTTGTCTAAGGGTTTTTTTATGATACATCCTTATTCCAACTTTGTATTTCTTAGTCCTCTGTTTTCTACTACAGTATGTACCTCATGTGATATGTTCAAGTTGCAGCCTATATAAACAAATGTACTGCACATATTATGTATCTTATACAAATATACTTCTGTTACAACACTGTATCACTGTGGAGTTTTTCTCCCTGGCCCTCTGCTGAAAACAGGCTATTTTAGGCCCAGTCTGACTTTCCCGGTAAACAAATGGAAATAAAAATAAATAGACATGCTTTTCTGGCACCAGAGAATTTTCCAAAAATATTAGAGAAGAGCTCAAGTTTCCGACAATGCAATTACAGAAAATTCCTATTTAGTCTTCCAACATCAGAAAATTTAAAGTTATAGAAAAAAGAAAAAAAACTAGCAAAACAAATAAGACAGGTTGTATAGACTTTCTTTTTTTCCATAGAAATTCACCCTATTTCAAAAAACACCTGCACAAAAGACCTATCTGGTAAGTTCCATCTATAAATGTCATAAATTTAAACATTTGAAGTCAGCTCACTCCAAATATGAGTGAAAAGGAACACCTGCCAATTTCTTACATAGTATTTTCATAATGAATCACCATATATTGGTTCATGGAATACTTTTGCATTACTAGTAGTAGTATTTTGCATTTATGGATCTGGTAAGAGGAAGTCAGCCATAGATAACAGGACCAAAACCACAGGCATATGAGTATCACTTTTCAGATAAAACTTTTTGAGGCTGCATAGACCTCCAAGATGGCTTCACACTAGTAAGTGGGTTGATTTCATCTCTCCCAGTGGAAAAAAACAGAAACTGAGGAAAGGGGGGCACTAAAACTGTCAATTTTGGTAAAATTAAATCACTAACTAGTAATTACACAGCCTGGATGTCAGCAAAGAAGAAATTTGGAGAAACTGAAAGAAAAATAACCAGAAAAGAAGATAAAATGGCTGGGAAGAATCTGGCAAAATCCTATGAAGAAGGTGTTCACACAGAGACTTTATACTGCTAAATGCAGTTATTGTGTGTTTGTGTGTGTGTGTGAAAGAGAGATAGAGAGCCATTTCTTTTCATTCATTCTCTTAAGTTATGTGCTCATTCTTGTAAAAGATTGAGAGAAGCCAGTGTGTATCCAAGCTTTCACTGGACACAGGGCAAAAGAACTAATTCTGAATGGGGCACTAACCTATTGGAGGGCGTGCGCACATACACGTACACACACACACAAACGTAGTTTAAGTTTCAGCACTGGAAAAGGGAAATGCCTTCTAGTAATTTAGAGGAAAATCTAAATCAGAGGTACTCAGAGGAGTTTAAATTAAATTAATAATTTTAGGAAAAATAGAAGAACCTTTAGCTATTCGGTTGAAATGATAAAACTGCAAAAATTAGATGGGGAGATAAAGAAAAAACTGAGTACTACACTTCTAAAGAAAAGCTGTTATAAAATAGTAGAGTTAGAAGATAGGGTGCACAGAGAAAAGCAGAGATTTTATGCTCTACCAGACAAACTGAAAGGAACACACTGAATTAATTTTATAAAGTTGCAGATAAGCAACTGAACTGGTATTCTAGAGTGGGATTTATTAATTGAAAGAGCACATCATGTGTATGCCCCAGACCTGGACACAAGAAAGGAGCCAAGACCTATATTAGTAAAGATGCAGTCATACCAGCAGAAAGAGTTGATCTTGACAAAACTGTGGCAGAAAGAAAAAGTTTTAAACTTTGGAGACAATGTGGTGTTTGTGGAACATGATTATTCACTGTGCATCAAGCTGAAGTGAAGCACATTTATCCCAGCAGTCACAGAATGTTGAGAGACAGGTGCGAGATTCAAGCTTCTGAATCCAGCTGTCTTCAAAGTATTTTCCCTGGAGGATCAAAGACAAATTTTGATGTAGAACGTCATAAGGAGGAAATAAAGTTTATCCAATGAAGAGTGAGCCAGGAAGCAGAAGGGGCATATGTTTCTCATTCTTATGATAAAACCCTTAGAGACTTTGCCTGTGAAACCTTTTTTATTTTTCCGTAGGAAAAATGCTTCAGAGACGGGAAAAAATGAACAGGTGCTGACTAAAATTAGTAGTATCTTAGACTTGAACTAGATACTGGTATTGGGAGATGGAGATGATCCTGAAGACCATCAATACTGAAATTACTGAATAAATAGGAGACTGTTAAGCATCAGACCAAGTGGTAGAGGAACAGACATTAAATATGGCTGTGCAACAAAAAGTGGTTGAGAGAGACTGGAATATTATTTACTTTGTTAGATGTGTTAGTGAACTATAAAGCATATATCCCATTTTGTCATTAATGTTTAGGACAGGACTCTAAAGGGAATGAAGATCTGAAGCAGTCTATTATTTGTATAAAAATTATGTGATGTAAAGTGTATGTTGTAAGCAGTTATGCATAGTGTTCAGTTAAGAGTATTTTACATGTGAGGTGGGGGGAGTCTTATCAATGTGTGCTATTTATGTTAAAGCTAGCATATTTTAATAGTAAGATGTACAACCTTTATACTATAACAAGATATCAAAGGCCAGTCAGAAGCAGGTTAGTTAATACAATGTAATCTTGGGCTGCTGGTGTGAGGGTGGGGTGTAAAAGTGTACTTGTGTATGGAATTAAGATGGTAATTTAGTGATTTCCCCAGTTTTCACAAGAATGGATGTCTAGGTTAATGTCCTTGGGTTAAGCTGTATGTATTTTTTAAGTAAACAAATGGGAAAAATAAGACTTAATGCTGAATGCCAGGGGAAATCTGTACATTGTGTACCAAGTACATTTTACAAATATTCTTTCATGTGTCTGCAAAGTTGTTAGCTGCTTTTTTCCATTGCTTACTGCTTTTACTTTGAGATGAACTATTTTCAAGTGCTAGCAATTCATCTTGAGATTTCTGAGTACTCTTTGCTGAGAGGAATATCATATTTAAAAGTACAATGGAAACTACTTCAGTGAAAAATAAAGTTTGAAGCTGTGGTAATTGAATAAGTAGCCTTACCTGCAGCTTTAATACTTTTGTGTATTTAACAGGACAGTGCACATCTTAGTTTATTTACTTAAAGGTAGCCAATGCACTTTTTCTGATGCCTAATAGTTAAAGTTCACTGAAAGCATGCAAGCTGTTTTTTCACATCTGGGAGGGGAACAGAGATAACAATCAGTGTAAGTGGGAACACAGCCTGTAACATGTACTTTAGTATGGGTAGCCTTACTTTTATATTAGATGGTGTACATGGGCTCAGCCATCAACTTGGGGCAGCTGCACCTATCTGGAGGGATAAACTTCATATCCTATGTTATCTATTTTTATCAGTTCAAACGTGTGGGTTGTCAGATCTGATGGCTCCAACCTTGGCACTGATCTCAAAGCTTATCTGATCCAGAGCTCTGACTCCTCCCATAATCAAATTCCCTTGGCTCAAATGTTATTTGCCACTTGAACAATATGGATGTTTGCAAAAGCACCTCATCTCCTACAGTGAGAGTTTTTTTCTCTCACCTTATTCTACTTTTAATGTTAGCATTTTATTAGTGTTCAGGTTTTGTATCTCTTAGATTAGACAAGCTGGTTTGAAAAGTAAGGCCTTGTCCTCCTCTTGCTCTCCTTACTCTTCTAACTTGTCTTTATAGTTATTTAAAAAAATATTGTTTAGTTTCCTGTAATTGTGATACTTGTAGTGATTTCCAGAGTCAACTGGCTTTAAAAGCTGTTCGAATTGTGGGCACAAATTTCCACCTCAAGACCCACACTCCAAATGTGTATATTGTTGCAGTGTCATACACCTTGATGTAGAGTGCCAGTCCTGTGCATCCTTTAATGCCAGGCCCCTCCAAACTAGAATGGACAAGCTGATTTTGAAGGGGTTCCTTCTGGCACAGACAGAGGCTACCCCTTCTCCGTCTAAGGAAGACAAGTGTGTCTAAGGCTCCAGAAAAAGAAAAGCATAACAGAGAAAAGGAAATGAGCAAGTCTCCCACAAAACTTTCAAAGAAAATGTCTCCATAGCTGACAACCTCAATCAGCCCCGACCCCATGGTTCCTAGAAGGTCAGAACCTACACCAGCGCAGGCCCAATCTCCATCCTCCCACACTAGCTACTCATCAAGACCAGTGAGTTCCAGACTTCGATCAGTTTTACAAGAAAGGAGATATTCTTAACCATTTTCAGTACCATCATCCACTTGATCAAGAAGTCCCACAAAAGTGAAAATCGGATGATGAGGAAGTTTGTAAGAAGAGAGATACAGCTTGGGATTATCCTGGTACCATCCCCTGGGAAGGTACTGAAAGCTGGCCAATGTACCCCGTGCAGGAATCCACACCAACTCATTCTTTGGGGTTGGCATTATTGGAACCAACTGGAACTGGAGCACCTTTGTTAGCGATGGAGCTACCTATGTCTTCTCTGACTGTATCCCTTGCTCTCTCTCTACTTCAATGCCTTGAGATTGAGATGTGACTCAGAGCTGAAGTTGTGGTACCAAGTTCTAGAGGTATGAATTGACACCAAGATTCTCAGAGCAGTCTTTCCTCTCAGCTCTTTGGCCCTGGACAGCTCAGGTCCATGGTCATTTTTGGGGCCAAGGCTCATCGATGCTGAGGTGTCCCTCTGTTCTTCGGAAGGGAGGGAGCCCATGTGTTCCAGTGGCAGCCTCGGCCTTCAAGGCTTTTGAAAAGGTTTTGGTAAATATCAAAGACAAGGTCCCTTCAGCCAGTTTGGTTTCACGCAAACCCATCTGCAATCTGTGTCTTTACCTCTTTATCCTATTGGACAGGGACAGTCAGTACAAAGGGCTTCTGAAGAAGTTTGCTTCATTAGCTCCCCATCCAATTCTGACCCTTCTACTGCTCCCATAGAAAGTGCTTGTAGAAAATGGACATGCATCCAGAAGCACCTAGACTGCTTTCCAGAGTCTTTCACCGAAGATACTGATGTAGAGGAAGGGAAGGATTCCCCTTGCTCCCTCTATGAAGATGTCACAATGTTCATTGTGTTTCACTGTTGCAGTCATTCCAATATGGTTATCCTGATGGCAGGCTACCCACAGTTGGCCTGAATTCCAAAGTCCTGGTCTGGCATCGGTTGCTGTCACCTCCTCCCTGATGTCAGTGCGCCAGGGGTATAAAAGATGCAGCCGACACCATTTTCTTCAGTCTTTCTTGCCACGCAGTGCCCGAAGCAAAAGCAGTTCGCAAGTACCGGTCGGCCGACTCCTGAGATTTTCAAATTCGAATTTCAGATCCGAAGTCTTCATTAAAGCTAAGTACCCCATTGGGGAAACTTTTTTCTTGCTCCAGACTGATGTCAGAAAAAATTAATAATTGTATTTTTTGTGGGAAGCAAATACCTCTTAAGGATTTTCATTCTTACTGATTTCCTTGCCTAGGCCCTGATCACGACGTTGCTAGTTGTCGGTTTTGTGCTAGATTTAACCAACGCACTATTAAGTGTCGGTACGATTTTGCATTTCATTATTTTGGCAGAAGATTTAATTACATAATGCTGTTGGAGCAGCCGACTACCGGAATTTATAAAAAGCGCAAAGAAAAAGAAAAGGGCAGGCATCTGAGGTCCAAAACCGACAACCAGGCTTTGGCTAGGCCAGTCGCCGGTTCTCAGTGAGGTGCTTTCGCAGCCCCTGATGCCCGCTACCTCAGAGCCACAGGCCGCTTCTGACTCCCACGTGGAGCTGACTAGGCCACAGGAAACTCAAGGTATTGAACCCTCAGAAACTATTCCCTCAGTTGGGTCCGGAGCCGCTGAGTAGGCATCGGCTTCTGAGGGTGTTTTCAGACCTACACAGTTATATGTGAAAACGACTTCAGCTTCAAATGCAAAGACTAAAGCACCTATAAAGACAAAGAAACAAGTACAACATTCCCTTGGACAGGCCTCCATGCCTAAAAAACAGATGCTTAAAACGGCTGAAGACCTAATTATTTTGATCGGGGGTTCCCATCCCCCTCCTGATAAGAGACCTAGGCAAGAGACAGAATATGAATCTTCAGATCAGGTTTCCATTTCCTCTGATTCCTGTTCTGAACAGGAATACTTTCTTCCTCCCTATGAGGATTCCAATGCTGAAGAATCTATCCCTTCAGCCTCTGCTCCTGAGGATTATTCTTTTGGGGAGACCCTGCATACTATGAAGGAGCACTTCCACTGGGAGAGCCAAGATTACTCAGAATCTAAGAAAAGACTCAAGAGATTTTCTTTTACTACCTCAGCACAGGCCCCTTGCTATTCCTCCTGTTTTAGACATTGTAGATGATGTATTTATAGAGTCCAGTCTGACTCCTGACTCTTTACCACCAGCTCCTGTTAAGCCAGACGGATACTACAGGGTTCCTGACTCACATAAATTTCTTTGTAAAAACCCTGCTGCTGACCCAGAAACTATCTCTCAGGGTCCCAAAGGGGTCAAGGCTTCCACTGCAAAAAAAACCCCTATCCCCTCTGATAGGGATTCAAGGGCCCTGGACAGATGGGGGGGGGGATTTACACCTCTGCTACCTTGGCTGTAAGGGCTTTAAATTATCAGTTTCATATGCTTAAATATCAGCAATATCTTATGTCACTACTTAAGCAGAAAATTTTGACAAATTCTGAATGTGCAGAAAACAAAAAATGCAGGATTTATTGCATGCAGCTGAAAAAGTGGGAAAGCATACTTTGCAATGTGGTTTTGATTCTCTGGAGGCCTCCTGCAAGTCTGCTGTTACGGGTTCTGTCATTAGGAGGCATGCTTGGTTAAAGGAACAAAATCTGCCTGATCATGTTAAAGCAAAATTATTAGATGCTCCATTACAGCATGATACCTTGTTTGGTGTTAAAGCAGAAGAGGTCTTGAAGAAAATGGAGGACAAAGCTAAATCTATGCAAACAGTCAAGTATTTCTTACAGGTACAGCCTCCCAGATTTAGCAGGAACTAGTCTACAAAGAATTGGTCCTTTCCAGTGTCAGACAGGCCACAAAGAGGCAGATACAGACACCCCAGAGGCAGATCCCAGCCCCAAGGCTCATACAGACCCAAACAATGGGGTGGTTCTACCTCCAAAAGTGGAGAAGGTAAATCACAGCCATACAGGAAACAGTCTCAATGACTTTCCCCTGCCAGCACCAAGCACTTATCTTCTGGCAGCTCCCTTAGGGGGAAAACTAGCACTTTTTTCACAAAATTGACACATGATCACCCAGGACAAATGGGTCTTGAATATAGTGTCACAAGGCTACAGGTTCCATTTTCACACCCTGCCAAGGGCAAATGGTATGCCAGATCTGCCACACAATCAATGGGCAGAGGCACAAAAACAAGTTTCATCCCTCATGGACATGAGGGTCATTCAGCGAGTACCACAGCAAGAACAAGGACTAGGATTTTACTCGACTGTTCTTGGTGCCCAGAAAGGACAAAGCCTGGAGACCAGTACTGGACCTGTCTATTCTAAACACATCTCTGGATATTCCAATATTCAAAATGTTGACTCTGCAGCAACTTCTGCCCATTCTGGGCAAGAAGGCTTGGCTTGCGACTTTAGACCTAAAAGAGGCATACCTGCACGTCCCAATCAGACAATCATGCAGAAGATACCTCAGATTTATAGCTGGCTCAATGCACTACCAATTCTCTGCACTGCCCTTTGGCTTATCTACTTCGCCCAGGGTCTTCACGAAATGCCTGGCACCAGTAATTGCATTTTGCAGACAAAGAGGAATATAAATATATCCTTACTTGGACGACTGCCTTATTCAAGCAGAGAACAGGGACATTCTACTACAGCATCTGGCATTTGTAAAAGATTACTAACATGCCTAGGGTACACAGTAAACGAAAAGAAATAAAAACTAGTACCCTCTCAAGAGATAATATTCCTGGGTGCAAGCTTAAATACAACTGCTCAGATGGCTTATCTCATGCCAGACAAAGACAAGTAACTACTTATTTCAAAATGTTGGCAACAAAAACCCAGTTACCTGCAAGAAAAATTCTGCAGGCACTGGGCTTCATGGCATCCTGCATTCTGCTAATTCCATATGTAAAACTGCATATGAGGAAACTACAGTGGTATCTAAAAAGTGTTTGGACACAACATTGCCACAGCCTGGAAACAGTAATTACCCTCATTCCCTGCTTGCAACAGGAGTTTTGATGGTGGGCAAAGGCCTGTCACCACAGCAAGGAACAGCCTTTCACTTTACCCACTGCCAGGCAGACATTAACAACAGATGCATCAGATTATGCCTGGGGGGCCTATATGGCAGGAATATGTATTCAGGGCACATGGTCCACAAGCCAAATGCATCTACATATCAATCAAAAGGAAATGCTAGCTGTTCAGAATGCCCTGACAGCCTTCAATGATCTACTTCATCCAGGACAACTATTGATAAAGACGGACAATACTACGGTCATGTGGTAGATAAACAAGCAGGGAGGCACACATTCCTACCCCCTCTGCTGACTAGCCATGACTTTGAGAGACACAGCATTGACTTACCAAGTACACCTGCAAGCACAATTCCTGCCAGGAAAGATAAATACTCTGGCAGATGAACTAAGCAGAAACCTAATGGATCCCCACGAGTGGAAATTGGATCCACAAGTCTTCATCATGATAATAAGGAACTGGGGATGCCCGGACATAGACCTATTTGCCTCCCCTCACAACTGCCAACCACAGAGATTCTGCACAAGGACTTATCACAAGCAAGCATGGAAAGTGGATGCTCTATCTTTCAGCTGGAAAAACTTAACGGTATATGCCTTTCCTCCACTGCCTCGCCTCCCCAAGGTACTCATAAAGGTCAGACAAGAGAAGCCAAAAATGATACTGATTGCCCCAGACTGGCCCCACCAGCACTGGTACCCAATCCTAAAGAACTTGTCTCAATGCCCAGCCTGGACATTACCTCAAATTCCTCACTTATTGACCCAACAAAACAGTCAGATCCTGCACAGCCAACTCAGGACCTTAAATCTGGCAGCATGGTGAATAATGTAACTATTCAAAACACACCTCTCTCTAAAAGCGGTGATGGATGTTATTTTGGAAGCCAGGAGGCCTTGCACCAGAAAATCTTATGCAGAAAAATGGAAGAGATTTTGTGCTTGGAACCAGGCACAAGGAATTGACACAATTGTACCAAATATTCCTCAGATTTTGCAATACTTAACTGAGATGCTGGACAAAGGCCTATCCTTTTCATCAATTAAGATTCATGCCTCTGCCATTTCAGCTGATTACAATACAGAACCACCTATTTATTCTCATCCTTTACTAAGGTAGTACCTCAGAGGGGCCAAAAACACAAGACCTTCAAGGAGAGCACCAATACCTGCATGGGACCTCAATTATGTCTTGGAAAAACTCACACTGCCTCCTTTTGAGCCAGCTTCTACAGCTGATATAAAATTCTTATCCTGGAAAACAGCTCTGCTCCTAGCCATAACCTCTACAAGATGAGTCTCAGAGTTACAGGCTCTCATGGCTGTGGAACCTTTTATCATTTTCCATCCTGACAGGGTTTCTCTGAGGACAAACCCGACATTTATGCCTAAGGTAGTGTCCAGTGTGGCCCTGAACCAAACAATTAATTTGCCTACCTTTTATTCAAACCCACAGAATAAGGGTGAGAGACTCCTGCATTCTTTGGACATTCACAGGCAGCTATGCTTCTACTTGGACAGAACCAAAGCTTTCAGAAAGACTGAACAACTTCTAGTGGCATATGCTGCAGGATTACAAGAAAAGGCTATTTCAAAGTGGATAGACCACTGCATTCATTTCTGCTATTCACAGCATGGCAAATCAGTGCCTAAGGGCATTAGGCCAAATTCAGCCAGAGCAGCAGCCACTTCAGCAGCCTTCCTCAGAGGAGTACCAACCAAAGACATCTTAGAGGCTGCAACTTGGAGTTCAGTGCATACTTTTACAAAGCACTATCACTTACCTCTCTACTCTAAATCCAGGGCAGGCTTTGCCACTGCAGTTCTGCAGGGTCTCATAGCCTCTCCTAAACCTATTTAGCCCCAGCCTCCCAACCTTAGCTTTGGGATTCAACCCAATTGTAATGACTGCAACAGTGGAACGTGATGAACATAGTACAGTTGTGTACCTACCATAAATGTAGATGTTCGAGTGTATTCACTGTTGCAGTCCAGGTTACCCACCCACCATCCCCCTTTCCTTTGCTGGGACTTATCTGTACTTCTCTATTCTATACAAGCTATGTGGTGTATTTGCTTGTAGATGTAGGAAGAGTTTACTTTACTGCATGCATGCTTATTGGCATAAATTAGCCTACCCTTTTGGGGGCACCTGACATCTGGGGCAAGAAAAACTGAAGAAAATGGCATCGGCTGCATCTTTTATACCCCTGGCGCACTGACATCACAGAGGAGGTGACAGCAACAGACACCGGGCCAGGACTTTGGAATTCAGGCCGACTGCGGGTAGCCTGCCAGCAGGATAACCCAACTGTAATGACTGCAACAGTGAATACACTCGAACATCTACATGTATGGTAGGTACATAACTGTACTTTTGGTGACATTCTCAAATTAATGAAACAGAGAGGGGGGTTGGTAGTCCTAAGACCCTTAACCAGATGAGTGAGTATTCTTGGAAGCCTTTGGTTCTGGACCAGCATTATCACAGGTAGTACCACCCATTGACCCTCTTATTAATCTTAAGGGTATGGAAGGACCTTGATATGGTGGAGCCCATCCCTAAGAAACCTGATAGATAATAGAATATCAGCACCAGCAGACTGGAAGCACTGGAGTAAGGGTCCACCAGTAGATGTTATGGTAGTGGTGGCAACAACCAAGGATGAGCTATCTGAGGAATGCTCATCTGTTCATCCTCCTAAAAGAGACTCTAGGGCACTGAACAGATTTTGAAGGCAGACCTATGGGCATCAGTGACTTTCACCCTTAGATCATTGAACTATCTAGCCCATTTAACATGGTTCCAGAGAAACTTTACTAAAGAGATCACAGAGTCACTGTTGGGGGTGTTGCCTGCAGATGTTCAGAAAATCATGGACTCCTAGCTTTTTACCCATCAATCCTCTAATGTGGCCATGTGCTTGCTCTCTAATGCAGCTGACAGTGCAGCCAAAGCAGCAGGCACCAGCATTACCATGTGCTGCAACACCTGAATGTGAATATGTGACTTTGTGGAAAGCTTTAAGTTGTCCTTTGTTAATGCCCCCCTAAGAGGGTTCCACCTTGTGTGGTCTGAAAGTCAAGGATACATTCACCAGGAGTCAACAAGATGGCAAGACTGTCTCTCTCTGCAGTGGGAGTACGCTTCTCCACCCCATGTAGAAATTCTCTAGGAACCAACAATCTGGGAAGAAGTGGTTCTGCAGATCATACAGTAATTTCCATGACAACCAAGAGGCAGATGACTGCATAATGAAGGATTTTGTATTTCATTTTCTGAAGAAAGCCTTTCAGTGCTTCTGAACAGTTGCCCAGCTGCTGCACTCTAGAGGTAGTCAGGGGGCATCTTTCTTTGCACCCTCAGGCATGGCACATGATAACATCAGATTCATGGGGGCTAAGAATAATATCCAGTGGGTATTAAATTCCCTTTTCCTTCCCACCTCAGAAAAAGAAGAAAGGTCCCAATGTTCCACCCAATCAGTGGGAGGGACTGATTAGCCACAGAAATTTCAAAACTGCAGGGAAAAAAAGTAATCCATCCAGTTCCCCAAAATCAGTTAGAATTTGGTGTCAATTCTGGGTTCTTTTTAGTATCAAGAAGAACTGGGGGACCTAAGACCTATTTTGGATTGCAGTCACCTCAACTAGTTTGTAAGATAGACACAATTCCAGATGGTCACAGTTCAGTCCATTTTGCCTCTTCTGAGGAAGGATGGTTGGATGTGATTTATAGATCTCCAGAATGCCTACTATCATATCAAAATAGTGAAGCACTCCAGGAGATTTCTCTGCTTCTGACTGGGAGAAAATTATTTCCAATTCAGAGCACTGTCATTCCGCCTTACCACAGCCCTCAGGGTGTTCATCAAGATCATGGCAGTGGTAGCTCTTCACTTACACCCACTAAGAATCCAAGTCTTCCTATAGCTTGATTAGCTCCTCAGTGCCTCCACTGAGCATCTCCTCCTCATGCACCTGATCAAGTACTCCAGTTGCTTCTGCATTTAGGAATCCTCATAAACCTGCCCAAAATGTCAACTGACCATCTCTGGGTATAGAATTCATAGGATGCAGCCTCAACACCAGACTTCAAATATTCAGCCTCCCCCAGTCCAGGGTCCAGTCACTTTGTCTTCAGGTTCTGCACCACCAGCAAGGTTAATCCTTCATCTCTTGGTTCTCATGGTATCCATACTTTTAATGATTCCATTAGTAAGGTATTTCATGAGAGTGCTACAGTGGACAGTAGCAGTTCAGTGGTTTCAATCCCCACTCCTCCTACATTCAAAAACTCAGATTATGCAGGTCTGCAAAAAAACACATAGCTTGGTAGATCACATCCTCATCTATGACCAAGGGATGCCCTTTCCAGATGGATTTACCTATTGCAACAGTCACCATGGATGCACCCCTTCTTGGGGGAGTACATTTTGAAGGGAAGATTGTCCAAAGCACATGGTTGATAACAAGACCAATCTTCATATCAGTTTCTTGAGGCTGAGAGTAATCCTTGTAGCATTGCAGGCATTTCAGGACTTACTCCCCAAGGGTGTGATATCCATACAGACAAAACAACATGATTGGTGTATGGTATATCAACAAACAGGAAGGAACTTGATCATATCCCCTATGTCACAAAGCCATGAGGGTTTGTCAATGGGCAATATCTTTGCAACATTTTCTGATAGAAATACACATCCCAGGATCTTTCAATGTATTCATGAACAAATTGAGCAGGACAGTGCTGATGCCTCACAAGTGGTCCCTCAATCCTAGAGTGACACATTTTCAGTCATCGGGGCCAACATTGCTGCAATCTCTTTGCCTTCTATTTAAACAACACATTTAGCAGGTATTTTGCCCTGATCCCTCCACAAGTATAGTCACTGAGGGAAGTTCTGGTCCACATTTGGCCCCTGGGTCTTCTGTATGCTTTTCCCCCTATACCTCTAATGAACAGATTCATGCAGAAAGTAAGAGAGTGCAAGGCCAGAGTGATCCTCATTGACCCTTTTGGCTTTGACAGACATGGTTCCCCTATCTATGGCCTGTTCTAATATATCCTTCATGGATGATGGATCATTATTCAGATCTAATAAGTCACCCGTCCAGATTGCCTCTTCTGGATCAAAAGTCCATAAAATTAACTGTATGGTTCCTCCAGTTTTTACTATAGCCAGAGATGCCAGGCTTCCCCCACAGTAGTCAGTATTCTTTCCACTTCACAGAAACCATGAACTAGGAAAGCTTACAACAGTAATTGGAAGAAATTTTCAGTCTGTGCCCACTCCAAAGGTCCAGATCCCTTTTCAGCACCAGCTCCTTCCATACTTGAGTTTTTGCCATCTGATCTCTTTGACAAAAGCTCCAGGTTTGCAATTGTTAAGGTACAGTTGGCCGCAATTCCAGTTTTTATGTTGTTCATAATGGTATGTCAGTATCATCTCTAAAAATCTCAAAAGCCTTCCTCAAAGGTACCTTTCTGCTGAGACCTCCCATTAGAGACCCAGCACTCCCACGGGACATTACTATGATGTTCATAGGTAAGTACTAGGCTATCTGTCCGAAGGCATTTATAAGCCTAGCCAGAATGTGTTGACTTTCGCCGCCCCCTTAGATTAGTTCCCTGTGCCTCTGTCCAGCAGAGCCACTGAAGTGATCCCTGAGGTGTTTCCCATCCACTCGTCAAGATTTCTTTTGAAGAGTGTTAGCGAGGAGCTCTGCCTATTGTAGATTGGGATCTTGTTCCAAAGCATGGGAAGTCTCTGGGACAGGAATCTATCCCTCCAGCACGTCCTATTTATTGTTGGCCTTGTATGTCAGGTAGAGATCACCTCTGAGTAGGCGGTATACAACTTAGTACAGCTGTAATTTCTTCAGTCGAGCTGCATAGGGCATCTGTTTGCGGTCAGTGATCCTCTTGGTGAGGTACTTCTGTGGTCTTTCCAGCTGTTGCAGGTTTCTTGTAAGGTACATCCCAAATGGGACGTTGTACTCTATGATGGGTCTGATGAGTGATGAGTAGAGGGGCACAATGACCTCTTTTGATCTGGATGCGAACCCTTTTGTGATTAGGTGGGCCACTTAGAAGGATTTTCTAACCACTTTGGCAATGTAATTATCAAAGGTGAGATTACTATCTACTTGGGTCCCCAGATCCCTTATTATGTCTTCGGTATTTAGGGGACTACCACCTATGTGGTAGTTTGTGGGTACTTTGTTTTTTCCAAAGGGGATGACTATGCACTTTTTGGCATTTAGCTTGAGGCCATGATTTTGACACCAGGTATCCGTCTCAGTGAGACCCTTTTGGAGGATGTCTGTGTCAGCCGGAGAGTCAATTATTGCCCCTAGTTTGCAGTCGTCTCCGAACTTGGTCAGCCATAGTCCTCCTGTGCTCGCCTGTCCCTCTGAGAAGTATATGCCAAACAGGAAGGGTCCTAGGACTGAGCCCTGGGAAACTACACTTGTAACCAATTTAGAGTCGGACCTAGCTCCTGCAACTCTCATCATGTGGGTTCTATCCGTGAGCCAGTTGGCAACCCATCTTGTGACGTAGGGGTTTATGTTCAAGCTGGTGAGCTTGTCTATAATACCAGAATGGGGAATGGTGTTGAAGGCCTTTGTGAGGTCTAGGTAGGCTGTGTGTACCACCTTTCCCTCATCTATAGCCTTGGTAACTGTCTCAAAGAAGTCCACCAGGTTTAGGAGGCATAATCTGCCCTTAACAAAGCCGAACTGGGTAGGGTCCAGTGTTTGGAGATTCCCAGTGTCTCTGTTAATGAGTTCCATGATGATGTGTTCCATAGCCTTGCAGAACAAGCTAGTCAGGCTTATATGGCACCACCTTTGTGGAACAGAATAACCGCTGCTGTGCTCCACTCTATCGGTACATAGCCTGTGGAGAGGCTGAGTTAGAACAGTGTGTTTAGGTGAGGGGTTAGTTCATCTTTGAGCTCGTGTAGGAAGCAGCCTGAAACACAGTCTGGTCCCATTGATGCTGTGTTTTTAGCTTTGGAGAGGGCTGTTTTAACCTGAGTGTCTGTGATTTCAGGGACTCTACATTCTTCTGGTATGGTTATGGGCCCTCTTGGGGGTGAGAGGGGGGTGAAGTTTGCACTGAACCTGTCTGCCAGGATGTTGGCGATATCGGTCGGTTCAGTGTATTTTGTGCCATTCTGCACTAACTCCGAGCAGATCTGAGTATTGCCACTTAGATTCTTGACATAGCTAAAGAATGCCTTGTGGTTATCTTTGGAGTCCTTGGCAATTTTTCTTTCAAAGCTCACCTTGGATGATTTTATGAGGGATCATAGTTTTGTGCTGATACTGATCAGGGATGTCTTCCCTTCTTGGGATTTTACTCTTTTCTGTACTAGTTTCCTCCTTCTATTGTATAGCTTGTTTATGGCAGGAGTCCACCAGACTGGTTTCCTTTTCTTGGAGGAGTGAATCTTGGTTTTGCTTGGGATGGCATGATCCATGCATTCTTGTAGATGCCCGTAGAATGCATTAGTAAAGAATTTTGCAGCTTGGACAGCATTATCCTTCAGCATGGGGGCTTTGAAACTTTCCACCTCGGTCTTAAGTAACGTGAACTTCGCTTTTGAAAAGTTTTTCACAGTGATTTTCTTGTCCGGGGGTGGGGGCAGAATGTGGATATCCAAAGTGATTTGTTTATGGTCAGATCTAACCAGCAAGGGGTTGACCTCTGGTTCGCCCATGTTGGTGATGACCAGGTCCAGTATGCTGTCACCTCTGGTGGAGTGTTGACCAGTTGAACCAGGGCGTTTGAGTTTATAAATTCTAGGAAATGTTGGGCAAGTGAGTTAGTACTTGAGTAGTTCTCCCAGTTAATGTTTGGATAATTGAAATCACCCAATATTAGGGTGTTTGGTAGGACCTTTATGTTTCCCAGTGTTTCCAGGAATGTGGAATGGGGGTCTTGGGACATGGGTGATCAGTAGCAAGCTACAATTTGAATTGCAGTTTTGCCCATTGTTAGTTACATGTGGATGATCTCTGAAGCATCGTGCTGTGCCACTAACCTGGAGGTGTGGGTATCCTTGATCAATATGGATACGCCCCCACCTTTTATATTTCGGTTTGGGTTCTGCGGCCGAAATGTATGGTATGAGTTGTAGCCTGGTAGTGCTGGGGTGCTCTCTGGAGCCTTAAACCAGGTTTCTGTTACTGCGCATATATCGATTTTCTCCATACTGCAGAGTGCCTCATGTGCGTGCATTTTGAGGTTCAGACTTCTGGCATTGAGTAGCACTACCCTCAGTTTTTTGTTACTTGTGCTATTTACGGCGGTAGGTTTGTCTTTTGAGCCTTGCCTAAAAAAGGCACTATGGGGGTGGCAAGAGCCTTGGCCAGTATTCAAAAGCCTAAGGGTGACAGGTACAAGCCGTCTCTAGCGAAGTAGAGTGGCTTGTCGAGCATGTCATCCCAGGCAGACAGACACTAAATCCCCTTTGAATGACACCAGAAACAGCCAATTGTTGAAATTGAGAATTTTTTCTCTATACCATGGTATCATTCTTGGTGAGAGCAGGATGCTACTCAGGGTCAGGGTCATACCGGTCTGGGCTACATGATCAGTGAGCTCTTCCATGTTTCTTTTCATGTAGTCCAGAGAGGTACAGCTCAGGTCATTCACACCAACATGGACAATGACAGAGTCATATTTGTACTTGTTCTGTAGTGACCTGAGTGCTTGTGTTATGTGGCGGATCCTGGCGCCCAAGAAGCACCTAACAGTAACCTTCTCCTTATTCAGCCTAGTGAGTGGGACGTCAGTGTGCCTGACTATAGAGTCACCTATTACTAGTATGTTGGATATGTTATTTTGCCTTAAGGGCTGTGATTGCATGGCACACTGGTTTTGTGAAGTATATGTTTCATGGTTTGTGTTGGGGGGGTAGAGGTTGTTTGGATGTTTGCTTTGGAGGTCTCTGTTTTGCAGATTTTTATTTAGAGCCTCCGAGTATGTTTTCATGTATTTATGTATGTTTTTTTCCAGTTCTGCTTTAATGGGTTTATGTGACACTGGTGGTGTGATGCAAGTATTTCCCTTCTCCTCTTGACTGTCAGATTCAGTCTTGGGTTGAGAGAGCTTAGCCTCCAGTTTGGCTGTATAATTTCATCTCTCGCATGTATTAGTGTTTGGTGGTAGGAGGAGGGGGTTGTCTGTGTACATGAGGTAGTTGTAACATTGCCTCAAAATGCCCAGATTCACCAGTTGGACTGGAGAGTACACCTGAAACTGCCCTTTGGACATTCCTGGATAGGTACAGTGAACTGTTTTACTGGATGGCTGGTAAGGTCGAATAGAGAGCTTTGTCCTTCTGTACAGTACAGGAGGGTCTAGTGCTAGGGTTTATAAGTGCTTGCTATAAGTTTTGAGTAAGTGCCAGGCTGAGAAATGAGTGGCTTGAGTGCTTAAGTTGAAAGTCTGCCTAGTTCCAAGGGAAAAATTGAAGAGGAGACTTTGTGAAGCTGGGAATCATTTTACCCTAGCTAACCGGCGCTGCCCGGCATGCAAAACCGGGCAAATACGGTATTTATAGCAGGGAAATGAAAGAGAGAGACATTAGCCCAAAATGGCCAATAAACTACTAATTTCTGGGCTGAAACCACTCCTCCAGGGACAGACAGGCTGCTCAAAGCTCCCCCCTCTCACAGGTGAACAGAGAACTTCCTTCTATCCAAGTAAGGTATGAGCAAACACAGAGATTTGTAACACAGCCCTGAATTCAGCACTAACCTGAAAACTGGACTATACTAGCTTAGAAAGGTGGGAAACAAGTATATATATATATATATATATATATTTAGAAAGTAAAGCAGATGCACTCAAAAAAACACTTTAAATGCACAGAAAAGGATACTTATTGTTATATATCGCAGATCAGAGTTGTAGTCAATGCCACTAGTAATAAAGTAGGAAGAAACAAATACAGTAAAATTTATTATTTTATTTATTTTACATTTGTTAACCGGGATGGCCCGACTGGATACATGTCCTTTTTCAGCGGAGGCCCGGGGTGAAAAGCTCCAACAGAGTTACATTGATAATTAGGTACAGTAAATGAGCTGAAAGAACTTAACAAAAACATAGGCTATTTACATACAAGTACAAGACTGCCATTACTATTTCTGAGATTACTATAAATGTAACATTAATAACATATTAGCAAGGACCAAAAAAGAAGAAGGCAACGTCCCCGCTAAGTGGTTCTCTCACCAATGCACCAGAAATAATGTAGAAAAATGTGAGATACCAGCCACGAACTGTGAATGCAAATATTCTCGATGTAGAAACACGTAGCATACACTAATAAAATCCAACTGCTGCAGAATATCCAATACGTTTTATTAAAAAACAGAAATGAGCGCTTTTGCGTGGTCCATCCATGCTTCATCAGATAACAACCTGATGAAGCGTGGATGGACCACGCGAAAGCGCTCATTTCTGTTTTTTAATAAAACGTATTGGATATTCTGCAGCAGTTGGATTTTATTAGTGTATGCTACGTGTATCTACATCGAGAATATTTGCATTCACAGTTCGTGGCTGGTATCTCACATTTTTCTACATATTAGCAAGGACGGTAGGCAGTATAATGACATAGAGTTAGACAGGATACATATTTCTTTATCACAGTATACAAAGTACTTATCATCTTAAAAAAATTGTTTATGTTTTAGTTAATGGCACAGAGCTAGTCTGGGTTTGAGCAAGGACATAGCCAGTGTGACTTGAAGTGGAGTTTTAGACTATTTTTGAATTGACTTAGAGAAGTTGCAAGCATGATGTTATTTGGGAGAGAGTTCCATATTTTACCAGTGGTGTTGGCAAATAGCGCGTCACCACCTAGGTTGAGAGATTTAGTTGTTTGGACAAGGAGTCTGTTTGCTGAGCGAAGGCAGCTTAGATTGGAGTAGGGAGTCATTAAGTTTTTCATTGCTGGGGTATTCTCAGGTTGTTTAAGGATTTTGAAGGCCTCTATGAGTTGGGACTGGTGAAGAAGGTGTGGGAATTCTATCCATCCAAGCTTTTTCAGGTTAGTACAGTGGTGTGTTCTGTAGGGTAGGCCTGTAATGAACCTGGCAATGTGATTATAGCAGGATGAGAGCTTGGCCAGATCAGATTTGTTAAGGTGAGTGAGGACAGGAGAGGCATATAGTAGGGTAGAGAGAATGTGTGATCAGGCTGTGGCTGCCCTGGCATTTGGGGTAAGGAAGGCTTTAATTCTATATAGGGTCCCAAGTTTCTTGTTGACTGACTTAATGGCTTGGTTGATATGTATATCAAATCTGAGTTTATTGTCAGTGTTTACTCCTAATAGCTTTGTATAGGTGTCTGGGGAGATGATGGACCCATTATTGGATTTTATAGTGAAGTTTTCAGTCGGAGATCTATTGGTTGGGTAGAAGAGAAGTAACTTGGTTTTGTTTGGATTTAAGATCAGGAGATGGTTGGCAAGCCAGTTTTCGACTTTGGTGAAGCTCTGTTGGGTGGTAGTTAGTAGATTTGCAAGAGAGGCATTGGAACATATTATAGTCGAGTCATCTGCATATTGAATGCAGGTGGCTTCAGGGATGACTGTTTGGATGTCGTTTATGAAGACTGAAAAGAGGAGAGGTCCTAATATGGAACCTTGAGGAACTCCTATGGTATTTGGTAGTAGGCAGGAGAGCTTGTTTTGCCACATTACTGCTTGTTGTCTCCCAGTGAGGTAAGCTTGAAACCAGTCAAGGGCTGGAGTATCTAGATACAGGGTTTTTAAAGTATATAGAAGTAACTGATGGTTTACCATATCGAAGGCTTTCGATAGGTCCAGGAAGGGAGCGGAGGATATTTTTTTATTCCGGTTAAGATTAATGTTTTCAGTAAAAGAGAGGAGGGCAGTGGTTGTACTATGATGGGGTCTGAATCCATGTTGAAAGTCTGTGAGTAGTTTATTTTGGGTTAGATAGAGCATTAGTTGGTTGTGCATGCACTTTTCCATAATTTTGGCAAGTGGTGATAGTATGGCTATAGGTCTATAGTTGGATAGTTCTGTGGATGAACCTCCTTTGTGGAGTGGAATAACATAGGATATTTTCCAAATTGAGGGGATTGAGGCCTCGGTTATGGTTCTGTTAATTAGGATTGAGATAGGGTAGGCTACGACATCTGCAGCAATTTGCAGGTATTCAGCCGGCAGAAGATCGGCTGAAAGGGTGGTTGGCTTCAGTTTTTTCAAAAGGGATCTGATAAAGGATGTGGACACTGGCTGGAAGTTAAAAGAGAGTGGTGAGTCGGGTAGAGTGTTTATAGAAGTGTGGAGAGGAGAAAGTTGGTTAGCTAATGACTGGATGGTTTCTGTGAAGAAAGTATTGAATAAATTGGCTATATCTTCTTGGCTCTTGTCAGATAATGTTCATGGGGTCGGAGTAGTGGATTTGCCTGGTTGGAGAAGTTTATTTATGCCTGCCCAGTACTTTTGAGGGTTATTCTGATGTTTATGTTGCAGATTGTAGAAGTAATTTTTCTTATCTAGTATGATGGCTTTTTTAGTCTCATTTCTAAGTTGTTGGAATTTGATACGATCTAGGGGTAGTTTGGTAGTGCACCATTTATCCCACGCTTTGTCTCTAGTTGTTATTTTTCTAGTTGTTATAAAAGCAGATGAATAAAGTACAATTTTTATATATATGTATATATATATATATATATATATATATATATATATATATATATATATATATATATATATATATATATATATATATGGGGGCGGCCACGGTGATGCAGCGGTTAGCGTTGCCACCTCACAGCAAGAGGTTCTCCGGTTCAATTCTCGGCTGGGGTGACTTCTGTGCAGTCTGCATTTCCTCCCTGTGGTCGCGTGGGTTTCCTCCAGGTGCTCCGGTTTCCTCCCACATCCTAAAGACATGCTGTAGGTGGATTGGACACTCTAAATTGGCCCTAGGCTTGAGTGTGTGTGTGCCTTCTGTGGAAGGTTGGGCACTGGGCTGGCAACTCGACACCGTAAAACTCCACTGCCAGTCATGAGCGGACAGGTGATCCGCTGTGGCGACCCCAAACCAGGAAAAGCCGAAAGAAGAAGAAGATATATATATATATATATATATATATATATATATAAATAATAGAAAACGAAAAACTGATTTAAACATGTTACCCAATTAACCAGAAAAAAACTAAAAAACTGAGCCCTGCCTGTTCCAGCAGTCTTCAATCAGACAAGTTCTAACTGCACACCCCTGCTTACTAGGGTGCAGGGGAACCTTCTCCAAAAAAGATGGCCTGGATCAGTGCTCAAGTTATACAAAGCTAGATTCAGCAGGCCTGAATCTGGTCTATGCTACAGCAACAAGCCGCACCAATTTCAGAAAGAAACAGTTCAAATAAGCAGGCACATTAAGCCTGTGACCAGATATTCCCAGCTCAGAAGGGCAGAATCCAGCATCTCCTCCCACAAGAGTGCAGACCACAAACCTTCTTAATGTAGAATAACTGGCCTGAAGCCCAAGTGCTTAAGCCAGAACTAATACACTTTTAGAATAGCAGACACTGGGCCTTCAATCAGCAATTCCCAGCTTAGAAGGATGTAAGCTACCTGTCCTGCCACAACAGTGCAGACCACAAACCTTCTTAATGTAAAACAGCCTGTATGAAGCCCAAGTGCTTAAACCAAAAGACTTAGAATAACAGTTACAATTTAATCAGGCTACTACCAAGCAGTAATAAATGCAGCAGACTAAATAAAACAGTACTTTTAAGAAAAGCAAAATAAAGTAGGAGGAAAGACAAATACAGTAAAAGCAAATGAAAAAAAATGTTTTGGGCCTTCTCAAATCTACTCTCTCTATTAAGTAGAGTAAACACTAGACTCAGAATATGATCTCACTGTACTTGGCTAAGTGAGCAAATGAGATGGACCCAGGAGGAGTGTTCTAATACAGACTTACAGGAGGGGCGGGCAATTCCAGAGCCAGCAACACTAATGCCAACACAAGAATAGGAAGGGAGGGTGGGAAAATAACTGCAGAGAGGACACTTCAGAAACACACAATTAGGAAACAGAAAAAATAAAAATACAGTACTTTTAAAACTGCAAGTTTGTACTTAAGAGAATGGTAAATGCACTACTGCAAGTTTCACTTAGCTTCAACTTCTAATGCAGATGTTTGTAGCAAAGCAAGTCTCTTAGGAGTTGAGCATAAAATCCTTTAACCCAGGCTCTTTTGAACCCGCTTCCACTACAGATTTAAAATTTCTTCCTTGGAAAATATTCTTGGTCACAGTACCATCAGCCAAAAGAATCACTCTCCTCAAAGCCCCTTTACCTGTTTTTTTCACAAAGATCTCCCTAAGGTGGCGTTTGAAGCTAATTTAAATCAATCAGTACATTTTTCTGTCTTCTTTCCAAGGTACTCAAACAAAGGAGAATATCTACTACCTGTGTTAAATGTTCATACACAACTCAGATTCTATACTCACAAGATAAAAGCCTTCAGAAAGAATGATCAATTATTGATTTCCTTTCCCAAACCAGTTGAGAAAGTTTCCAAAGTAACCATATCCAGATGACTGTCAGATTGTATTTCCTTTGTATATCATAAGAGAAATTTACTTTTACCAGATAAACCAAAATCATATTCAACAAGAGCAATTTCTACTTCAACAGCCTTCAACAGAAGATTACACATTGATCACATCTGTGCCACAGCCACATGGACAATGATACATACCTTTATATCTCAGTATAAGTTGGACACTCATTCCAGATTTAGGTACATCCATACTCAGGAATGTCCTTCCTTGATCCCACTCCCTTGGGATTCTATCTCATATGTTTGAATGGACAAAAATAGACAAAACTGGATATGAAAGTTATGTACTTGCTATAACAGTAAATCCATGTTGTCTGATTTTCATCTGCTTCAAGCTTTTCCCTTACCCCCTGACAAATTGTCACCTATGGCTTCTAGATGATTGAGTGGATGTTAGTCCCTGTCTGTGCACTGTCACAGTAATCTGAAATACCTTTCAGCAACTATTTGAGATCACCAAGTTTAGAACTTTCTTTCTGATAAGGGGTTTTCTTTCCCTAGGTAGTTTTTATTATATATTTTAGACTAGTGAGGGCAAAGTCAATCTGAGGTACAGCCTAGAGAATTTTGGGTAGGGGAGGAGTCAGAGCTCTGGATCTGATAAGCTTCGAGACTGGCGCTGAGATTGCATCTGTTAACCCACTTTTGAAGCAGATGAAAATCAGACAACATGGATCTAACGTTATAGCAAGTATAAAACATTTTTATTTGTTGAACATGTATATAGTTTTGTGTATTTGGTCGAAGTTAAAAGGCGCTGGGTTCTGAAACTGTATTTAGTTTTTTGTTTGAGTGTTTTTATTGAAGCAAAAAATAATGTAAATGTGACATGGATTCAAATGAAGATGAGAAGAATCAGATGTTAAAGAGCTGCTGCCAAACAGTGTGTGCATGTAAGACACTCTGGAAAAACACATTCGGAATAACAGTCATGTATAATGAGTGGGATTAATAGCGTTCTGTAATAATGGCTACTCTGCCCATGTTATCATGGAATGCAAATGGAGATACAAGTATATACAAATGCAAAGAGTATGAGGAAATGGATGTAAATAGCAATGTTGTACTAGATGCATTTGGATAGAAATGAACAAGTGAATTTGACAAAGAAAGGATTTCAGGATGCATATTCAGTAGAATATCAAGAACAAAGGAAAGGGAAATAATACTGAGTGCTGGAGTGACTCCTATAGTAACAGAAGAGAAAAAATATAATAAAGGTGGATTTGTGGTAGTAACTGGTTATTGGAGATGGAAAAGGAGAATTGTGCTGGTATGTATTTTTATTCCATGAAAAACTGCTTTTATAAAGCTTAAAAAATGAGGAAAAGTAGTCAGCTTTCAACAGAGAATATGTATGGGTGGAGACTGCAGCTTGATTTGCAATAGTAAGGATGTATCAGAGAAACCCAGAAGACAAAAAAATATAACAAAAGTGGGTAGATTTTTGAAGAAATATATTTGGAATGGAAAAGTTTACATATTATTCCCCAATGTACAATAACTTAGCTAGACTAGATAGAATGTATATTTTATAGGAGCATTGGATTTAAGTGAAAGCTTTGACACACATCCAATAACCATTTGAGATCATGCACTATTAGAGGCTAGGATAAAGATGCAAGGTAATGAAGTAAAAATGAGACATGGGTGCATTCCTTCTGGTTAAAAGCTGAGGGTTTTAAGGAATGAGGGCTAATAGGAAAGATATAAATTTCTTCAAAAGGGATAGCTAGTGAGTGAAATTAAATGAAAATGATGTTTAAAGCTAGGGTAGAAATATAAAGGAGAAAGAGATTTATGAAAGAGGTAAGGGGAATCTAACAGAACAAGAAGAGGAGCAACTGCAGAGTGCTAAATAAAGGATTATTTTGATGGTATGCATGAGTTTAGAAAGATTGCTGTTAACCAACTATTTTTGATAACTCTAGAGCACAAAAACATTTAGCCCAGTGACTTAGGTAATGGAAAGTCAAAAGGGTTGTTCCCAAACTTATGGAGGTTATGACAAGAAAAATAACCAGAGATCCTACAGAGGTATTAGAGATATTTTGGATTTTTTTTATAATCTGTAAAAAGCAGAGGAATGTGGAAACAAAGAAAAGGTGCAAATGGAAATATTTATGGAAGATCTATTTATGCTGAGGTTGGAGGAAGATGAGGCCCAACAGTTAATAGCTAAGATAGGAAGAAACTAGTTAAGCATGGTGATGTATAAAAAACAACAGTGAAGTCTACAGGAACAGATGATATTCCTATGGAAGTTTGATAGGAGAGGAAAATGTGATGAAGATCTGGAATTTTTTGTTTTTAGTAGTATTCTAAAGGGGGGGGGGGACCAGCACCTTGGAAAAAAACTGTTGGCTGCATTATCCAAAACTGAGTAAAGATGCTTCAGACCTAGGTTCATATAGACCTATTTCAATTTTAAACCATGATTTTAAAGTGCTTATGTCTGTAGTAGGTAACCAAATACCAAAGATGTTGCCAAAATTGATAGCTATAGATCAGTGTGGATTTGTTGATGGAAGGCAAACATTTAAACAGGGGAAACAGGATGCATGATAATTTATAGAATATTTCCCCAACAGACACCAGCACAAGAAATATTCACTGAAAACCACTTTTGGTGAACAATAACAAAAGTTTTTTTTTTCCAGGAAGCAAACCCTCTCTGCACTCCCCATGTAGGGGATACCCCCACACACCCATAACATATATACACCAACTCCAAGGTCACACAACATTAGGAAAGTGGCAGTAGTTACTCTTCGCTGAAAGAGGCTTTCAGCAGAATCTCACTCGTGTTGCTGTCAATCAGCAAAACATCATCAACCAATTCTCACATTTCTGAACCAGACAAGGGAGTCCTCTTTCTCATTGGTTACTTGCTTTATATTTAGAGCCATTGGCAAAGAAGATAAGGGACTAACAAATTCAAGGATATAACTGGAACAGTAACCAATAAAAATGTAGCTTTATCTGGAGATATCCTTTTGTACTTGATAAATACAGAAAAGAACACTTTGGTATTATGCAATATTTTGAAAAAGTTTCACGACTTTTCAGGATATAAAATTAATGAAGATAAAACAAAGGCTGCAGTGGAAAGTAATAATTTTTCTGTGCATGCATTGGTTCAACAATGGCCATATTAAAGGACATGATAAGATGAATTATTTAAGTGTATGGATTAAGAAGAATTCTGTTGTAGCAGCTAAGGATATTGTAGGAAGAGACTAAATGAGATGATACAAAAATTGAGAAACTGGAAGCTCTTGATAGATATGGATACTAAAATATACTCAATTACATTTTTTCAATCCCTTTAGTAGTGTATACAAGTCAGGCATATTTTTATGAACCAGACAAAAAGTTAAGGACAATAATTAATAAAGAGTTGAAATTTATTTGGAAGGGGAAAAGGGCAAGAGTTAAGTGGGATAAGTTGATCCTCCTCCTAGAATAAGGAGGTTTAGGATAACTTGATTTGAACGAATACTTTAAAGCTATGCATTTAAGTCTCTTATGTATAAGTCAAGCAGAAGGTTATAAATCAAAGTGGAAAGGGATGATAATGAAGCAGGAATATTTAAGAAATAAGGAGGAGAAGGAGTTTTGATGCAGATCTTCAAGAAGAATAACAACTATACAGAATATTATACTCGCAAAGAAAGTGTTCTAAGACCCAAGCCAACATGGAAATAGAGAAAGCAGATTTTGCCTATAAGGATGACTGCTATTAGGGGTATAGAATATAAGCAAAAGGGAGTTGGAATTTTGTGGAAAAAACTGACAAAAGAATCAACGTATTGGGACCAAATAACCAGAGATGAAAGGTAATGTGATGAAGCCTATCATAAGTTTGGACTACAGGTTAGAAATGTTTCTATATCACATCGTCGAACTTGTATAAGTTCAAATGATGTAATATCGAACCCAAAATTCCGAAACTCAAAAAATAGCGACGCCACTGCACATCAATTTTTTTCCCAGGGAAAAAAAATCAGTGGGCCGTTTTTGGGGCTTTGCTGTTTCCTCCACTGTGGTGTGATCTCGGAGTTTGTATATTTAAATAGGAGGGGTATGGGGGCACAGCTCCCCATGTTGGAGGTGTGGGGGTGAAGCCCCCCACTATAGTTTTAGTTTAAAGTTTATTTATTTTTTTGTTTTTTTGTTAGGGAACAGCGATTTTTTTTTCCCCTGGAAAAAAAATTGGTGTTCCATGTGTTTGTTATTGTGTGGTTTCGGACTTTTGGGTTTGATATTACATCATTCGAACTTATACAAGTTCGACGATGTGATATAGATCCATTAGAAACTGCCTTCCCTACCAAGGATTGATATCATGTTACAGGCAAAGAGAAAGGAATAAGGGGAGTGCTCGGTAAAAGATCAGCTGTGATAGGGTTTTTAGCTGAGTCTAGAACAGAAGCTGCTGTTAAAAAAAGGGAAAATGTGTAGGAATAAAAAATATTGCATAATGACTTAATCAGTCGGGGGAGGTTAGAAACCATTGAGAAGTGAGAGACTTGAAAGGCAATCTACAAAGAAACAACGGAAGGACATCTGTATGGTTTCCAAGTATGCAACACAGTCCAGAAGGTTTAGGATTTTTGCTTGGAAGTGTTTGCATAGGTATTTTTATACCCAAGCAGACTTTAGAGAATTTTTCCTCTTGTAGAGAGCAGATGATAGAGGTGTGATAGAAAAGTGAAAGGTAACTGGGAGCATGTTTTTGGAAGTGTAACAAGTTGGCAGATTTTAAAAGTTCCATACTAAGTACTCTGTCAGAAATATTGGTGGAGCAAATGGTTGAAACTATGAAAATGATTTTTGTATGAGCTCGGACACAGGATCTGAAGTACCTCTACATAGTAAGAGATTGTTTTTGGCAGGAAATATTAAACATAGCAATCATTAAAAGATGAAAATCAAAATCCAAACCAACTATAACTGAAGTACTAAACTTTTACTGTTCTCACATAAAACTTGCACATCTGATTTCAAAATCTATTTCTTTAACAAGACTAAGATTGAAATCATAACAAATGGTAAACTACTGAGTATTACCATAGACAACAAACTTACATTTGACCAATACATACAAAATGCTATTAAAAAAAATCTCATTACAAACTAGAGACACTTTATAGACACAAATATTTTTTCGATCCAAATACCAAAAAGAACTCTTGCAAATACCTACCTGATCCCTTCTCTACAGTGCTCCCATTTTTACTAATCTACACAACACACTCGAAAACAAACTCCAGTCTTGTTTTTACAAAATTAGTAAATTTGGTACAGGCTCATCTTACCACACCCACCACTGCAATGCTCTCAAAGAGTTAAACTGGCTAGAATTGCCACACTATCTTGACTACCTTCAGCTTTCTATTACACAAATTATAATATACAAACCAGATACTTGTCCTGCATTAAAATCTATTCTGCATACCCACATTCCCACCAGAAACTTCCATTCTGCCGATAGACTACTCAAAGATGTACATAAGTCCCCAAAAAAGAGCTGGCCAATGTCTTTACTCTTATGCCATAACTAAGCTTTGGAGCAACCTACCAAACAATGTCACCACTATAGAAAATAACAAAAAGTTCAAGCTTATACTAAAAAACTACCTTGTCAACACATGGATCTACCTTTGCCCTACAAGAAACATCTAATCCCCACTTTCCTATGTTTCTTGTGTCCCTAACCTCTCATCTTCCTCCCCATCCTTTTAACCTCCTTACAACTTTTTTTCCTCCTCTCATCCCCCGACATCTTTCGTCTCCTTTCCACTATTTTTTATCTTAAATTTCTTAATATAACATATCTAATTTTCTCCCTAATAACCTAACCTAACCTAACATTTAAACTCACACTTTTACTTCTACCCTCTTTACTCCTTTCTCTTGCATTAATATTGCTAATAACAAATTTCCTCTCCAGAACCAGCAATTGTTCTTTTCCTTTAAAAATGTTATTTATATCTTGAAAAATATATTTTACATTATTTCTGTCTATAAAAATGCAAATTACTATATACATTATCCACCATTTATTGTACCTCATGCAAATATACAATTTCTGTCATAACTTCATATCATATGTTTTAAATGTTATTTAAATGATGTGCTGTGCTATTATTGTTAATTCTTAAATCAATGTGGAGCCTTTCTCCCCAGGTCTCCTTTGAAAATGGGTCTTTGACCCAGTCGGACTTTCCCGGTTACCAAATGTCAATAAATAAATACATATGCACTTCAACCAGATATGCCTTGCTTTATTCCTCTGCCTAGAAGCCTGCCACTTAGCAGGGCAGCAATACCTAGGGCCTTCTGAAGATCCCGCAACCAAGCTAAGTGGCAAAAAGGCAAGCTTTATTGTAGACTCACCCCCTGTGAATATGCTCAAGAAGGTTACATGCAAAAGAAAGCATGTTCAGATTCCTGCTGAATCCTCCATGACTGATCTTGATGAGGAGTGCACCCAGCTGACCACATGTTTGGGGAATTCCTGGA
Organism: Protopterus annectens; assembly: GCF_019279795.1. NCBI lineage: Eukaryota > Metazoa > Chordata > Ceratodontiformes > Protopteridae > Protopterus > Protopterus annectens. The sequence continues at coordinate 1,813,412,599 of NC_056737.1, read as the reverse complement.
GATGAGGCACCAGAAGGGGGAGACATCATCGCTTGCAGAGTACTAATCTGAAGGGTTTTTGGTTTACCCAGCAATCCTTCTGGGTCATCTCTCCACTGATGGACATTCTCAAATCAACCATCAGTATAGCATGAAAACAGCCCAACTATGGTAACTTCTCTATGTAAGAAGGTGGATCATGTCCTCCAGTCTCCTAGTCAATGAAGTTTCTGGTCAAAGATTTCCCAGACAGACAACCTTTTATTCAGCTGTGGCTCTAAAACTAAATTCTGATGCTACAGAGTCAAGAAGTTGACCTAATAGAAAAAGAACAGAGAGTGGCAGATCACCTTAAGAAATAAGTGCATGCATCTTCCCCTTTTTTCTTTAAAGGTGCTCAGTTATTTGGCTTGTGGTGTTCCATAAAGAGATTTCAGATAAATTCACCTGGCAACTCCATTGATACTTGATAGACCTGCCAGGGACAGACATCTATCCCAGTCAGCAAGTGTCTTGACCATTATCTAATTCATGATATTTATGCATTGCCTACAGTGCAACTACTGACGGTCACACACAGATTTAATGTGAATACCAAGGCGAGTTTATTTTCCTTTTTTCACAAACCTTGTTTACTTGGGACATAAGAGAAATCGTGAAAGTACAGAAAAGGAAGGCAAGATAATCATGGCTGTGAGCGTCAAATTTCATCCATCTGATTACTCCTTTTGAAGGATCCAGAGCCAATGCCACTTGTGATTCAGGTATGACACATAGCAAGACGACATGCTCAGAAAAAGTCATACCTTCCAGTGAATTTCCAGAGAGGTCATCAGCAAAGATGGAGTGAAATCAGCAACTATCAGGTAGCAGTAAGCCATATGGTGATGATCAGCAGCAACCATGAGGTCTTGCTGGACTGTCTCCCTTTGGAGGCATTTGGAGTCTTCCTTCACTCCATCTGGACTAGAGCAGTCATATCTGAAAGTTACAGGACTCAGTTTCTTTCTATTCCAATCCCAAATTCCTTAGTCTAACCAACATCCTGCCCATCAACAAATAGGTAGTCTCCTTCACTAAAGAGACATCCAGAAGGTCGCAACAAGCTGTGCTTTTCAGTGTGAAAATGTTAAGGGACATCAAGCCCAGACTAGAACTAAATGACCTAAATGCCGTCACCCCAAAGGGAAATCTGTACTGTAGTCAATTAATCCTTTCTTTCTTAGCTGAAAGAGAATAGATATGTTAGACAAAAACCAAGGAATCCACCACGATAAAGGAGAATGAAACTTTTATTCCACAATGCAAGACAAAAAACGAGCGCTTTCACATACGTCGAGTATGCTTCATCAGGTTACAATTTAATAAGTAAAATCACCCTGCTTATATACTCAACTGAGCAGCATAATTAGGTAATCAAACAATTATAATAATTACTTGATCAAGTAATCAAACAATGAAGCATTTGTTGAACTTTTTAAACAGACATTCCATCATTTTACTTCTGTTCCTTAGTCTGTTGACATAAGTTAAAGCAGCTACATCAATAAATAAATAGAGTAAAATAAAATGCAAATATATATCTCTATAGATATTAAATATATATATTCACTCTGTATAAAATATATATAATATATAAAAAATATTAATGTAAGAAATTGTTTATATATAAAAATTGTTAACAATTTCCTTATATCTTTAAAAATAGTAGTTTAAAAAATATATTCGTGCAGTATTTATCTCCAATGTAACCAAACTACATATCAGGTGTATAATAGAAATAACATAGCTAAAAATGCATACTTGTGTATAAATGTATATATAAATATGAAATATTAAGAATCAATTATGGAGCACATACTGTGTAGTATAATTAATGTATATAGCCAGCTATATGGATACTGTATAAAAAATACTGTATAAAAATAAAAATATATAAAGCGTATATCCAACTTGTCCTATGTGCTTATGAATAGTGCATAATAACAAGTGTCTAAGCACTATAACTCATCAATTCATCTCCAATACTATCTATCTCCCTATAAATATAAATAAGTTGATACAATGATTGAGTGTCTACTATATAATCTGCTGCTCTATTCAATATGTATAAAGCCTGGCACATATAAATATAAAGATAAATGTAATGGATGCAGAATTTTTATCAATAAAAAATATAAGATGAAAAGTCTGGTATTATATCAATAGAAACAAGACTATTATATATGTGATATATAAACAATATCTCTCATTTGGAGCTTTATCTAAAACATATAATCTTATCTACGTGCTTCCAATACTGGTTTTATACTGATGTTAATATTTAATCCAGGTTCTATGTGTGCTCGTAGTTTAAATATCCAATCTAGCTCTGCCATAGCTAATGTATTCATTCTATCTCCACCTCTCGCTGAGGGTTTAATTATTTGTAACACTCTAAAATCAAAATAATGATCTTGATTAAGACTAATATGCTTAGCTAAAGCATTTGTTAGAGTCATTTTTCTGATGTCATATGTATGATTATAAATACGATCTCTAAGCCTTCTAGAGGTGAGACCTACATAGAATGCTTGGCAGTTCTTACAAGTGGCTAGGTATTTTAGATTAGTAGTGTTACATGTAGCACATATAAGAAACTTGTGTGTATATTCCAAATATGGTGTTGTAAATTCACTTCCTGTATTAATATATTTACACATGTTGCATTTTCCACATGGCCGAGTTCCCATCTTAAGGCCAATATCTCTATTGATGTTGGGTTTCTTGATTATTTTATCTATACATAACCATCTTTTCAGATTCTTAGCATTTCTATATCTGAAATGTGGTGTAATTCCTACTAGATCTTTATGGCCATTGTCCATAATGAGGATATCCCAATTCTCTTGTATAATTCTTATAATATTGTGGTTATCATTAGTGTATTTCAAAGTAAAGGCTATAGTGCCTTCTTTTTTGTTATTTCTAGGCATATATTGTATGCCCTTGTTATACCACTGTTTAGCTGTTGTATGCAACTGGACTCCACTATTGGACTTATTTATAAGACCAACTGGATACCCTCTATCTGCAAATAGCTTATCCAGCAGTGTAAGTTGTTCATTTCTCTCTAGTGTACAGGTACATAACCTAGTAATCCTAGCTCTTTGATTCTTTATTATATTTGAAAAAATGAATCGAGGATGCATGCTGTTGTAATTCAAAATTGCATTCTTCCAGCAAGGTTTTCTAAATAATTGCGTAATAAGCAAATTATTATCATCTTTCAAAATAGATATGTCTAAAAAGTCAATCTTGTTATGTGAAAATTCTAGAGTGAATCTTAAAAAATCAGTCATTGTTTCCAAATAATTAACTAGTTCTATTAAATCTGACTGTTCTCCCTTCCAAAATATGAGAATGTCATCAACAAACCGTCTGTATAGGACAATGTTGTCCATATAATGGGTGTTGAACAAATATTTAGATTCCCAATAGTACATAATGTTAGCGTACGAATTTGCACATGGGGTGCCCATTGCCACACCCCATGTTTGCATAAATAGATTGTCTTTAAACATAAACGCATTATTTTCTAAGACTAAAGTCAGCAATGTACATATTAAATATTGCATATCCTTGTTTAAGGATTTCTCTTCTAATAGTACATCCCTTGTTGCCTCGACTCCATAGTCATTAGGTATGACTGTAAAAAGATTTTTGACATCTAATGATACCAATATTAAAGATGAAACGTTGTCTATCCGGCCCATTAACTGTTCTATGTCATCCAGCAAGGAATATGTATCATTTAAAATAGTAGGTATTCGTCTGACAACAGGACCTAATTTAGATTCCACATACTTAGATATGTATTCTGTCACCCATTTTTCCCCTGCCACAATGGGTCGCATGGGTGGGGGGTGCTCCATTTTATGTATTTTCGGGGGCCCTTTGATGTTAGGAACAATGGGTGTATTAATTAAAAAATAATCATATAGTTGTTTGGTAATTAATCTGCACATAAGTAAATCATACAACATATCCTGCACTGTATTAATGATCTTATTTAATCTATTTTTGTCAATTTCTTGGTATTTGTCAGTATCACTTAACATTTTAAGCATTAATTCATCATAGAACAAGGTGTCCAATACCACAATGCCTCCCCCTTTATCAGCTGGTCTTATGGTTAGCAACTCATTTCTAGATAAATTCTGCAGTGCTTGAAATTCTTCCAAATTAAGATTATAGAAAATCCTTTCATATTTCTTCCCCTTTCTTATATCTGAAAAGTATTTATAAAAATCATTCTCACACTTCCTTATGAAACAATGCACATTAGGGAGAACTTCAGGGATAAAAACGCTTTTTCTCTTATGGTATATATCACTATCTAAGTTGTTCTCTACTCCTTTATCTTTATACATTAGTTTCAAAGATAGTGTGCGTGTAAACATTCGTAGATCTACTAAAAGTTCAGCTAAATCACTGCTTTGGGATGGTATGAAAGAAAGTCCTTTATTTAATAAACTGTGTTCACTAGTTGTAAGGCAATGGCTAGATAAATTAAACACAAGTTCATTCATTGACGTTTCCTCCATTCTTCTATGGCTTCTTCCGAGAATTTCCGTTTTCTTCTGCCTTTGCTGCTTGACCTCATCCTGTTCTCCTGTCGATACCGGACTGGCAACAGTAAAAAACCTTGTGATGTCATGGCCATAGTTGTCTTGGGTCTCGCTCCATTGGATGAAGACGTTTGTAAAGCTTCCTGGTTCGGAGGCGGAGTATTAAAGACATCTGCTCCTATTGGATGGATGCTCTGTTCATTATTAACTGTGTTTCTCTGAGAATCCCTTCCCAGAGATGGTGCCGTTTCATTTAAGGTGGAAATGTCTAAGTTAGTATTCTCAACACAACCATTTGGTCTAGGTGGACGTTTAGTCATCTCATCATAAGAATTATGTTGATTTTGGGTGTTTACCCTCGGCCAGACAAAAATCTGACCGGAAACAAAGTCATTATAGTCTCTTACGAGTTTCTTATGCTTCAGTTGTTGTAATCTTTCACCAAAAGCTATTACTTGTAAAAACATGCTCTCTAATTTTTTACGATGAATTTCCCCTTTAAATCGTTTCAGCAGATCTTTATGTAGCTCATCAGCTTTTTCTGTGAGCTCCTTCTCAATAGGAGTGAAGTACTCTATAAGCAAATGGATATATTGTTTGCTAAAGTTAATGTTCAACTCTTGCCACTTTTTTAATAGAGTGGGATGTGTTTCGCCGTATGTAGGCATGCACAGAATGCACATGCCTCTAGGGATAACATTGAAGTGTAGACATGCTTCGAGATGCCGTCTCTGCCAAGTAAGTCTGTTAAGCTTATATAACACATTTTCCAATTCCCTCAAATTCACATAGAACTCTTTATGTAGCGGTACAGTACCTGTTTCATTGGTGGTAGGAAGATGCAGTTCCAAACCCAATAAAGGGTTTGCTTGTTGTTGAATAACTTCTTTCCATTTGGTAGTATATTCCGCTGGTGCCGGATTATAATCAAGTTCAACTGACGAGTTCTCCATCATGTGAAGGTAACAGCAACCCAAAACGACAAAAAGTATCAGCAAAAACAGGCTAGTTACCATCCAAAGGATCCCAACGTAGTAGGCACACGAATATTAGACAAAAACCAAGGAATCCACCACGATAAAGGAGAATGAAACTTTTATTCCACAATGCAAGACAAAAAACGAGCGCTTTCACATACGTTGAGTATGCTTCATCAGGTTACAATTTAATAAGTAAAATCACCCTGCTTATATACTCAACTGAGCAGCATAATTAGGTAATCAAACAATTATAATAATTACTTGATCAAGTAATCAAACAATGAAGCATTTGTTGAACTTTTTAAACAGACATTTCATCATTTTACTTCTGTTCCTTAGTCTGTTGACATAAGTTAAAGCAGCTACATCAATAAATAAAATGCAAATATATATCTCTATAGATATTAAATATATATATTCACTCTGTATAAAATATATATAATATATAAAAAATATTCATGTAAGAAATTGTTTATATATAAAAATTGTTAACAATTTCCTTATATCTTTAAAAATAGTAGTTTAAAAAATATATTCGTGCAGTATTTATCTCCAATGTAACCAAACTACATATCAGGTGTATAATAGAAATAACATAGCTAAAAATGCATACTTGTGTATAAATGTATATATAAATATGAAATATTAAGAATCAGTTATGGAGCACATGCTGTGTAGTATAATTAATGTATATAGCCAGCTATATGGATACTGTATAAAAAATACTGTATAAAAATAAAAATATATAAAGCGCATATCCAACTTGTCCTATGTGCTTATGAATAGTGCATAATAACAAGTGTCTAAGCACTATAACTCATCAATTCATCTCAAATACTATCTATCTCCCTATAAATATAAATAAGTTGATACAATGATTGAGTGTCTACTATATAATCTGCTGCTCTATTCAATATGTATAAAGCCTGGCACATATAAATATAAACATTTAAACTCACACTTTTACTTCTACCCTCTTTACTCCTTTCTCTTGCATTAATATTGCTAATCACAAATTTCCTCTCCAGAACCAGCAATTGTTCTTTTCCTTTAAAAATGTTATTTATATCTTGAAAAATATATTTTACATTATTTCTGTCTATAAAAATGCAAATTACTATATACATTATCCACCATTTATTGTACCTCATGCAAATATACAATTTCTGTCATAACTTCATATCATATGTTTTAAATGTTATTTAAATGATGTGCTGTGCTATTATTGTTAATTCTTAAATCAATGTGGAGCCTTTCTCCCAAGGTCTCCTTTGAAAATGGGTCTTTGACCCAGTCGGACTTTCCCGGTTACCAAATTTCAATAAATAAATACATATGCACTTCAACCAGATATGCCTTGCTTTATTCCTCTGCCTAGAAGCCTGTCACTTAGCAGGGCAGCAATACCTAGGGCCTTCTGAAGATCCCGCAACCAAGCTAAGTGGCAAAAAGGCAAGCTTTATTGTAGACTCACCCCCTGTGAATATGCTCAAGAAGGTTACATGCAAAAGAAAGCATGTTCAGATTCCTGCTGAATCCTCCATGACTGATCTTGATGAGGAGTGCACCCAGCTGACCACATGTTTGGGGAATTCCTGGAGATGAGACATCAGAAGGGGGAGACATCATCGCTTGCAGAGTACTAATCTGAAGGGTTTTTGGTTTACCCAGCAATCCTTCTGGGTCATCTCTCCACTGATGGACATTCTCAAATCAACCATCAGTATAGCATGAAAACAGCCCAACTATGGTAACTTCTCTATGTAAGAAGGTGGATCATGTCCTCCAGTCTCCTAGTCAATGAAGTTTCTGGTCAAAGATTTCCCAGACAGACAACCTTTTGTTCAGCTGTGGCTCTAAAACTAGATTCTGATGCTACAGAGTCAAGAAGTTCACCTAATAGAAAAAGAACAGAGAGTGGCAGATCACCTTAAGAAATAAATGCATGCATCTTCCCCTTTTTTCTTTAAAGGTGCTCAGTTATTTGGCTTGTGGTGTTCCATAAAGAGATTTCAGATAAATTCACCTGGCAACTCCATTGATACTTGATAGACCTGCCAGGGACAGACATCTATCCCAGTCAGCAAGTGTCTTGACCATTATCTAATTCATGATATTTATGCATTGCCTACAGTGCAACTACTGACTGTCACACACAGATTTAATGTGAATACCAAGGCGAGTTTCTTTTCCCTTTTTCACAAACCTTGTTTACTTGGGACATAAGAGAAATCGTGAAAGTACAGAAAAGGAAGGCAAGATAATCATGGCTGTGAGCGTCAAATTTCATCCATCTGATTACTCCTTTTGAAGGATCCAGAGCCAATGCCACTTGTGATTCAGGTATGACACATAGCAAGACGACATGCTCAGAAAAAGTCATACCTTCCAGTGAATTTCCAGAGAGGTCATCAGCAAAGATGGAGTGAAATCAGCAACTATCAGGTAGCAGTAAGCCATATGTTGATGATCAGCAGCAACCATGAGGTCTTGCTGGACTGTCTCCCTTTGGAGGCATTTGGAGTCTTCCTTCACTCCATCTGGACTAGAGCAGTCATATCTGAAAGTTACAGGACTCAGTTTCTTTCTATTCCAATCCCAAATTCCTTAGTCTAACCAACATCCTGCCCATCAACAAATAGGTAGTCTCCTTCGCTAAAAAGACATCCAGAAGGTCCCAACAAGCTGTGCTTTTCAGTGTGAAAATGTTAAGGGACATCAAGCCCAGACTAGAACTAAATGACCTAAATGCCGTCACCCCAAAGGGAAATCTGTACTGTAGTCAATTAATCCTTTCTTTCTTAGCTGAAAGAGAATAGATATGTTGTTGTGATGCTACTGTCCATATCAAAGTTGCCAAGCAGTCTAGGGGACCTCTATGCTTCTGAGTTTGAATCAGTCATTACCTGTTCCAGACCCTTCCATTTGGTGTCAAGTAGATGTGTCTAGTAAAAGCTCACCAGAGACTGTAAGGAGCCAAGGTGTTCCCTTCTGAATGGCTTGAAGCTGCTCCCTCTGCTTAAGATCTGGAAATAAGAAAGGAGTCTCTGACTGTTAATCTACTCTATTGGGATAACAGTAAAACTTGCTTCCTGGATTTCTGGTTTGGTGCTGAACAGAGGATTCTTAGCTCTCAATGCAGTCTGCCTGGAAAAATAGAACATTTTTAGCTAAAAGCACTAACAAAATATTTCAGTACTAAAATAAGTGACTTAACTTGATATCTACTAATTAAAGGAGGAGGAGGAAGAAGTGTGACCTAAATATCCTCCAAGAGAGTCAGACTGATAAAATACAAATCAAAATATGATTCAGTGCCCAAATGGTCCAGTAGAAAAGGAAGAAGAAAGGGAAATTGAAGAAATGGCCTCAATGAGCAAAACACTGGAAAGAATATATGAAAAAAAATTAAGTGGAACATACTTGTTGGACAATGTAAAATTATAAAAGGTTGGAAGGAACAGAGGAGGCACAAATAGCAATGAAGTAATAGTGAAGATAAAAAAAACAACAGAAACGTAGATAAACTAGTGGAAATAGTGGCTTTCTTGGAAGATGTTAATGAAAAGCTTGTAGAGCTGAAGGATAGAGCCAGGAGACAAAGCCTGTGTTTCACCAACATTCCTGAAGGAAAAGAGAGAAGTAATTGCCTGGATTTCTGAGGAAGCAGCTGTGAGAGTTGACTGATTTACAAGAATTAGAAACCATGGACAGGGCACACAGGGTAATTGTTGCTACCCAAGGGATAATGAAGACCACAAAGCCCATATTAATGAAATGCCAAAACTTCCAGTTTAAAGAAACTATTCTACTGAAACTTTGGAAAAAAGGAAAAGCATAGAACTGGAGGGCTCTTGGGTATTTACTGACAATGACTTATCTTCCAGTAGGAGGACAAGAAGTAACAAGTTTGTTCTATTAATAAAAGTGAATTGTTCACTCGACTGCCTGGAGGTTTTTCTGAGTACTTAGCTTCATCTACAGCCATCCGTTTACAAGTTTGTTTTTTCGCTGTGGAAGCTACACACTTCGGAGGTTATTGGTTTGATTTTGGGTGTGTACTCAGAGAACCAAGGGTAGTAGCCTGCCTTACTTACGCTATGAATTTAGAAGGGCAGGAAGAGCTTGGTTTGACCAGGAAGTTAATTGGTCAGCTTACGGAACTTGTGAATCTACTCACACCAGTGTGCTCGAACTTAATTCTGTTAAGAAGTGATGACAGATCACAAGGAACCGAAGGGTTAGTTCAACAGCAGCACAAAAGGAAGAGGGAGCTTATGGGCGAGAACGAGGACGCCGGCGACCTAGGAACTTTACTAAACTCTGATTTTGATCCTCGTAATACGCCGAATATTTTCGGTGAAGGAAGTAGTGGTTCCGGTCAAAGGGGAACGATTCACAAGGACTTAGGAGCTAGACCTAAAACCACACCAGGTACTGTTGTTAATAATACTACCACTACCACTAATGAGTGGCTTCAAAAGAACTTTAATTTCCAAAATACTGACTATATGAGAAAAAGTGTTGCAGATGGTGACACATATAGCACTAAATTAGAGAAATTGTATAAATTAATGCTACAATATAGAACATGTGTTATTGAAAATGCCTACTTGAAGGAATGCATTAAAAAGGAAATAGTCCCAAAAGGACTTCGTATATGTAAATACCCCAATAATGTGCAAATGGGGACTGTTTTTTATGAAAATTTATTGAAAACGTTTAACAAATGTGGTTTGGAAGTTGTGCAACATATTATTGATGAGAATGAGAGAAAGTTAACACTTTTAGATAGGGACATTGTTGAAATTGATTTATGTATTAAAAGTGATATGATTTTTGGTATCAAAGAAGAGAAGGAGAAATATTTTAAAATTAGAGGTGACATAGATCTGAAATGTGATGAAATTATACAACGTAAATGGAACAAATTAAATAGCGATATTTATGAATATGCAAATGATTTGAGTTACCCTAAACCTTTACAAAAATACTTTAAAGGTAGTAAGAATTATGGTAACAATTATAATATTAACAACAATTACAATAATAACAATAATAATAATAACAACAACAAAAATGCAAGTAAATATCAAAGGAGGAATAGTAGGAATTATAACAGGGAAAGAATAGAAGAGCAACTATATGACCTAGATTTTCCCCCCCTTGGATATGAAAATCATGAAATATTTTTTGAACAAGAAAATGATAGGAGAATGAATTTTCAGACACGAGGGGGGAAAAGGGGAAGAGGGAGATTCAGTCATTAAATACCCTCACCCATTTGGACATGGGTCAAGAACAAAATCTTGATTCAGTACTTGAGACCAATTACGAAGTGGGAAATGACATGGTTATTAGTTCTTATATTAATTCGAACTTTAATTTGAACCTCAACATTGACATAGTAGCAGAAAATAATGTCAATTATGAGATAGGGGATAACAATATTATTAGGGAAGATGTCAAAAATAGTTTTGAGGGATTTTCTATATATAATTTTAGTAATTATACGCTTGACAAAAAACATTTTAGTCTATTTAGTAAAGGATTAAAATATATTCCATCCAAAAAAGGTGATATGGCTAGTACTATAATAGATATGAAACTTTTCTTAAGGAAAATCAACTTAACTATTTTGGCTTCTAGAGCTGGCTTTAATAATAAAAAAGATTATAGAGAAAACAAAGAAACTAAGGAATTAAATAGGAAATCAACATACAATCCTCCCCTTTTACCACAAATTAAGAACTTGGAAATGGTAATGGAAAGGGAAATAAGAAAGAAAATTGCCAAGAAAGGAACTTATTTCTATCAGAATTTGACAAGGGAAGAGAACGAGTTATTGAAAGAAATTGTAGATGACAAAACAGTGAGAATCATGAAACCTGATAAAGGGGGTGGGATTGTGATAATGGATAAGATTCTATATGAAGCAAAGATGAATTTCATCCTAAACAATGAAGACAATTATTGTGTAGTTTCACAACAAGAGGTCGAGACTGCACATAAAAAAATTGAGATATTAATTCAAGATTTACATTTAGAAAAAGTTATAGATATTAAAACTGTTAATTATCTAAAGGTGGAAAAACCAAGGGTAGCCACAATCTTTGGCATACCCAAAATACACAAAAATCAGGAAAATCCCCCTTTAAGACCCATAGTGTCAGCAGCTGGGGCAATAACAGTTCCATTAGCTAAATATGTTGACACAAAAGCAAAGCATATATGGGTAAACAATAGTACTATTTTGAAAGACTCTTGGGATTTCCTAAGGGAAATAACACCTAAACTTTTTAGAGAAGACATTATATTTATAACTATAGACATAGTTGATTTGTTCTCTTGTATTCCGTATCACGAAGGAATGAAACTGTTAGAGGAAAGTATTTTTTTTGACAATACTATGACTCAAGAAGAAAAAATAGCTACAGTCAGCTTTATGGACGTGATATTGAAAAATAATTATTTAATTTTTAATGGTGAATACTACAAGCAAAAATCTGGAGTTTCAATGGGAGCGGCATGCGCCCCCACATATGCGAATTTAGTACTATCCAGATGGGAAGAAAAATATATTGTAAATTCCAAATATAAAGATAAATGGGTACTTTACCATAGATATTTGGACGATATGGTTATGTTTTGGACTGGGGATATAAATGACTTTTTTGAATTCATGGACTATTTAAATACCACCACAAGTTTCTTGAAATTTACTTATACTACAAATAAGGAAATATTAAACTATTTAGATGTTGAGATTTATAAATACAAGAGTAATTTTGAAACAAAGGTATATAGGAAACCAACGTATGTTAATTCTTTTTTACACTTTGAAAGTGCACACCCCTTCCATAGTAAGAAAAACATCCTAAAAGGACAATTTGTGAGGGTGTCTAGGATGACAAGTAGACAAGAGGACTTTCACGAAGAATGTGATAGATTAGAAAACATGTTTCTAGACAAAGGTTATCTTAGTGAATTTATAAAAAATATAAGGAAAGAAGTGGAAATAGGTAGAAGTGGAAGATTTCACCCTATTAAAGGGATTGGAAGAAATATTGATGTTGGTTTTGGGAACGAAAGGACAGAGAATATAAGAAAAATAGATGGTGAAACAGAAAGTCATCAAAGAAGATTAATATTAGAGTACAACTCCCTAAACAAAGATATAGGAGGAATATTCAACAGAGAATGGAAAACATTCCTAACATATACTGATATTGAAGAGGTTAGAGAGATAGTACCTAAAATTGTTTATAAAAATCCACCTAACATTAAGAATATGGTTGAAAGTAAAGGGAAATTCAAGAGAATGAATTTGGGTGAACTAGTAGGAACTTTTAAGTGTGGAAGATGCCCCCAGTGTATTTTTATAATAAACAAGGAAGAAATACACCTGGAGAGCAGAAATAAAACAATAAAAAGTTTTAGGTATTATAATTGTGAAACTCAAAGAGTAGTATATTTAGCGACCTGCCAAAAATGTCAATCTTTCTATATTGGAAAGACAGAGAGACCACTAAAAAGGAGGGTCTATGAACATAATTATGATATTAAAAAAGAAAGAGAAACAAACGCCCTTTATAAACACACAAAAATTTGTTCAGGTGCAACCTACTTGTTTTTTGTATTAGAACAGATTCAGATTGATCCCAGGGGAGGCCCATGGGAAGACACATTAGAAAGTAGGGAGCTTTGGTGGCAGGTACATTTAGACGCTAGTAAAAGTCCAGGATTAAATGACTATATATCCATAGGAGCTATATTAAGACTAAAAGCAAATAAAATTTAAAAGATTGAATCCCAGATTTTAACACTAGGGGGCAGTAGACCATAGAAGAACTAAATAAACTTACATTAATATTATTAAATAAAAATATAACTTGTTTATTTCAGTTTGAAATGTTATCCCCAACCTCACATAATAATAACAGATTTTATGACATTTATTAGACATATTTATTAAGTCCCTATAAATTTAACATTTACAAGGTATACAATATTCATTTTGTTACTAGTTTGGTTTTAAACACACTTAATGCACTTTATATTTATTAATACTCTTATATTAATATTTATATATATTTATATATTTATTTATTCATATATTTATATATTTTTTATGTCTATACATATATAAACAGTTATGTTTTTAAGCATTTTTAATTTTTTATATCAATCGGATGTGGCACAGACAACATTGACTTTCCTTTCGTATCAAGAAGTGATCAAGAATTAAACATTCTTTATAAGTACGTAATGTCAACACACTGTATGGCCTTAAGTTAACTGAGAATATATATATGTAATGGCAGATGCAAGCCTAACATTGAGATAAACCTTCACTAAGTGTATGGCATAACAGTGTGAGTAAGAACACAGAGGAATGTATGTCTTTTGGAATATGGGTCTGTGTGCACTACGGAGATGCTTATTAATAATTAATTTAATGCTCATGAATATTCATGAGAAACTGAAGCCGATAGGGCATTTTAAAATGTGGAAATTGAGTGTTATTGGCACATTTTTTTAATTAGTAAGACATTTACCTATTTAAATGTTACATTGCACAACTACCTTACATCTGATGAAGTCCCACATTTGTGAGACGAAAACGCGAGTATTATATGTAGAAGAGCGTTAATTTATTTTAGTGTGGTTTATTAATAAAAGTGAATTGTTCACTCGACTGCCTGGAGGTTTTTCTGAGTACTTAGCTTCATCTACAGCCATCCGTTTACAAGTTTGTTCTTTTCTTTAAGAAATGCAGAAGTGCAGGGCTAAAGTTTACAATGCTAGCAGGGATCAAGACTTTTCTTGACTCAGAGCAGGTTGCAGTAAAACTGGATAACAGTCAGTGTGAACAGCACCAAAGTATTCTACAAAATTATCAGGCTGCAATGAAAGAAAGAAGGGAAGTTAATTTTAGTGGTGGAAAGGAGAGGCTATCTGTGAAACTGTTCAGTGTTTGTTAAAGGAAACTGGAAGATAAACAAAGAGAAATTAAGAGGGCAGCTACTGAGATTTTGGCCTCCATGGAAGCAATCATAATGACAGTGCTGCAACAGTTAGCAAAAGTGAAAGATCTCTGGCCTTTAGAACTAAAAAGCAGCTTTTCTTTTACTTATTACTAAGTGAAATGGATACTAAGTAAACGGAAGCTGCAAAAGGCAAAACAATTCAGTATCACTTTTCTTCCATTGTATTTCTTTATTATAAGGTGTGCAGGCTGTTTCTCTTATATATACGATACATTTAGTGAAGCTCCTGAGGTACCAACATAGATCCTACCCACTGTCCTGTACTTTACCTTGTTCTTCCTGTCCTCTCCCTGTTTTCTGACCACATCAATTTACCAGCATTATGGGCAGACAATTTCCCAGTTTCTCCAGCTAACTGGTCGACATGGGCATCCTGAGGCAATGTAACAATTGCCTCATGTACACTGACAACCCACTTCTTTTAGTCCACACAAATTCATTATGTGAGAGATTTGTCTATGTCAAGAACTTGGAATCCAGGCTCTCTCACTCACCAGTCAGTTCATCTGATACAAAG
This sequence comes from Protopterus annectens, assembly GCF_019279795.1. NCBI lineage: Eukaryota > Metazoa > Chordata > Ceratodontiformes > Protopteridae > Protopterus > Protopterus annectens. The sequence goes on along the minus strand of NC_056737.1, from coordinate 1,813,397,463 downwards.
CAGGTTGTTAGCATGCACACCTCACCTCCTGCACCTACCAAACCAACAACACATAAACCTACATACGTGGAGGTCCTTAACAGGAAGCTTACCTAAACATCATAGCCCTCCTAAACACAAGCATACTTCACATAATACATCCTCTGCAGAACATAGTGCACATATTATATCATACACCAGTGTCTCACCAGTCAAGCCCCTAAAGCATAACACAAAAACAAACATCATAGTCATAGGCGACTCAATTGTGAGACACACAGATTTCTCTCTCACCAGGTTGGATAAGGAAAAGGTCATGAACAGCTGTCTGTCAGGTGCCAGGATCCACCACATCACACGCAATTGAGTCTCTCAACAACAGGCACTGTTATGATTCCATCATATTCCATGATGGTGTGAACGACTTCAGACATACCTCAGTGGACTATATGAAGACAGACATGACTGAGCTCTCTGATTATGTGTCTCCGGCAAGTCTGTCCCTAGCCTTAAGCAGCATTTTACCTTTGCCTAGGATGATACCTCAATACAAACAAAAAATGACTGATTTCAGCAATTGGCTTAGTTTCTGGTGCCATTCAAAGGGGATCCAGTATCTGTTAGCCTGGGATGACATGGTCAACAGACCTAGATGCTTTGCCAGAGATGGACTTCATCTGTCATCCCTGGGATTTCAGTTACTGGCTAAGGCTCTTGCCATCACCATAGTGCCTTTTTTAGGCAATGTCACAAGAACAAAATTCCTGACGTAAAAATACCCTCTAAAAACAACCTCAAAGTTATGCTGCTAAACACTAGAAGTCTAAACCAGAAACTGCACTCACTGGACGCAGTCCTCACCCTGGAAGATGCTGACATTTGTGCAGTCACTGAAACCTGGTTTAAGGCTGTGGAGAGCACCCCAGCTATACCAGGTTACATTTCATTCCACACGTTCAGACCGCAAACTGAAGGCATGAGAACTAAAGGAGGTAGTATATTTTTGTGTCTTTCGGCTTTTCCCAGTTAGAGGTCGCCACAGCGGAACTCCGGTCCGCTAATGATTGGTAGTGGATTTTTACGTACCAGGTTACCAGCCCTGACGCACAACCTTCAACGAAGGCACGCCCCATTCACGTATGCCTCCACACAGAAGACGCTCTAGCTGAGAATCGAACGGGACAACATCTTGCTATGAGGTGACAACACTACCGCAGCACCACCACCGCAGTACTACAAAGGAGGTAGTATATGAATATTCATTAAAGATAAATACACCTCTAGATTGGTTAAACAGTACAATTCCTTTGAATTACTTCAGGTGCAAGTGACTGTTGGTAAGACCCCTCTACAGGTCACTGCCAGATATAGGACCTCCTCTATGAATCAGGACATCCACTCAGCCTATTTAGATCTACTTGAGTCAATCAAGATACAACCAAACACCCTGGTTTTGGGTGACTTTAATTACATGTTCATAGACTGGGTAAATTATATGTGTTCTAACTCACTTGCCCAGAGGTTTCTGGACTTTGTTAACTCCAATGCCCTGGATCAGCTGGTTGACACACCCACTAGTAGGGCTGAAACATCCTGGACCTGGTGCTCACCAACATGGAGGACTGCTGCACCCCCCCCCCCCCCGCAGTGTGTGGCCATCCCTGGTGAGATTTGACCACAAATCAGTCTCACTAGAACTAACTATAACACAAGAGCCCCCCTTAGCGACAACTAGACTAAAAAAACTTCTCCAAGACCAATTACAATCTCTTACATGACAGTATAAATAGCTTCATAGCCCCTTCTCCCACTGATGGAACATACACATATGCTGAGTTATACACCAATGCTTTATAGAAGCACATATACAATTGTATTGATTCTGCTGTACCTGATAGAACCAAAGCAAGATCTTCAAGGAAAAACAAACCTGCCTGGTGGACAGCTCCCATTAATAGGCTATACAATAGGAGAAAGAAATTGCTGTCTAAGAGTAGGAAGGAATGGTCTTAAAACTGGAAACACACCTTCCTCAACTTAGACAAGCAAATAAGACTCCTAGTAAAGTCCTCCAAATCTAACTACAAATCCAGATTAGCTTCTCTAGCTAAGGATAACCACAAGGCATTCTTTAGTTAGCTCTGTAACCTCAAAGGTAAGGCCCAGATTTGTGCTGAACTCATAGTTAATGGTACTACAAATATAGAACCTGTGGATATGACAAACCTGCTGGCTGACAAGTTCAGTGAAAACTTCACTCCCCTGTCCCCGACACATATACCCCCAAAGCATTCCTAACACTTGTCCCACACATAATATCTCAGAGGAGCAGGTTTTAAATGCCCTCTCCAAGGCCAAAAACACAGCCTCTATGGGACCAGACAACATCCTGGGCTGTGTTCTACATGGGTTAAAACAGGAATTAACATCACCATTGATCATGCTTTTCAGTCATGGCCTAAGAACTGGCATCACCCCTTTGCATAAAGGGGGTGCATACATGGACTCTGGGAACTATAAACCCATTAGCCTGTCCAGCCTTATCTGCAAAGCCATGGAATAAGTCAAGTCATCATGGACCTTATTAAGAAATATAAAGGAAATCTCCAAACACTTGTCCCCACTCAGTTTGGCTTTGTTAAGGGGAGATCATGCCTGTTCAACTTGGTGAACTTCTTCAAGACAGTCTCCAAAGCCCTAGATGAGGGCAAATCTGAGCATGAGGCCTACCTGGACTTAGCCAAGGCCTTGGCACAATCCCCCACTCAGGCATCATTGATAAACTCACCCAGCTGGATATCACCATATATACTGTCAGGTGGGTTGCAAACTGGCTCACTGATAAAATTCATATGGTCAAAATAGGGGACTCCACTTCCTCCAGCAGACTCATAACCAGTGGTGTTCCACAGGGGTGGGTTCTGGGACCCCTACTGTTTGAAATCTACTTCTCTGAAATACAGGCTAAAACTGAAGGACTATGGCTGACAAAGTTTGCTGATGACTGCAGACTGGGAGAGATCACTGAAACCCCTAGCAATGTCAACATCTTGTAAGAAGGTCTTACAGACATTAATGACTGGTGTCAAAGTCATGGTCTGAAACTTAATGTAAATAAATGCATTATCATCCCCTTTGGCAAGGGTGAAGTTCCTGCAAACTACCACACCAATAGCAATACCCTAAGCACACAGTCAGTGGTTTGAGAGCTGGCCACACAGGTTGACAGCAACTTTAACTTTGATCATCATGTCTCCACAGTCGTAAGAAGGACATTTTATATTGCTCATCTCATAAGTAAGGGCATTGCCTCCAGAAAAAAAAGAGGTTATAACCCAGCTGTACTCTTCCCTCATCAGGCCAATAATAGAGTGCAACACTTCCTTTGGAATGTTCCTTTCCAAACACCTGCAGCAATTAGAGAGTCAACAAAGGTTTCTTACAAAGAAAATTCAGGGTCTTCAAGATCTGTCTTATGCGGACAGACTGAAATCATTGTCTCTTTACTCTGTGTCATACAGACTGCTCAGAGGCATCCTGTGACTTGCATATAGAACAATCTCTGACCCAGCTTTAATGGAAATGCTGCAAGCTTCCTGTTCACATTAAACAAAGCCCCTTGGCCCTATTTAAGCATAATTTGGGCAATTGGATGGGTAACTGGAAATTCACCCTGGGGATTCAACCTGTGTCCCTGTTGGACAGGGGCAATATGTGCTGTGGAAAAAACATTGTTTAAACTAATTTGCAAATACTTTTTCTATGGTAAGAGTCCTGGTATATTACTTTTGGAGGCTTGGGTAAGTGCTTAAAGTGCTTTTTATTGTGGGAAATTTACTTTTTTGGTACTTAACTGTTTTACCGACTGCTAGGTTTCCTCAAGATTTAGGCATATTTTTTGGTTTAACCATGTAACCACCTAGCAGTTCATCAGTTCTTTCTTCTTCCAGCCACAAAATGAAGGCATTTATAAAATAGCCTTTGTCACCACAGCAAGCTGCTAAAGTCCATCAGCCACATATGAATGACTCTGCTATGGCCATTTCTGTTTCCACAGACCATGCATTTTTTTTCCTTTTCTCCCTGTAATGTAGTCCATATGACCACCATGGACCAGGGGTTAGACAAGTCCTCTGTGGTTGTTTGAGTGCCTTTGGTGGGCAAGGGAGAGTTACGGTTTTCAGTCCCAGAAGAAGGGTCAGGAAATACTCCTCTGCTTAGTCAGACTGCAGGCAAAAGTGTGACTGCATCATCAGAAATTCTTGTCAAAAAAAATAAAAACATGGACATATATCTCCTCCTGCAGAGTCATTTTGGACAGGACTTATTTATTGGGGTTAGCTCATGCTTTGGTTCAGGCTGTTTACCCTTCCATATCAGCTGTTTCTGGTATAAAAAGGGATTCTTCATTTTTCTGAAGAGTTTCATTAATTTGATCCACAAAATGATTGTAAAGGGATATATTCTAGTTTGTCTCCTCACGTTTCTAATTCAGATTTTGAGGACATTATGGCTACTGCCAGTCCCTTCAAAGGATTCTCTTTTTCTGAAACTATTTTGGGAATGAATCAGTTATTTCAATGGGAACATGACATTTCATACCATGTAAAGAAGTGTTATGATTTGTTGTAACTGTGTTTTCTTGAACCTGCTCCAATTCCTCCTGTCCTTTTGGCATTGGAGGGTGTTTTGGTCACAGTCTGTAACTTGTCCTGACAGACAGCCTTCTGCCCCCAAGAAAGCAGACAGTTTGTATAAAATGCCTCAATCTTATATGTTTTTATATACTAATCACAGATCAGACCCAGCTGCTATTGCTAGGGTGAACCCAACTGCTTTTAAACATCAACCTTCTGACAAGGATGGGAAGACTTTAGATAAATTTGGAAAAAGTGTATTCTGCAACAAGTATTTTTAGAATTCTCAGCTGTCAACCTCATATGTTAAAATTTATGCTTGCCTCTTTTGAGAACATGAGGAGAATTATGGCATCTGTTTCCTCTTCTGGGGAAAAGATGTCTTTGTGTAACACAACTGTTTCTGTTTCTAAAGTGGCTACCCACGCTTTAAAATGTGCTTATGATTTTGTTGATGCCACTTCCAGGGCTGCTGTCACTGGAACTGTCATGAAGACATTTGCTTGGTTATGTACTCAAAACCTCCCAGAGGATGCTAAAGCTGAAATGTTGAATGCTCACTTAGTGATTTAGTTTTGGACCATCTGCTGCAGAGGCCTTAAAAACTGTGATGACAGAGGTAAGCTGATTCAAGGCATTTCTCAGATTTTTCATCCTTCCTTTTACAAGTTTGCATATGGGTTTGATGCTATCCCCACAATCTTTGTCAAAATGTAAAATAGACAAACACAGCAAGCTGCTGGTAAGAAAAAAATGTTTAAAAGACAAGGAATGGAGGTTCCAAAAAGAAATGATGAGCTCCCCCCAAGAACAAAGGGCAGTCTATTACGTCTGAATGACTCTATACAAGACTCCAGTCCCACCCTGGCAAACCCTTAATTCTTCCAGAAAGTCTGAACCTCTATTGCTCTCTTTGACAACAGATAGTTTCAGACAGATGGGCTCTGAAAGTTACCCACCAAGGATACAGATTGCAGTGGGAGTCATTTCTTCATTTTTTAGGTATTCTCTCTCATCCTCCAGAACAAGCTTCTTATTCGTTCCTTTCCTTCAGCATTTGCTGACTCATGGTTGATAGAAATGGTCCTCTTCCTCAACTAAGTGAAGGGTTTTATTCAAGAATGTTTTTGGGCCAAAGAAAGAAAATTCATGAAGGCCAGTTCTGGATCTTTCCCTTCTAAACCTCTTTGTGATAGTGCCCAATTTATCCATTTACAGCTTTTTACCTTTCATTCCCCATTTGAGTTTCTGTTGACATTAGGTTGAAAAGATGCACATCATCACATTCATATAGACCAATATTTCATCCAAATTTCAGACATTTCTTAAAAGTTTTCATTGTCTGGATCTCACTATCAGTTCTCTGCATTACCTGATAGTCTATCCTCTGGGTATTCAAAAAGTGTCCAGTTCCTGTGACAGCCTACTGTAGACTTCAAGGTATTCGCATTTTCCTTATTTAGATTACTTACTTATCTTTGCAGAGTCTTTTTCATAGTATCAGGAGTCTCACCTTCATGAGGGATCTTCTACAAAGGCTAGGGTTCTGGGAGAACACACACAAGTCTTATTTTACTCCCCACAGGATTATTTTCCTGGGTTGCCTCCTACATATCTTAATTTAAAGAATTTTTCATCCACAGGAAAAAGTAGATATCCAAGAATATTCCTGGCTTTTCCACTCAGACTACAGTCTCAGAGAGTGACTATCACAGGATTTGTGGTCTCATGGTTTCTATGATTTCTGTAGCAAGAGTTCACATAAGAAAAAAACGAAGGTACCTAAAATCTCTCTGGTCACAATATCAACATCCCCTGATATTCCAGATTCCAGTTTTGGGGTTTGTGAAAAGGAAGTTTTTCTTTTTTTTTCTTTTTTGTTGGAGAGAGCAAATCTAGCAGAATCCGTATCTCCCATTTTCCATTCCAGATTGAGCACAGACTGTCACAAGAGGTGCCTCAGATTTTTCCTGGAGACTACTGTCTTTGGTGATAAAAGTGCAGGGTCGTTAGAATAAAAAAAAAGACCAAAACACATAAATATAAAAGAGATGTTGGCCCTTATAAATGTTCTCAACTCTCCCAGTTATCTAAGATCCCCAGAACAGTTGTAACAGCTTACAGATACCACCACAGTGTTGTATATAACCAGATTGGGTGGGACCACATCTTACCCCCTGTGCAGACTAGCCATGATATCCTGGGATATAAAATTTAAACATAATGTCTCTCTTTGGGCATCTTACATACTCTTAGGACACAAGTTTGTGGCAGACAAGCTAAGCAGGAACAGGAAAGACCCTCACAAATGGAAATTGAATTGGGGGTCTTACAGGAATTTATCCAGCTGTTAGGAATCCCTCAAATAGATCTTTTTTTTTTTTGCCTACACCCACAACAATCATTTGACAAAATTCTGCTCCAGGACTCCATGAAAGAAGGCCTAAAAGACAGATGCTTTTTGTTTTCCTTGGTCAGAAATGTGCCTGAATGCTTTTCTGTCCTTTCCACTAATATCCAGGGTAATTCTGAAAATTCAGAAGGACTCTCCAAAGATCACTGTAGTGACTCACTTCTGGCCTAGGCAGCAGTGGCTGTTCATCATACTGATTACTGCTGCAACAACCTAAGCTATATGGGGTATAATCTAAGGATATAACATCTGACCAGCTTCCAAAGCTTCAGGTCACCTTCCATACACCCAAACTGTTAGACAACTCAAGCTGAGCTGACTACAAAGGCAGCCAAGTCCCTCAGAGCTTTCCTGCCACTGAAGAGAAAGCTCCTCTGTGGACTTTCAGGGATTGACTGTGTACTTGTGCTGTTCTCTTACTGGGCAGATATGTTCCCTTTGTGGACAAAACCCTTCAACATCTAATGTTTTATTATGAATTTACATTCCTATTAAGGATATTTATGCTAGGAAACTGTTTATAATGACTATCATGTGACTTAACTGTACTTTCAAACAGGAATGTACTATTGTGCATGTCTGTTTAAAAATTGTTTAAAACTATTTTTTCTGTGGGGAAACTGTTTTGAATTTATTTGGGGGGCTGGCAAAGAGTATTAAAGTGTTTTTTACTTGTGTTTTAACTGGGAAAAAGTGAATTTTGAAGAGTTTTTATTTTTACTGGCTTTTACTGCTCAGCTTCCCTGGAAAGAAGCAACATGTATGTCTTGACCATGGAACAAGCTACCAGTCCAGCACTCATCCTTCTTCCAGCCACACAAGGAGCAAGTTAACTAAACAACCTTTGCAACCACAGCAGGCTAATAATTTGCCTCATCCACAGGAGGGAGAATCTGCTATGTTCTGTGGCTAAAGGTGATTCATCAGACCACTCATCTTTTTCTCTGGATCCCCCTGGTGTTGTCCACACAACCACTATGGGCTGGGAGATAGCCATGTCCTCTGTGGCTGTTCATGCCCCTCCATGGGTAATGGAGAGACATTCTTGTTGCTCTTGGGGGAAGGGGGAATTTAGGTGCCCATGCTTAGCCAGAATGTTATGCCCATTTCCTGGGGTAGCTATTGTTGCTATTAATAAATATTTTTGCCACAACTTTCCTGTCAAAAAAGAAAGAGCAAACTAAACATTTACCTTCTCTTGTATGAGTTCCACTGTTCAGGAATAGCTTATTAGGACTGGGTCATGGTCTAGTACAGGCTAATGATCCTTCTTATAATGTGATTTCTGGTAAAAGAAAAAGGAATCCCTCTCTTCAAGATTTTGACTCTGTAGAGGAATGTGATGGGGCAGATGCAAATTTTCCTCTGGAGATTTCTAATTCTGACTTACAGGAGAGCATGGTATCTGAATCTCCATGTGAGAGATCCTGTTTCCTGAGAGTATTTCCAGAATGTGCAAGTATTTTCAGTGGGAGAACACTGAGGTTTCTCAGTCCGTCAGAAAATATTATGAGTAGTTACAACTGGAATTCCCAGAACCTTTGACCACCCTCCCAGTGCTGTCAATATTGGAAGATGTGTTTACCACAGCCTTGGTTGCCCTGACAGCTAACCTGCTGCACCTAACATAGCAGATAAAATATAGAAAGTTCCCAAGTCTTTCACGTTTTTATACTCATCCCCAAACTGACAGCACCTATAACTTTAGTTAATCCTGCTGCTGTGAAACATTTTGATACATCTAATCCTTCCCTTTCAGACAAAGATGGTAAAACAATTTATAAGTTTGGGAACAAGTGTACTACTTCAACTTTAATTTTTAGAATATGGATTTTCAGGCTTATATATTAAAGTTTGAGGAATGTTGTATCTGAAGTTCACTTATGTGAGGTTGAGTTTTTTTCCATTTCTCAGGTCACTACTTGTTTAAAGTGTGTATATCACTGTAAATACTGCATCCAGAGCTGGGGCTGCTGGTACTGTCTTACGGAAGATTGTCTGACTTCATTCTCAGAAACTCTCAGGTGTAGGTCGGATTAGGCCAGGTCCTCATCTCACTTATCACCAGCCAATACCCATGCCTATTTGGCAACATTAGTCAACAGAACCAAATTACATATAGCTATATTTTACACCTTCAAGTGACTAGTCTGCCATGGTGTGCAGTATGCGATCCTTGCTCTCCTATCTTAACTACACTGCACACCACAGTAGATGTCTAAAGTGATTGCTATCTACAGCTCTTCCCCTATAGAGCACTATCTAGAGTCTGTGCTGCTGCCCACGGCTCCATTCTTGGATGAGTTTGAAATGGAAACACTCAGCATGTTTTTTTGAGGTGGGAGGAACCCCACAGAAACACAGGGAGAATATGCAAACTCCAAACAGACATTGGACAGAGGCCAGGATCATACCTCGTACCTCATGCATGTGAGGCAAAGACCTTAACCATTATACCTAGTGGTCTATCTCCTGTCATAGCCCATTGCAGGCTACAGGGTATCCACATTTTTCCATATATAGATGACTTGCCTATCTTTCTAAATTTTATTTCAAAGTATCTAGAATCTCTCACTTGATAAGAGATCTCCTACAGAGGACAGAATTCCAAAAGAATATTCTGAAGTTTTTTTGACTCCATCACACAGAACTGTTGTTGGGTTACTGCTTAGCACCTCAGTGCAAAGACCTTTTCTTCCACAGGGCAAAAATAGATCTATATTTAGATCTGTTCCAGGAATTTTTCACTCAGACTTTGGTCACTGTAAGGAAATACCTCAGGACTCTGACTCTCATGGTGTCTATGAATCTCATCATACCTCTTGCAAGACTGCACAAGAAAGATACAATGGTATCTGAAGTCTGTTATCTTTTCAGATTCCAGTTCTGAGATATCTGAGCAGAGAAATCACTTGGTGACACATCAGATATCAATGAATCCAAGTATCCCCTTATCCCCTTCTGCTCCAAAGCAGCTGGCCACCACAGATACCTCAGACCTTACTCTGGGAGCAGTGTCAAGAGGGGATAAAAGTGCAAAGTGTTTGGTACAATAAAAGACCCAAACACATAAACATAAAATAAATGCTTGCCCTTATCATGCACTCAACTTTCTGAATCAGCTTTGGTCCCCTGGACTACTTCACGTTGTTACAGAGAATACCACAGTAATGTGGTACATAAACAAGCAAGGGGAAACCAGATCTTAGCCCCTATGCAGACTAGCCATGTTAGCATGCAGTGTAATTTACAGCACAATTTCACTCTACAGGTATCCTACATTCAGCCAGAGCAAAATTGTGTGGCAGATAAGCTGGGTAGGACAGAGGCAGACTCTCATAAATGGAAACTAGGTCAGATTTGATTTATCTGTCTTTCAGGCCTTCTTGCGTAAAGTCCTGGAACAGACTTTTGTCAGCTAATTGCTAACAGAGGAGGCAAAATGGTGCACTTCAGGAACTCACCAGTATATAAGGGACTTTGTTGTTATGCCCCCATAGGCAGTCCCTTGTCCCTTCCAGAATTTCTTCCCACTGTCACATGTGACCTTGCTGAATCAGCCACAGAACCCATGTGCCTGAAACAAACAGTTGCCAAATAGAGAAATGGAGATTCAGACTTTATGGCGGGATAAGGGAATGGAAGACATCCCTAATCAGTATCAGCAGGAAACTATGATTCCTCATAAAATCATCCAAGGTTAGCTTCGAAAGAAAAATTGCCAAGGACTCCAAAGATAACCACAAGGCATTTTTTAGCTATGTCAAGAATCTAAGTGGCAATTCTTGGATCTGCTCAGAGTTGGTGCAGAATGGCACAAAAATACACTGAACTGACTGATACTGCCAACAGACAGGTTCAGTGCAAACTTCACCCCCCTCTCACCCCTAAAAAGGCCCATAACCATACCAGAAGAATGTATTGCCCCTGAAATCACAGACACTCAGGTTAAAACAGCCCTCTCCAAAGCCAAAAACACAGCATCAATGGGACTGGACGGTGTCCTAGGCTGTGTCCTACACAAGCTCAAAGATGAACTAACCTCTCACCTAAACACACTGTTCAAACTCACCCTCTCCACAGGCTACGTGCCCATAGAGTGGCACACAGAAAACAGTTATTCCGCTCCACAAAGGTGGAGCCACAACAGACCCTGGGAACTATCACCCTATAAGCCTGACTAGCTTGGTCTGCAAGGCTATGGAGTGCATCATCATGCATCTCATTAACAGAGACATTGGGAACCTCCAAACCTTGGACCCTACCCAGTTCGGCTTTGTTAAGGGCAGATCATGCTTCCTAAACCTGGTGGACATCTTTGAGACAGTTACCAAGGCTATAGATGAGGGAAAGGTGGTCCACACAGCCTATCTAGACCTCGCAAAGGCCTTTGACACCATTCCCCATTCTGGTATTATAGACAAGCTCACCAGCTTGAACATAAACCCCTGCATCATGAGATGGGTTGTCAGGTGGCTCACGGACAGAACCCACATGGTAAGAGTTGCAGGAGCTAGGTCTGACTCTAATCTGGTTATGAGTGGCATTCCCCAGGGCTCAGTCCTAGGAGCCCTCCTGTTTGGCATATACTTATCAGAGGTACAGGCAAGCACAGGAGGTCTATGGCTGACCAAGTTCGTAGACGACTGCAAACTAGGTGCTATAACTGGCTCTCCAGCTGACACAGACATCCTCCAAAAGGGTCTCACTGAGACAGATACCTGGTGTCAAAACCATGGCCTCAAGCCAAATGCCAAAAAGTACATAGTCATCCCCTTTGGAAAAAACAAAGTACCCACAAACTACCAAATAATTGATAGCCCCCTAAATACAGAAGACGTAATAAGGGATGTGGAGACCCAAGTAGACAGTAATCTCTCCTTTGATAATCACATTGCCAAAGTGGTTAGAAAATCCTTCTATGTGGCCCACCTAATCACAAAAGGATTTGCATCCAGATCAAAAGAGGTAATTGTGCCCCTCTACGCATCACTCATCAGACCCATCATAGAATGCAATGCCCCATTTGGGATGTTCATAGGTTCATAGGTTCATAGGTTCATGAATCTGTACCTTACAAAACACCTACAACAGCTGGAAAGACCACAGAAGTACCTCACCAAGAGGATCACTGGCCTCAAACAGATGCCCTATGTAGCTCGACTGAAGAAACTCCAGCTGTACCCAGTTGCATACCGTCTACTCAGAGGTGATCTCTGCATGACATACAAGGCCATGTCCAACCCAAAATTGATGGACATGCTCCACTTAAAGAAAACCATATCCCCTCGAGACACATGCTCTAGGGATCTAAACCTCACCACAACAATAAATAAAATGTGCTGGAGGGATAGATTCCTGTCCCAGAGACTTCCCATGCTCTGGAACAAGATTCCAGTCTACATTAGGCAGAGCTCCTCACTAACACTCTTCAAGAGAAACCTTGACGAGTGGATGGGAAATAGAAAGTTTACCCCGGGGATCACTTCAGTGGCTCTGCTGGACAGAGACACAGGGAACTAATCTAAGGGGGCGGTGAAAGCCAACACATTCCAGCTAGGCTTATAAATGCCTTTGGGCAAATAGCCTAGTACCTACCTATGAACCTAAGACAAGTATCCTTTCTTTTCCTTAGACACAAATGTTCCTGTATGTCTTTCCACCCTTTCTGCTGATTTCCAGCGTACTTCTAAAGATTCAGAAGGAATCCCTCAAGATCATTGTGGTGACTCCCTTCTGGCTGAGACAATAGTGGATCTCCCTTCTTTTGGAATTGGCCAGGGGCAATTTCCATAAGCTTCCTCACAGACTGGAAATACACACACAGGAACAAGGATGTTTGATACAGACTGACCCCAAAGAACTTCGGCTGACTTCCTGGAAGATGACATGAATGCTAGGGTCTCAATACTTAGGCACTTGTTTATTGAGGATATGCAGCAGGTGCTAATTGAGGCAAGAAATTCTGCTACTTGAAAACCATATATAAGTAAATTTAAAAAGTTTTTAAGTTGGTGCCAACAAAGTAACCAGCACCCATTCAGGGCTACTGTTTCTCTGTTTTTGCAATATTTGTGTGAGTTACTTTGCTACTTTGTATTGTCTTACCCTTCAGTCAAGGTTAATTTGTCAGTCATTTCAGCATGTCTACAGATGAATCCCCCTCTTTCAATGCATCCTTATGTTAAAATGTTTTTTAAAAGGGTATTACATAACAGACCTGCAAAAAAAAAAAATTGGTGGCTCTGCTTGGGATATTAATTTTGTGTTAGAGAAGCTAACACTTGCTCCCTGTGAAATAACTCATCAGGCTGACTTGAGGTTCTTATCATGGAAAACAATGTTACTGATTGTTCTGACATCTGTAAGAACAGGATCTGAGTTGCAGGCTCCTATGGTAGGTCATCCATATCTCATTTTCTACAAAGATACTGTTTTCTTGAGAACTAATCCTTAATTTAAACCTTAAGTGGCATCTAAGTTTACTTTCAGACAAGTATCCACCTCGTCTTCTTTCCAGAACCTAAAAATGAGGGAAAAAGGATATTTCATACCTTGGATATCTGCAGACAACTCGGGTAATATATTGACAGAACAAAATCTTTTCGGAACTCTGATCATTGTAAGAAAAAAGGAGAACCGTGTCAAAGCAGATCATTTCCAAATAGTTGTCTCATGCTGCTCCCTTTTGTTATACCCACCACAACAAGATAATTCCAGGCAGGGTCAGGGCTCATTATACCAGTGTCTTGGCTTCATCTTTGGCTTTTTGGGAAGGGTTGGATTCTAGAGGTATTCTAGAAGCAGCAATATATTCCTCTTTGTAAACATTTAGAAAGCACTGTAAATTAGATACCTTCTTTGGGTCTAGGACAGACTTTGCTATGAGTATTCTCATGGGCTTCCTGGACCCTCACCCTTCTTCCTGTCAGTCAGTCTAAGCTGTAGTATTCTACACATATAGTTAAGGCTACTGCATCAGTGATCTTAATGAAGAACATAGTACAAATGTGTAAGTAAACTTAACGTAACAGTAGATGTTCATATGTACTGCAGTAGCTGCTTCCTCCACTGCCCTTATATTTGAATGCTTTTGTTGCCATGGTGAGGATATATATATATATATATATTCCTAACATTGTCCTTTTCAGGGCTTTAGGCTCCCACTCCCTGTCTCTTGACATGAAAGTTCTGAATAGCTTGGTGCCTAAATCACTCTTTTTAGGCAACTCAACTCAGGCTAACAGTTTGGCACATGGTAGGTACCTTAAGTTTTAGAAGCTGGCTGTCTGTTATATCCTTAACAAGATACAACCTATATAGCTAAGCTACTGCTTCAGTGATCATTTGAACATCTATTGTTATAGTAAGGTTAACTTACACAACTATATTTTATCATCACTCAGTAAAAGCAGTTAATACTTTTCATACCTCTCAACTGTACAAATTTTCGCAGACTGTCCAGGTTTTTGCTTCAAACATTTGGTCTAGTCCTCATAAAATCGGTGGTTTTCTGGCAAATCACAGAGGATTAAAGTCACTAAAAATGACCAAATAATGATGTATATTTGAGTTTCAGACTTCATATCCTTCAGAAAAATGCATGTTAACACAAATCCTGTTATTCTAGCAGAGTTCTAAGTTCGTAAGAGCAATATTTAAAATCTGTCTGTATTTTTGGTCCTTTGTCCCCCGATTATTTTAGGCTTTGTCCAGATCTCTTGAGTTAAGAGGTTGAGAGGTATGAATTACTTTCTAGAAATGTCCCCAGAGCCGAGTCTACTGTAAATCAGTTTGGAAGTAGCATTTGAGGAATGATTGTTTTATAAAGAGAGACTAACCATTGATGTGATGTTGTCCTATCTTGTCTTCATTCTTCACTGGTTGGGTTTGAACCAATCCTTGTTTCCGACTCAACCTTATACAAAAGTTTGAGGTCATCCACTAGCTCATGGCTGTATTCCTACCCCATCATGCCCTAGGAAAGCTCCCCTGATCTTGTTTGCCACTAAACAGATCGGGTGCTTCCATATCGGCTCTGGCTAAGTGGGAAAATTCTTTACTTATTATTGAAATATTTTTGTCTGTCTTTTCAATACTTAACTGTTAGAGTTTTATAAGATACTTAGTTTAACGTGTTCGCTGTTGTGGTTGCTTGCTTCTGGCCATCGTTTTCTGCTAGCCTTTCTAACCCCCACCCTATCCTGGCCTTAATTTACTGCCTTAAGCCCGTTTTTACTTAGAGCACTTCCTTTGGTATATTTAAATAGAATACAAGTTCATTTAAGTTAGAGAGTCTTGCAAAGTGTATTATTTTACCCCTTTTTTACAGTTAACTTAAAGCGTCAGCTCATTTGAGTTAGAGGGCTGCCATTGCCTGTTTCAGTTAGAGAGCTACCTTATTTCTCCCTTTCCCCCCTTATAATTTATGCAGTTTTAAGTTGGAGAACTACCACCCCTTTTTCTGCTGTAATTGTTAAGGTTGTTCTTTGTTTAAAAAAAAAAATATATATATATATATATATATATATATATATATATATATATATATATATATATATATATATATATATATATATATATATATATATATATATATATATAAAATATTATACGGCTAGCCTTGGTTTTATTGCTATAGTGTTAAACTGTTATTATTATTATTATTATTATTATTATTATTGTGTGTTGTATACAAGAATGTCTAAGGAACCTAAGGAAACTAGACCGTCTGGGTTCAAAACATGTGGAAAGTGCAACCAAAAAATGTCTCTCACTGATGGTCACATTATTTGTAAATACTGTCTTGGAGCAGTTCATTTACAGGAATATTGCACCATTTGTCACTCATTCATCCACAGAGTGCTGCTTTGGAGGAAAAATAAACTGATTGTGAGAGGTTTACTGAAGACCCCATTCTCTGAAGCTCTTGAAGGAGGTCAGGGCACTTCTAAATTGACCAAATCTCCTTCCTCTAAGTCTGAAAAGTCGGGAAAGAGGTCATCTCCTTCCTCTGGTTAATTGGAACCAGTTAGAATATTGACAAAAGTGGCATCTCCAGAACTGAAGACTGCTGGGCCTGAAGAATCTCCTTCATCGGCTCCTTCTGTGTCGGTGCCAGGGGAGTTTCAGTTCCCCAGGATTGAAGATGGTTTCTCCAACTTTGAGATTCTTTTGCTACAACCAGTTAGATCTCCTGCTCCCTCCTCTCGGTCCTCCAGGAGCCTATCTGATGATGATGTGGATCGTGTTGTGCAGGGGCTTTTATGGACACTAGCACTTGCCAAACTGCTGTTGGCTCCAACCCAGAAGGATTCTGACCCGACCAATACTACCCCTTCAACATCGATTCCTCCGCCGAACCAGCCTGGGTCCTTGGAGCTGGAATGTCTGGATCTGATTGTAGTGGAACCATTGGTGCCAAGATGTATCCTAGGATCTTCTGGTCCAACCTGCTCTGACATCCTCAGTTCCATCTGAACTCAAGGAGTCTAGCAGCTGACACTGTCTGTTCGGGTCCGTGGAGGAGAGTCAGATTGGACACTTGTCAGGGGTGGGAGGCTTTCGAGGTGATGAGGAGAATGCTGTCTCCACAGACAGGTCATCTCTTGAGTCCTGACATTCTTCTCCCAAAGGCACCAGCATCTGTCTCACCACCACACCATCCACAGACATGTGGAGACCCTAGGCCTCAGGATGCCCCATTGGGTGAACCCCTCTCTTCTGAAACCTCTCCAGAATATGCTTCTGAAGAGGTCCCTCTTAAGGAACTTTGCAAGAGGAAGTATTTAGACACATCAGAGGCATCAGTCACTTCTGATACAGACCTTGATGTGTCAGAAGGGTCCCCACAGTTGCCCTCTGAGGATGTCTTCTTTGCTGACATCCTGGAGATTCTTAAACAGAGAGGTAGCTGGAAGTCCATTAACCTTCTGAGGAGGAGTCTGTATACCTGAAGGCTTTTGGGGTCTCACTCTTCCACCACTTGGGTGTCTCCGCCCTTCGTTGAGCTCATGGAATTAGTTATTCGAAAGGCATGGGAGTCTCCAGACTCAGTGGAACCTGTTACTCAGTGGCCAAACAAGTTTATTTCTGCATCATCAGACAATGATTTTCTTACCAAGGATGTCCCAGTAGATGCTATGGTGGTGGCAGCAGCCACCAAAAAGGAACTTTCAGAGACATCCTCATCTGTCCATCCACCAAACAAGGAGTCTCGTGAGATGGACAGATACAGAAAGCACATGTTCTCTTCAGCGACCTTTGCACTGAGATCACTGAATTATCTGACGCACTTCACAAGGCTACAAAGAAATCTCCTAAAAGAGCTAAGAGATACTCTCCAAGGTTCAGTAGCTGCAGGGGTATTAGATAAGGTTTCCTCTCAGCTTTCTACCTTAAACTATGTGGTAAACCCATCCATGAGGCTCATTTCTTATGCAGCAGATGGAGCGAGTAGAGCAGCGGGTTCAGGAATTTCCCTAAGGAGACATTCCTGGATGCACTTGTGGACTTTGTGGAGCCCTTTAAATCTTCCTTTGTTAATGCCCCTTTTGATGGCTCATCCTTGTTTGGGCCAAAAGTTAAGGACACACTAACCAGGTGTGAGCAAGAAAGAAAAACTCTCTCTGCTGTAGGAGTCAATTTTTCCCTACCTTCTAGACCTTACCTAAAAGATCAAAAGGGAGGAAAAATGTGGTTCTGAAAATCCCAGAGAGTTTTTCAGGACACATGTGGTGATTCTTCCCCCAGGGGCAGAGAGGGAAGCAGTAAAGGAAGATGCTGTTCACATGGCAGAGAGGGTCCACAAAATCAAGGCAACAGGGAGTCATTCTGTGGTAAGCCCTTTCAGTGCTCCTGAAAGGAGGCCTGTCTGTCCATCTGTGGAGGCAGTCGGGGGTCGCTTATCTTTGTACCCAGAAGCCTGGCTAGAAATAACAAAAGACAAGTGGATACAATGCATTGTATCCAGAGGCTACTCTATACCCTTTTCCTTCCTTATCCCAAACATAAAGAACATCCCAGACTTTCCACCCAGTTAAAGGGAACAGGCAACTATAGAAATTCAAAAGTTGCTAGTCAAAAGAGTCATCCAAACAGTCCCCACAGACCAAATGGGATCCAGAACTTACTCAAGGTTCTTTTTATTTCCAAAGAGAGCAGGGGACTTGAGACCCATACTGGATCTCAGCAGATTAAACAAATCAGTAAGAAAAACAAAGTTTGGGATGGTAACAGTGCAGTCAATATTGCCCTTTCTGGAAAAAGATGATTGGATGAGCTTTATAGACCTCCAGGATGCATAATGCCACATAAAAATGGACAAGCCATCCAGGAGTCATCTGCACTTTCCGCTGGGAGCCAGTCACTACCAGTTTTGGGGTCTGCCCTTTGGTCTCACTACAGCCCACAGAGTGTTCACCAAGTGTATGGTAGTAGTCACTGCTCACTTGACACATCTAGGATTCTGAGTGTCTCCGTATATAGATGACTGGGTCCTAACCTCCACCACCAAGCATCTACTAATAAAAACAAGAGACACCACATTACAGCTCTTCTGTCATCTAGGAATCATGATAAATTATGAAAAATCTGCCTTGTTGCCATCTCAGTGTATCATTTTTATAGAAACAGATCTAGATACAACAAAAACGATGGCAAAACTTCCCTCAGAAAGAGTTCCTATGACATCAGGTCTTCAACCTTCTTTCCAGGAAAAACGTACAAGCAAAAACAGTCCTGAAAACCTTGGGGACCATGGCAGCAGCAGCAATAAACTTGATCCAATTAGCACATCTGTATATGAGAATTCTGCAGTGGCTACTGTTCACTCAGTGGTCCATGCAGGAACTACCCATGTCTCACCAAATGTTGATAACAGAATCTTGCAAGAAAGACCTTCGTTGATGGTTCCATTCCACTCGTGATATTAGGGCAACCCTTTCTTCTTTCGCAACCTTTAGCCACAGTGACCACAGAAACTTTCCAGATGGGGGGGGCATTATCTGGGAAGAACAGTCCAAGGCACTTGGCAGGATCATGAGGCCAGTTTGCACATCAATGTTCTAGAGATGACAGCAGTGCTTTTAGCATTGCAAGCATTTTAGGACTCTCGTCCGCTGGGAACTATTGCAGTACAGACAGACAACATGTCATTTGTTTGGTACATAAATAAACAAGGAGGAACCAGGCCCTACCCCTTTGTCGACAGGCCCTGAGAGTATGGCAGTGGACGACCTCCTCCCAGTGTTTTCTAATAGCAGTGCACATTCCAGGGAAATCCAAAGTGATAGCAGACAAACTCAGCAGAGCGATCCTGATGCCTCATAACTGGTCCCTAAAACAAGATGTGGTAGAGATGATTTTCCGCAAATGGGGCCAGGCTTGCTGCCACCTTTTTGCCACGTCCGTGAATACCAAATGCAGCAGCTTTTTTGCCCTAATCCCCCCTCCAGGGGAGTCACCAAGGGATGCACTTGTACATGATTGCCCTCAGGTCTCCTCTATGCCTTCCCTCCCTTTCCGTTGATACTCAAAATTCTTCAGAAAGCCAGCTCATTGGAAAGGAATTTAAGACTCGTCCCTCCATACTGGCCTCATCAAATCTGGTTCCCCTTCCTTCGGCCTCATCTCCAGGAGGAGCTGTGGGTTCTGGACCCAGTTCTGGACCTTCTGACTCATGTCAGGAATGCTCCATCCCTCTCTTCAAAGCCTCAAACTGACAGCTTGGCTGCTTCGATTCCAAACATAGCCAGGCCCCCTAACCTTTCCTCATCTGTGAAGCATAGTTTGATCTCATCTCGTAAGGCTTCAACGAGGAAATTATACATGAGCAAATGGAAAGGATTTTCTTCTTGGGCATTAAATAACTGCATTGATCCTTTCTCTGCCCCTAAAAATTCCATTCTTGAAATTTTGACAACAATTTTAATGAAGGCGCAGCTGCAGCTACTATTCAAGTTCAGTTGGCTGCGATATCTAATTTTCATATAAGTGAACTGGGGCCAATTCTGATGTCTCACAGACTATGCAAAGCTTTCCTTAAGGGCACTATTTTATTAAGACCACCCATTAAAACCCCTCCAGCACCATGGGACCTAAACTTTGTTTTATCCCATTTGATTCTCCCCACTTTGAACCTGCATCATCCTGTGATCTAAAGTTTTTAACATGAAAGACAAATTCTCTTGATAGCTATCACTTCTGCCAGAAGAGTTTCAGAGCTACAAGCATTATCTATAAAGCCCACCTACATGCTTTTCCACAAAGACAGAGTATCCCTTTGAACTAACCCGTCCTTTCTACCCAAAGTATGCTCGGAAACTAATTTGAACCAATCCATAGAACTACCATTTTTTCCATAACTATGGCAGCAAGGCAGAATATATGTTACACCAACTAGATGTACATAGACAATTACGTTTCTACTTACATAGGACAAAGGACTTCAGAGAATCTGACCAATTATTTGTCTCGTTTTCAGACTCTAAGAAAGGTGGTGCTGTATCTCAAGTCACACTTTCGAAATGCTGTCAGATTGTATTACCTTTACCTACAAATGTCACAACAAAGATCTCACCTATAAAGTCAAAGGTCATTCTACAAGAGCTATAGCAATCTCTTCTGCCTTTCAGGCTAGACTACCAATTGCCACTATTTGTGCTGCAGCAACATGGACAAGTCCTCATACCTTTATCACTCATTACAAAGTGGATTTGGCCTCCAGGAATAGGGCCCCTTTTGGGTCCACTGTTCTGAAGGATATTCTCCCATGAGCTACCCAAGAAATATGATGCTAGGGATGCTGTTCCAACCAGTGAAGAATGAAGTTGAGATAGGGCAACATCACATAAAGAAGTTATGTACTCACCATAACGTTCCATGTGTGTTGTCCATCTTGCCTTCATTCTTACATCCCTCCCTCCTTCTCCCAGCCTTTGGCTCCTGGAGGACAGAACGATCATAACTGGAAACAAATGTTCTCCGACCTTCTTCATTGCTCTACAAGTTTTTGGATTAGTTTTATTATTACCTATTGTTATAGCAGCAAATAAGATCTGAGGAGCTTTCCTAGGGCATCATGGGATAGGGATACAGCCACGAGCCAGTGGAAGACCTCAAATATTTTTATAAGGCTGAGTCAGAACCAAGGATCGGTTCCAAACCCAACCAGTGAAGAATGAAGGCAAGATGGACAACACACATGGAACGTTATGGTGAGTACATAACTTCCTTTTTTTAACATTATTCACATGGGAATATATTAATTTTGGTTGATGGGTGCTAGGGGTTTGCAGGTATGAAAATAGAATGAGGCAATGTTTTTAATTTATAGAATTTTAGAAGTATCCTGATAAATGCATACAGATGAAAGACTACAAGGCAAAAATACTTAGTTGCAGTTATATATGTTAGGAGTGGACTGGATGTGTTAGAATAATAATAAAGAAACAGCATTCCTGTTTTAGTTAAAAGACAGTGATTGCCAAAATAAGGAGTGCTCAGTTTCAGAGAAGTAAAGAGAGGTTTACAATGTTAGCAAAATTGCATATAGCTATAAAAAAATGGCTGGGCTATGGGAACTTAAAGAAAATGATAAATATAGACATTGTATGTGCCAAGATTACTTTAGATAAAGTGTAAAGCAACTTATAAAAGAGCAACCAATACATTTAGTTAAATGAATCTTTGATGTTCTCATGGAATATTAGAGTTAAGGTACTGAAAGCCTTTGTACATATTAGAATCTTTAGACCACAAATCATTATGCTTCAAAAGACCCATCTGAATAAAACAGAACAACAAACGACTATAAGAAAATAGTTTAAACAAGGATTCACAGCTAAATGCAAATGGGCAAGAAAGAGGGAGGTATTTATATTTATTGAAGGGGATGTCTACTACAGGTAGAAGCAGAAAAGAAAGTTTATTTGTTATTTAGTTAACATTTGTTTGCCAGAATAATCCGATTGGACAAGTGTCTGTTTTCAGCGGATTCCTGGGGAGAAAAACTCCATAGGTTTACAGAGAGTAGAAAAATTTACAAAAGAAACATTACAGAGGAGTAGTAGCATACAGATTGTAGACTTTACATCAGTTAGTATACAATAACAGGATATTACCCCTTTTGGTTGAAAATACAAGTGTACAAAATATACAATGAGAGTAGATAAGAACCTGGTAGGGCATTGCAAGATAATTCACAATTGAATAAGAGTATATAAATGTTTAAGTTTCCATATATACATTCAAGCAAATATACATGTAAGAGTGCACACACACACACACACACACATATATATATATATATATATATATATATATATATATACACACACACACACACACACACACACACACACACACACACACACACACACACACACATATATGGATTCACTTTATAATCCCGAAATACTGAAATACTGAATCTCAGAATTTTGAGACCATAAAGTAGAAAATTCTAAATACCGAAATCTTAAAAGTGCGAATTTTGAAATCCCGAATCCTACACTAACCAGACACCACACACATACACAAACACACACCTTTCCCCCACACACAAACTGACAAACCGACACTACATACAAGCAGGGGGGCAAGCCTCCCTGAACCCCCCACATCCCCCCTACTTAAATATACTAACTCCAGGGTTGCACTACACAGACAAACACACGAAAACGCCACCACACACCTACATTCCCCTTGCACACACACATCACAGTCACAACACACACTAAAGCCCCTAACCAACACCCTTAAACATACATACTTACCTGAACTTCCATTCAAACACCACAACACCAGAAGCACTACTTCAACATTTCCGAATGTCGGGATTTTTAAATTCTCGCTTCTGGGGTTTTGATATTTAGAGCTTTTGGCTTTATGATCTCGGGATTCTGAAATTCGGTATTTCAGAATTTCTAGATTATAAAGTGCTCCCATATATACATATACATACACACACACACAGACACACACATATAAATATATATACACACACACACACACACACACACACACACACACACACACACACACACACACACACACACATACATATATACACACATTACATACACTCATATATAGGTTATTACTCACACATGGATAGGTGTAGTTACAGTGTATTGTTTGTGTTGTCCAGGACAGATGGGGTGTAAAAATAGTGAGTGGAAGAGGCTTCAGGGGGTCAATTGTTGGTTGGTGAAGAGGCATATTTTAAGTAGGCTTTTGAAGGAGGGTGTGGAGTTTTGTAGTCTGAGGTCAGGGGGAAAGTTGTTCTATATTTTTGCTATTTCATGGGCAAATAGTGATTCCCCAGAGTTGTTTTTGCATGCGATGGTTTTGAAAGTTGATCCTAAAAATTAATTTGTCAGAGTCAGGGATTTCTGGCAATGAGAAGGAATAACATTGGCATGTATATACGCTCCTCTAAAAATGAAAATGACGGAGTTAAATATTATGTTCAATGACATAAGTTTGTAACAGAATTTATTAATAATGGCCAGGGAATGAAATATGGTGTCAGGGTACAAAACTAATGTCATGCAACATACGTCAGCAGAGTAGAATAATCTTTTTTATTGCAAACAACACATGTACATGGGAGACTAAACAATCAAGGTCTTGCCTCCTAGAAAACAAGAAACTTCATTTTTTATATTATTATTGCTTCTAGGCAGAATATTTAGTATCTGTTAGAGTATATTCACTGACCAATTAAAACTGAACACCTTTGTATTATTCTGCTTGCTAAGAATCTAAAGATCCCTTATCTGTGCCTTTCCTAATTAAGCACAAGTTCCAATCTTCCACAGTGGAACTTTCTGTGCTGGCAATATTCATAAAAGCAGGAAAGAGATCATCAGAAATAGACTTAAACTGTCAGGGACTATCTTGAAACAAGATGGATAATAAAGAAGAGAGTATTTTATATAAACAAATATTTTCCCATCTTTATACTTCTCGATTCACAGTCCCTGATTCGATGCTATGAAGTCATGTATTTTCTGTTGACTGGACAATGACAACAAGTCTTCAAATAAGTAGTCACTTATTCACATGCAATCAAACATTCATCACATGCAGTTTCTGACCTTGACATGCACAATGATTATACAGACACTTACAAATATTGTTTTATGATCAATAAAAACATGTCTATGCATAGATGGAATAAAAAGACAGTTTGAATATTTTTCTGCTTCACTCGCTCTCTCAGATTTTCATACATTTAACTGAAATCCTTCAGCACACTTACCTCCCTGTTCTCTTCATCTTGAGTCTCTACAATTGTGGTCAATGTCAATGTTTCTATTTCTAATATGCACATTTTGTGATTTGATACTTTATCTAGATTTGAGAAGCTTTAAAGTTAACATTTTACACATGAATAAAATGATACCTACTAGAATTATTATGATAGCAATTAACATGAAAATTTTCAGCATACCTCCTCCCTACCCAGAAACCCAGTTTGTTAACCATACTCACCGCAAATTGTCAGCTTATTTTGCATGAAACAGCTCAGCAACATTTTGTATTATTTCCAGGTGACTATGAATGGCATTTAGGTTATCAGGAATAAGTGAACAGTACTGAGTTTTGCTGAGTGCACACGTACCACTCTTAGAAGCAAAGGTGAAATAAAGTATCATTCAGTTTTGCAGCACCACACTACACTTGGCAGCCATTTCATTTGTAATCTGATTTATCAATTCAAAAGTAGCATTATTTAATATTTCCCATAGTTTAGACAGTTTTTTTTAAATCCCAGATTAATTAAATGTCCCATAAGTAGGCACAGTTCCTGCTCCTGAAATAGCACCACCACCCAGGTCCATGTGCGCTAATACTTTAAAAGCAGTCTTTTCTATAGTGTGATTGTGAAGACTGCCAGCTAGCCAGATAGAATTTTATAGATAATTCTATCATTTGTAAATACTAATGTGAATCACAGGCTTGTTATCTTAAATGGAAAAACTGCTGTTAGATGTGGAACTGCAAAAACATATCACAACAGTGTTCTCTGCTGACCAAGTAAAACATTTTGTGACCCTTTGATCTAAAGTCGGCTCCAGCCTGTCTAGATTAAGACATTCTTTCTATTGTTTTAACCAATAGTTAAATTGTTAGATTTTTATTGCTCTGCTTCCTGACCAGCTGCAAGATAACACAAGGAGATATTAGGAATGTAAATGTAGTTTCTGTTAGCCTGGGAATGCAGGGAAGTGTGAAGAATGATGTAATGGGAACCAGGAATGTGATTTTAAAAACAGAGAGTCAGAGATTATTAAGCATTTTTGTCTTGGCCATCCAACTCATCAGCACTCTGCCTGTGTTCTTTATGTAAGTTATTTTAGAAGTGTGTTTTCTCTTAGAAATAGCTAGAAATTTAAAAGGTTAGACTAAGTGTTTTTCTGTGATGTCAGAACTGTACTACTGAATTATTTTAAGCATTTCTCTGGGATCTCTGAACTCTTGACTAGCACTGTGTAGTAAAAAGTAGTGTCTTGTGTTTTAATTATTTATTATTAAATATTTTAAACCCTTTTAACTGTGGCTGTTTTGTGTAGAGATAAGTTAAGCTCTAAGAGTACATTGCATGTGTATACGGATCCTGTAACAAGTCACTTACATGGCTGTGATGAATATGTATTTTAACAAGAGGGAGGAGCATAGGGTGACATACAAGAGTGGAGGAAGATGCACACAAGTGGATTATATCTTATGTAAGAGGGCCAGTTTGAAGGAGATTGGAGACTGTAAAGTGGTGACCGGGGAAAGTGTAGTTAGGCAGCCTAGGATGGTGGTTTGTAGGATGACGTTGGTGATCAAGAAGAGGAGGAGGAGTATGAGGGCAGCACCAAGGATCAAATGGTGGAAATTGAAAAAGGGTAATTGTGAGGTGGAGTTCAGGGATGAGTTAAGACAGGCACTGGGTGGCAGTGAAGTGTTACCAAATAGCTGGGTAACTACAGCAGAGCTAGTAAGGGAGATGGCTAGAAAGGTGCTTGGTATGACATCTGGACAGAGGAAGGATGACAAGGAGACATGGTGGTGGAATGAGGAAGTACAGGAGAGTATACAGAGAAAGAGGTTGGCAAAGAAGAAGTGGGATTGTCAGAGAGATGAAGAAAGTAGACATGAGTATAAGGAGATGAGGTGCATGGCAAAGAGAGAGGTGGCAAAGGCTAAGGATAAGGTATATGAAGAGTTGTATGAAAGGTTGGACACTAAGGAGGGAGAAAAGGACTGTACCAATTGGCTAGACAGCGGGACCAAGCTAGGAAAGATGTGCAGAAGGTAAAGGTGATAAAGGATAATGAGGGAAACATACTCACAAGTGAGGAGAGTATGTTGAGATGGAAAGAGTACTTTGAGGGGTTGATGAATGAAAAGAAAGAGAGGGAGAGAAGGTTGGATAATGTGGGGATAATGAATCATGAAGTACAATGGATTAGCGAAGAGGAAGTAAGGATAGCTATGAAGAGGATGAAGAATGGAAAGGCTGTTGGTCCAGATGACATACCTGTGGAAGCATGGAGGTGTTTAGGTGAAATGGCAGTGGAGTTTTTAACCAGATTGTTTAATGAAATCTTGGAAAGTGAGAGGATGCCTGAGGAATGGAGAAAAAGTGTTGTGGTACCGATTTTTAGGAATAAGGGTGGTGTGCAGAGCAGTAGTAACTACAGAGGGATTAAATTGATCAGTCTCAGCATGAAGTTATGGGAAAGAATAGTGGAAGCTAGGTTAAGAAGGGACGTGATGATTAGTGATCAGCAGTATGGTTTCATGCCAGGAAAGAGCACTACAGATGTGATGTTTGCTCTGAGGAGTGTTGATGGAGAAGTACAGAGAAGGTCAGAAGGAGTTGCATTGTGTTTTTGTAGACTTAGAGAAAGCATATGACAGGGTGCCTAGAGAAGAGTTGTGGTATTGTATGAGGAAGTCGGGAGTGTCAGAGAAGTATGTAAGAGTGGTACAGGATATGTACGAGGGTAGTGTGACAGCGGTAAGGTCTGCGGTGGGAGTGACGGATGCATTTAAGGTGGAGGTGGAGTTACATCAAGGATCAGCTTTGAGCCCTTTCCTATTTGCAATGGTGATGGACAGGTTGACAGACGAGATCAGACAGGAGTCCCCGTGGACTATGATGTTTGCAGATGACATTGTGATCTGTAATGAGAGTAGGGAACAGGTGAAGGAGAAAAAAACAACAGCTGGATTCACCAAACACGATTTAATACAAAATCTTTCTCTGTCTCATGTCAACAGGTGAAGGAGACCCTGGAGAGATGGAGATATGCTCTAGAGAGAAGAGGAATGAAAGTAAGCAGGACTAAGATAGAATATATGTGTGTGAATGAGAGGGAGGATAGAGGAATGGTGAGGATGCAAGGAGTAGAGGTGGCAAAGTTGGATGAGTTTAAATACTTGGGATCAATAGTTCAGAGTAATGGTGAGTGTGGAAGAGAGGTGAAGAAGAGAGTACAGGCAGGATGGAGTGGGTGGAGAAGAGTGTCAGGAGTGATTTGTTTCAGACGAGTACCAGTAAGAGTGAAAGGGAAGGTCTGCAAGAGGGTAGTGAGACCAGCTATGTTATATGGGTAGGAGACAGTGGCATTGACAAAAAGGCAGGCATCTGAGCTGGATGTGGCAGAGTTAAAGATGTTAAGATTTGCACTGGGTGTGACGAGGGTGGACAGGATTAGGAATAGGTATATTAGAGGGTCAGCCCAGGTTGGAAAGTTTGGAGACAAATCCAGAGAGGCAAAATTACGTTGGTTTGGACATGTGCTGAGGAGGGAAGCTGAGTATATTGGGAAAAAGATGCTAAGGATGAAGCTACCAGATAACAGGAAAAGTGGAAGGCCTAAGATAAGGTTTATGGATGTGGTTTGAGAGGACATGCGGGTGGTTGGTGTGGCAGAGCAAGATGCAGAGGACAGGAAGAAATGGAAACAGATGATCCGCTGTGGCGACCCCAACATGAACAGCCGAAAGAAGATGATGATGATGTTTAGTTATATTACCAATTGAATAATAATATTGCACAGTAATAATTGGACACCCTTTTAAGGGTCTTTGAGTAGCTGATAAATATTAGCTATGTGGTGGCAGTGATTTCTACTGTATAGTCTGGGTAAAAGGGGCACAGCTGGAGAACCTGTGCCAGCCTTCCCCAGAAGTGTCTGTGGGGTTGTATAAACTCTGATCTCAAAGTGTGTGTGTGTCAGCTACTTGGGCAGGGACACAAAGCACTGGTTGGACAGAGAGGATGCTGGAGATTTTAGCTTGTCCAGATGGCTAAGATCTGGACCCTATAGCTGTGCCAGTGGGAAGTCTTATTAGGGACCTGGAGAGCAAGGGAGCGACCAGCCCCAGATTGATTGTGATCTCTGTGTGCTCTTAAGGGAAATTGCACTTTACTGTGTGTATTTGTTATCCTGTCCTCCTATATGAGATGCCCCTCACTGGTGTTACTGGTGAGGATTGAGGCTCCTTGATTGCTGGGCCAGGGAATGAGCATCACATATTAATTGTTTGGCAGGGGTGGGATATCCACACCACATATTACTTGGTTGGCAAATGCTAATTGGCTTGTAGTGGTGTGGGTAGTGTGAATTCCTGTAGCTTGCATACAGTGAGCTTTGAAGGTGTTTTGTACTCTAAATCAGCCATACAGTGAATACTCAGAGTTCAGATCACAATTGTTTTATTTCTTTTGTTAGCTTAGTTAGTCAGAGTGAGCAGGCAGCATGTCAGCAGAGGAGTATGGAAAGCTGACAAGGAGCCAGCTGGCGAAGATGTGCCAGGCTAGGGGACTGGTGCATGGAAACCTAACTAAAGCAGACCTGATTGCAGCTTTAGTTACAGATGCATCAGAAAACACCAACCAGGAGGACAATCAGACTGGCAGTGGAGATATAATACCCTCGGAGAATGGGCAGATCAACCTTTCTGCAAAGGACTTAAAAATCCATCTGGAGCTAAAGAGACTTGAGTTGGAGGCCAGGCGTGTGGACATAGAAGCAGCTAAGAGATTGAGGTGTCTAGAGAATGAGGAGAATGAGAAACTGCTATGCCTGGAAGCTGAGGAAAAGGAGAGGCAGAGGCAGCATGAGAAGGAGATGCTGACTCTTCGCCAGAGTCATGGAGGTAATGGGGAAGGGAGTAACTGGACCCCAGAAGCACAACAGGTCAGTAAATTCCTTCCACAGTTTAAAGAGGGGGATAATTTTGATAGTTTTATTCATATGTTTGAGAGGGTATGCAAACAGTATGGGGTTGACCAAAGGCTCTGGGTACGGTTCCTGACCCCCTTACTCCATGGTTAAGCTGTAACTGTTTTGTCAAAATGTCTGACATTGCATGTTTTGATTATATTGTTGTTAAAAATAATTTGTTATAATTGTTTAAGCTAACACCTGAAGGGTATAGGAAAAAGTTTCATGAGCATAGACTCAAGGCAGATGAAAGTGTGTGTGAATATGTTGCTGAACTGAGCCCTTATTTCCATAGGTGGGTGAGTGGATGTCAGGTCACCACTTTTGAAGGGCTGTCAGACCTTCTGGTGAGGGAACAAGCCCTTAGCACTTTGCCTGAGGACATGAGGATCTGGTTAGCTGATAGATGATGTGCTACTTCAGATGAGTTGGGGAAGAAGGAAGACCTATACCTGGCAAGCAGAGCAGCCCTGCAACGGAAATGGACCCCCAGTACTACTCATGGGTCTAAAGGAACCCATGGTGGGCAGCACAGACTGCCCCAACAGAATCTGCCAGTAACAGGGGAAGCCACTAGTCCAGGTACACATCCAGGGGCTAGGGTTAAATGTTTTGAAAGCAACCAGTGGGGCCATGTGGCATACAGGTGTCCACATAGGCAAGGTGGGGAATAAAAGGTGAGGGAGCCAGTAAGTGGGAATGACAAAATGCCAATAGTAGGTTGTCTTGAGATAACAGGGGTACCAAACTACCATCCTGCAGATGTCTTGATAAGGAAGGATTTGGATAAAGCAGTACCATGTGCTTATGCAGTTACACGCAGTAAGGCTGGGAGACAAGCATGTGGGTCTGGTAGCCTGGGGAGACCCAGACAGACTGCATACTTACAGCCAGGACTGGTGAGGTGGTTACTTCAGGGAGGGAGCTACCCTGTAGCAGTGAGACTGAAGGTGAGCCACAGCTGCTTTTGGGTACTGATGTTCCCTTGGACAGAGTGACTGCAAAGGTAGAGGTGAGTAGTAGTACCCAGGCTGACAGTGAGGCACCACTGTCAGAGGATGCCAGACTTCCTGTGGAAGGGGAGCTGGGAAGGATTAGAGGGAGAAAGTTGAGACAGGCTCAGCTCTCAGACCCTACATTGCAAGGCCAGAGGCAGGTAGCTAGGGAGGCACCTGATTCTCAAGGAAATGGGGAATCTGTATACTAGGACAAAGGGTTACTATACAGAGAGTGGGCCCCTGAGGGAGGGCTAGAAGGTGAGAGAGTACAGCAGTTGGTAGTGCCTAGAGTCTACCATCTGGCGCTTCTAGCCATAGCCCATGATATTCCCTTTGCAGGTCATATGGGCATAAAACATACAAAGAGGCATATTATGCAGAACTTCTATTGGCCTGGAATGTCCAGAGATGTAACAGGGTACTGCAGGACCTGTGAGCAGTGCCAAAAGGTAGGCAAGGCAGGAGACAAGCTGAGAGCTCCTTTGATGCCATTGCTGTGATTGAGGAGCCATTTCAGAGGGTAACTATGAATATTGTGGGTCCTCTGAGTCCCCCAAGTTCCACAGGGAAAACGTATATCCTAGTGGTAGTGGATTATGCTACACAATACCCTGAGGCAGTAGCTTTGTCCTCCATGGAGGCAGAGAAGGTGGCAAATGCTTTGTTAGAGATTTTCAGCAGGGTAGGTTTTCCAAACGACATACTGACTGACAGAGGTGCCAATGTCATGTCAGACCTACTGGCTTGTCTGTTGAAGTCCTGTGGGGTGAAGCACATGAAGACCACCCCCTACCATCCCCGGACTAATGGTCTTGTTGAGAGGTTAAACTCTACAATCAAGTCCATGCTACGGGCATTTGCAGATCAGTTTAAGAGGGAGTGGGACAAATATTTGC
The DNA here is from genome assembly GCF_019279795.1 of Protopterus annectens. Taxonomy (NCBI): domain Eukaryota; kingdom Metazoa; phylum Chordata; order Ceratodontiformes; family Protopteridae; genus Protopterus; species Protopterus annectens. The sequence goes on along the minus strand of NC_056737.1, from coordinate 1,813,366,305 downwards.
CCCATCTGTTGTTTGCTTACAGAAAAGTTCCCCAGGAATCCACAAGTTTTTCACCCTTTGAATTGCTGTATGGGCATAGGGTGAGGGGACCTCTAGATTTAATTCAAAATGAGTGGGAAGGTGAGTGCGAGTCTCACAAGGAGTCTGTTGTGGCATACATCCTAAACCTCAGGACAAGGCTCAGGGAACTCATGGGCTTGGCCTAGTAGGAGAACCTGGCAGAAGCCGAACAACAGAAAAAAGGCGTGGCATGACAGGAATGCTTGAGCTAGAGAGTATGCTGTGGGGCAGCAGGTAATGGTTCTCATTCCTGTCAGACACAACAAACTGCAAGCAACTTGGGAGGGACCCTACAAGGTGGTAAGAAAGCTAAGTGATGTTAACTACATGGTGGAACTGCTAGGCAGAAGGCAGGGGCACAAATTGTATCATGTTAACATGATGAAACCTTACCATGATAGGAAGGCCCTTGTGCTGAGCATTTGCAGTGGATTGCAGGAGGAGTCTGAGGGAGATCTGGGGACTGATCTCCTCAGTGAGGCTCGGGCTGACACCTCAGTGGAAGGGGTAGCAATGTCCCAGCAGCTATCTCCTACCCAGGTTTAAGAAATCTGAGCAGTGTTGCAGGAATTTGGGGACATGTTCACTGGGAAACCAGGGTGCACCCACCTGGGGCAGCACCAGGTGGACACAGGGCCCCAAAGGCCTATTAGGCAGGCCCCTTATAGAGTGCCTGAGAGAGTCAAACAGACTCTGAGGGAGGAGGTACAGGAGATGTTGGAACTAGGAGTGATTCAAGAGTCCAACAGTCCCTGGGCCTCCCCATTGGTGCTGGTGCCAAAGAAGGATGTCAGCACCAGGTTCTGTGTAGACTACAGGAAATTAGTTACACAGAGTCAGATGCTTACACCATGCCTAGTACAGATGAGGCCCTAGAGCAGCCGGGTGGGGCTAAGTATCTTACAACCATTGATCTTACCAAGGGTTACTGGCAGGCGTCCTTGACTCCCAGTGCTAGAGAGAAGTTAGCCTTTGTGACTCCTTTTGGCTTGTATGAGTTCACCAAGATGCCCTTTGGGATGAAGAATGCCCCAGCAACTTTCCAGAGGCTGGTAGATCATATCTTAGCAGGAGCAGGAGGGTTTGCTCTTACTTACCTAGATGATATTGCCATCTATAGCCATTCCTGGCCAGAGCACCTTCAGCATGTCAGGCAGGTGCTGGGCAGACTACAGATGGCAGGGTTGACCATTAAGCTGAGCAAATTTCAGGTGGGTATGGCAAAAATCTCCTACCTAGGACATAGAGTGGGGAGTGGTAAGATAAGCACTGAACATGCCAAAGTGGAAGCCATTCAGGCATGGCCTGCACCTGTTACCAAAAAGCAGGTGATGGCATTTTTAGGGACAGGAGGGTACTGCAGAACATTCGGCCCCAGTTATAGTACCATAGCTGCTCCCTTCACAGACCTGACAAGGAAGAACAGGCCAGATAAGGTAGTGTGGACCCTAGCATGTTAGCAGGCATTCCAGAAGCTTAAAGAAATTTTGGGAGGACCCCCTTGTGTTAGCCAGTCCAGATTACAGCAAAGAATTTGTTGTGCAGGTGGATACTTCGAACCATGGGGTGGGGGCTGTACTTAGCCATATTTCTTCAGAGGGGGGAGAGCACCCAGTGGTTTATCTCAGTTGTATGCTCCAACCCAGGGAGGAATGTTATGCAGCTGTAGAAAAGGAATGTCTAGCCATAGTGTGGGCAGTGCAGAAACTTCAGCCTTATCTGTATGGAAGGCAATTCACTGTTATGACAGATCATAACCCCCTAACATGGGCCAGCCAGCAAAACGCCATGTTGCTAAGATAGAGCCTAGGGTTGCAAGCATATGATATGTCAGTGTAGCACCGCAGTGGGATTAGCAATGCCAATGCAGATGGGCTCTCAAGACAGGGAATGGGGTAAGGTATACTCAGATAGACCTAACCCTCTCAAGCAGCATTTCTCAAGGGTCACTTGAAAAACTAGCTTGAGTTCTCCAGGGGGGTGGAAAAATGTTAAGGCTGGCAGCCTAGCCAGATAGAATTTTATAGATAATTCTATCATTTGTAAATATTAATGTGAACCACAGGCTTGTTGTCTTAAATGGAAAAACTGCTGTTAGATGTGTAACTGCAAAAAAAGTCACAAAAGTGCTCTCTGCTGACCAAGTAAAACATGTTGTGACCCTTTGATGTAAAGTTGGCTCCAGCCTGTGTAGATGAAGACATTCTTTCTATTGTTTTAACCAAGAGTTAAATTGCTAGATTTAAACATGCAAATGTATTTTTATTGCTTTGCTTCCTGGCCAGCTGCAAGATAACACAAGGAGATGTTAAGAATGTAAATGCAGTTTCTGTTAGCCTGGGAACCTAGGGAAGTGTGGAGAATAATGTAATGGGAACCAGGAATGTGATTTTAAAAACAGAGAGAATCAGAGATTATTAAGCATTTTTGTCTTGACCATCCAACTCATCAGCACTCTGCCTGTGTTCTTTATGTAAGTTATTTTAGAAGTGTGTTTTCTCTTAGAAACAGCTAGAAACTAGAAAGATTAGACTGTGTTTTTCTGTGATGTCAGAACTGCACTACTGAATTATTTTAAGTATTTCTCTGTGATCTCTGAACTCTTGACTAGCACCTATGTAGTAAAAAGTATTGTCTTGTGTTTTAATTATTTATTAAATATTTTAAACCCTTTTAACTGTGGCTGGTTTGTGTAGAGATAAGTTAAGCTCTAAGAGTACATTGCATGTGTATAGGGATCCTGTAACAAGTCACTCTAATAAGCCTTGACTGTTTAGTTATACTACCAACTGGATAATAATATTGCACTTTAATAATTGGACTTATTAGGGACCTGGAGAGTAAGGGAGTAACCAGTCCCGGACTGACTGTGAGCTCTTAAGGGAAACTGCACTTTACTGTGTGTATTTGTTATCCTTTCCCCCTATATGAGATGCCCCTCACTGGTGTTAGTAGTGAGGATTGAGGCTCCTTCATTATTGGGCCCAGGCACAGGCATCACAGTGCTGATAAACCCAAAAAGCATCTATTTTTCCAACTGGATTTTTAATGTCCTTTGCCTCTCTCGTTTGGCAGGCATTGCAAATCTTTCCACTATATAAAGTCTTTGTATGTTGAATAGCTGGTATTACACTGCCTATATAGCAACATCCTGACAAGTCTATTGGCAACTAGGAGTAAGCTTGATCATCGCAGGTATAATAAAACTCATGTAATCCTGACATATCCACCCCTCCAAACTCAACATATATCCTTCAAGTGAAGTTGCAGTTACTCCATCCAACATAAAGTATCCCATTCTTAACATAACAGATATGTCATTTTACAATCACTGATAACTGAAGTGGAACCAGTTTAAAGGGGGTAGGCTTATTCAAAGAATTATGTTTAGCTTTCTGATTTCTGGTTAAAAACATTGTAAGAAATGCTTCTTCAATTTCTGCCTTAGTTTCTGGTATTGGAATAAATGGAATACCCCCCACTGTGTGCAGTTGATATATGTGCACATACCCAACGGTTGCTGACATTCATGGTTTTTGCATAGGTACACAATGCAGCAGAAGAACTGTTAAATTTAGGACACCAGTCTGGTGTTCTCTGCTCACTCCTACCTAAATGTCTATCTCTAATAAATTGTTCAGTGCTTCCAATTCCAAAAGCTTCAGATGAAAGAAGAAAATGCAGTAAAATGATGATAAATACCATGATAAAAAGTTCAGTAAGTCCATATGAACATCAAGCAGGTCGGGAATAGAAATGGGGTTCTCGAAGATTTACAAGCATGGATAATAAAAAGCTTTTTTGTAGTCCTTGTGGCATCTAGTCCCAAGCAAACTCCATATTGAACTCTGGATTGGTTGTAGATCCACAAGCAAGTTGGTGACATATGAATCTAAGTTAGGCAAGCCTGTACATCTGATGACAGTAGCACTTGCAAATAAAACCAAGAAGGGTCTTTTCCATCTTGGTTGGAGTGAGTGCTTCATGGTGAAGGTTCAAATAAAAACATGTCCCCTTGCAGAATGTCATGTTGAGAAGCTGGGTATGACTGCTGCTGGGCTGCAGTCACTTTAAGATGCAGGCATGCAGGATAGAGAAGAGACACTTGCAGTAAAGAAAAACAGATTCATCAAAATTTTGTAAACTCAAACTTTTGGGACAATAATGTGGCAGGCATTCCCATAGGTCTTCACACTTTTGTGTGGGGATATTTTCTAATACTAGTGCATTATGTAGACTAAATGATATGAAAGGCAATGCTTCTGGCCATTTGAGACTGAATTCTTCACACACTATAGCATGTCTAGTCCTGCTGGTTTGATTAGCTCTTTCAACAATTCCTGAAGCTTGGGGCCTGTGTAAGCAATGTTACTGCATGTTAACATTTAAGATGTTACATATTTGTAGTACAACCTGAATTGTAAAATGAGTCCCTTTGTCTGATTGAATACAACAAGGAATACCAAATCTGGAAATCAGTTCAGTAGTAACTTTTTTGGTGACAGTTGTTCCCTTATATTTAGCACAAAGGTAAGCCTCAACCAGGGAATTCTAAGATGTATACAAAATGATCAACAGCTGAACTCCAGCTCTCCCATTGTGAAAACAGAAAATGAGAAAAATGAATGCCACTGAAAATGTTTTGGGGAAAATTCTGTCAATGACTAGCAAGTACACTGCCTGGATGCCAGTAAGAAGACATTAAACAAAAAAACTGAAAGAAAATCAACCCAAAAAGGTGAAAAGAAAACTCTGTCTGGGAAGGATTCCATATCTGTTCAGCAAAAAGAAGTTCAAGCTTCAGCTTTGGTTCAAGAGATGATATCCAGTAATTTTATTATTTTATTTATTTATTTATTTATTTTACATTTGTTGATCGGGAAAGTCCGACTAGGTTCCACAGATCCTGTTTTCAGTGGAGGCCCGGGGAGAAATGCTCCAGAAGCATCTCAATTTAGAGGAAAAAATAAATCAAATGTACTCAGAGGTGATTCAAATAAATGAAACCCTGAAGAAGTATATCAACTCAAATAAAAAGGCAGTAAAATAGAAGAAGCTTTAAGTAGCTGTTCAGATGAACTGATAAAACTACAAAAGGGCTGAACTGAAGAAAAGGCTGGCTGACTCTGAGACTTTTCAAGAAGATCTGTTTCAAAAAATGGTAGAGTTAAAATACAACAGCACACAGACAAAACCTGAGATTTTCTGCTTTACCAGCGAAACAGGAAGGAACAGAATGTATTAATTTTATGAGGGCACATTGAGTGTATGCTCCAAACTTGAGAAAGCAGCTGAGATCTATATCACTAAAGATGCATTCATACTAGCAGAAAGAGATAATCCTGGGGACAGCAGGGTGTTTATAGAAATGATTATTCACTATACACCAGGCAGAAGTAAAACACATTTATCCCAGCAATCAGGGAATATTGATGGGCAGGTGTGATATTCAAGCTGCTGTAGCCAGCTGTTCGCAGAATATTTTCTCCTATAGGATCAAAACCATTTTTATGCAGAACAGGCTAAGGGGGAAATAAAAAAAGTTTATAAAAAAAAAAATTAAAAAAAAACGACGAGAGCCAACAAGTAGAAGGGGATTCTGCTTCTCATTCTTTTGACAGTAAATTAATTGAGAGGTTTTGCCAGTGAAACCTTTCCAATGTTCCAAAGGAAAATGCCTGAGAGACAGAAGAAAAAGCATAGGAGTTGACTAGAAGAATCCAGCAAAAAGCAGTTCAAGCTTTAGCTTTGGTTCAAGACTTTGGATGTGAATTAAGGTGTGGCATTCGGAGATGGAGATGAACAAGAAGAAGACCAGCAATACTGAAATTTGTGAATAAATTGGAGACTGTAAAGCATCAACCACATTTGTGAAATATGGCTTTGCAAGAAAAAGTGGCTGAAGAAGACTGGACTTTTGATTATTTAATTAAACATGTGGACAGACTATAAAGCATATATCCCACTTTATGTTATTAATGTTTAGAAGGACACTCAAAGGGGAAAAAGTAACTAAGTAAAACATTTTTTTGTTTGTATTAATATTTGTCTATAACAGTTAATGATGTAAACTGCTTGATCTGATGTTGTCATTTCTATTAATTCCTCAACCTGTGGGCTTCAGATCCAACCCTTGGATCTGATTTGGTTGCCTTCCAAAGCTTTAGGCTGCGAAGCATGAGCTCCTCTCCTACCCATCATGCATCATTCCCCCAAATTACCTCAGATCTTGTTTGCCACTGTCAAGAAGCATCGTGATCCATGTGCTCGAGCTCCATTGAGAATTTTTCTCTGGATTTCAGATGTCTGATTTCTCTTTGGAAAGCTGCTAGAAAAAAAGAGTCATTCAGGAGATCCCTCTAGTTCAAATCAGATAAGGAATTTACTCAAGATTCCTTTTAGTACCAAAAAAAGACAGGGAATCTGAGGCCAATTTTGCATCTGACATCCCTGAACAAGTCAGTAAAAAACTCAGAATTCAGGATGGTCACAGTCCAGTCCATTCTACTACGATTGCAAATGGACAACTGGATGTGCTTGATAGATCTAAAGGACGCATACTATCATATTAAAATGGACAGACACTCCAGAAAGTATCTTTGTTTCAGGCTGGCAGCCAACCATTACCAATTCAGAGTCCTCCCTTTTTGTTTCACTACAGCCCCCAGGGTGTTCACCAAATGCATGGCAGTAGTCACAGCACACTTGAGACTGCAGGGATTCCATGTGTTTCTTTACCTGGACAACTGGCTCCTGACCACTCCAACCAGGCATCTACTCATCCAAGCCATCTAAGCCAAGACATCTAGCCCCGACCTAAGGCATAACCATCAACATGCAGAAATCACAACTGTACTGTGTTCAGGTAATAGACTTCAATGGACCACATCTGGACATCTCCAAAACCCTGGTCTTCCTCTCTTTAGACAGAATTTCTACTCTAAGACTACATATTGGACAGATTCTAATAGTACTGGATTTGCCAGTGAAATTAGTGCTCAAGACATTGGGCTCTATGGCTGCCACAATTACCATGTTACCTTGTGCAGCACAGCTACGCATGAGAACTCTACAATGGACGTTAGCAGAACAATGGTCCTTACATCAGCACCCTCTAGGCTATCCAGTCAAACTACCAAGAGTGTGCAAAGACTCTTCTTTGGGGGCTTCGTTCCTCAAATACTGAACAAGAACATCCCTTGGTTCTCCCCCCAAACACCACATTGACCATGGATGCCTCCAAACTGGGGTGGGGGGAGCAATTCCTGAGACAGATGGTTCAAGGCACATGGATACCACAGGACACCAATCTGCATATCAATGTCCTACAGATGAGAGTGGTCCTTCTAGTATTGCAAGCCCTACACACTTTTCTTCCTCTAGGGACTATTGTGATATAAACAGACAATATATCAGTTGTGTGGTACATCAAGAAGCAAGGAGGAGCCAGAACTTATCCCCTGTGTTGAGAAGCAATGACAGTGTGGCAATGGGCAATCTTTACCAACAGCTTCCTAATTGCAATGCACATTCTGGAGGAGTGCAACATTCTAGTGGACAGGCTGAGCAGAATTTTACTGATGCCTCATGAGTGGTCTCAAAATCAATCCATGGCAAACATGATCTTTCACAAATGAGGTTAACCCTGCTGTGATCTCTTTGCATCCCTTCACAGCAAGAAATGTAGCAGATTCTTTGTCTTGATCCCTTATCAGGGACAGTCCTCAAGAGATGCTCTAGTTCATGTTTGGCCCCCAGGTCTACTTTATGTATTCCCACCTCTACCACTAATTGCTAGATTTCTTCAGAAAGGATTCAGGTTGAAGAGCAGAGCAATCCTCATTGTTCCTTTCTGACCTCGATAAGTCTGGTTCACCTTCCTTTTGTCTCATCTGATCTTCCCTCTGTGGACACTGGAACTGATTCCAGATCAACTGTCTCATCCTTCAGGGCAGATTCACCCAGACCTAGGCCAAAAACTAACCACATGGTTTTTCCAATTCCAATGATGGCTAGACATTCCAGCCTTTTATCCACCATCCAAAAGATTTTGATTTCATCCTATAAAGCATCCACTAAAAGAATTTATGAAAAAATGGAAAAGATTCTTCATATGGGCTCAACAGAAGCAATAGGATCCTTTTACTGCTCCAATTCATACAGTCCTAGATTTCCTTGCTGATATCTTCCAAAATGGGGCATTTTATTCCACTGTAAAAGTACAACTGACAGCCATCTCAAATTTTCACATTGGAGAAAATTCTTCATTGCTACCTTCTTCAAAATAGTGTAAAGCCTTTCTTAGACATACCTTCTTATTTTGCCCTCCTGTCAAGGATCACACCCCTCCTTGGGATCTAACTATGATTCTACAGGCACTAGTCCATCCCCCTTTGAACCTTCAGCCAAAGTAGATTTGAAATTCCTTTCATGGAAAACTGTTTTCTTGGTTGCTATCACTTCTGCAAGAAAAGTTTCCAAGTTACAAGTCTCTTCTCCAAAACTCCTTATTTAATTTTCCATAAAGACAGAGTCCGCTTATATACCAACCTTGCCTTTTTACCCAAAGTTGCTACAATGAACAATATTAACCAGTCCATTATCCTGCCAGTTTTCTTTCCCAATTTTCAAAACAAGGAGAGTATATCTTTCAACTATTAGATGTTCATAGACAACTGAGTTTTTATCTAGACAAGACAAAATAATTCAGAAAGTCTGACCAATTGTTCATATCCTTTGCCAATATCAGAAAAGGAAAACCAGTTTCTAAGACCATGTTAGCAAATGGTTAAGAGACTGCATTTCTTTTGTGTATGTATCTAAAGGTATATCTTTGCCCATACATGTCAAAGGCCACTCTACCAGATCCATGTCAACATCCCAAGCCTTTTGATCTAGGGTCTCGATTGATGATATTTGTGCAGCTGCCTCATGGTCTAACTCTCATACCTTTATTTCACACTACAAGGTAGATATTACTTCCAGAAATAGAACTGCCTTTGGTTCTGCAGTGCTCCATAATGTCCTTCCATGAGGGCCACCCAAGATTACTGTGGCTGGGGACTCTGTCCCACAGGTTTTGAGCAACGAATGAAAATGACATCAGAGAAAGACATTATGTACTCACCATAACATTCCATCTGCGTTGTCCATTTTCATTCTTCCTCAACCTTCCCTCCCTCCTATCCCCTGTCCATGTCTATGGGGACCTGATGGATACACTTTTAGGAACCACTTTTCCTATCTGTGCTCCTGAACTCTGCTTTTTTCCTTTGAATAGGATTTTGGTAATACCTTTGCATCTATATTTGTATATTCATATACATGTAATTTTCTTTAGAGGCTGTACATGTTGTTAATGGCAAACTTGATCTGAGGTAATCTGGAGGAATGAGACATGATGGGTAAGGAAGGAGCTTGAGCTTTGGAGCCTAAAGCTTTGGAAAGCAGCTGAGTTGGATCCGAGGGTCAGATCTGAAACCCACAGGTTGAAGAAGAATGAAAATGGACAACACAGATGGAACGCTATGGTCAGTACGTAACTTCTTGTTATATATAGTAAAGCAGTTTTGTGTAGTATGTACTTGAGGATATTTTAAATGTGGAAGGGAGTCTTTTTAGTAAATGTTGTATGTATTAAAGATAGTAAAACAAACAAGTAGTTTTTTAGTTGTAAGAAATATAAGCTTTACAGTATAATAAGAGAAGAATGGCTGAACAAAAGCATGTTTAATGTTAGTATGCTGTGATCTTGTGATGTGGGGTGGGGATGAGATGTAAAAGCACATTGATTATATTATATGTAGAATTAAGTTATTTTATCGTTTTTTCAAATGTGAATGTCCAGATTAATGCCCTTGGCTTAAACTATAAGCAAGTTCTTTTTGCAAGCAAGTAGGCTTTAAAATAAGACAAATGATGAAATACATGAAAAAATGTTAAGTCTCTTACATCTGCAAAGATATTAGCTAGTTTTTTTTCCCATTACCAAATGTTCAGCAAGAGTCAAGAGGTCTGCAGCTGAAGGCAGCTGTATACTCTGTTCTGACTGTAGTTTTCCAAGATTCATTGCTGAGTACTTTTCAATGGAGAAAAGCTGCCTGCAGGTGCAAGTAAGTAATCTTGAAAATGCAAAATTTAAAGATACAGTGGTAAGCAGTACAGTGAAAAACAGACTAAAATTATGGAAAGTGAATAAAAATTAGCAGCCTCTCTAACAGCCTTAATACTGTAATGCATTAAATATAAGTGTACAATTTAGCTTTACTTAAAGTTAGCCAGTGCACTTTTTCTTAGGCCTAAAAGTATTTTATCTGATGTCAGTCTGCATTCTATCCTCACAAATGGGCAGAGATCCAGTTCATCGGATCCAACTCGGCCAATGCTATAGCTCACAGCAACCAGATCTCTCGAGCTTCTCCCTTACCCACAATACACTTTGCCAAATTCCTCAAATCTCATTTGCCACTCCTAGCTAATGGACATGGTCTACCAGTCTCTCTCAAGCCTATTAGATAAGTAGTTTTTTTTAACTCTTCTATCAACAGTTTTTGCTTTGTAGTTCACATTATACCTTTTTAACCCTTACTGTTTTTACTGCTTGTACTTCTAAACTTTATCTTTCTGTTTTCTCCCTTGCCCTTATGACTTTGTCGTATTTCTGACATACAATTGTTGGTATTTTCTTGCTTCTCCTTCTTCTCTTTTGAGCTCGAGGGTTGTAATCTTTTCATTTACTTTTCTTCACTCTCTCTCTTTCTTATGCCTTGGTCATAGGTCTGGTTACCATTGGTGGTATTCCTTCCTCAGGCTGTTAAAAAGGTTACTTATTATTTTATTCATATTCTTATCCAAATGTTTGATATTTAGTCATTGTAGAAACAAGTGACAAACTTGCAGGATTCAAAAAATGTTCCAAATGTGAACATAAGTTGCCTATCTCAGATGCACACTCCCTTTGTGTATACTGCCTGGGTCCATTATACCTACAGGAGGATTGCTCGATTTGTCACAGGTTCAATCTGTGAGCATTACAAGAATGTAAAAATAAATTAATATTAAAAGGTCTCCTTCCTTCTTCCTTTGGAGAAATCATATCCCAGTCTCCAAAGTTGAAGGCCTCCACATCATCAAACTCCTCCTCTGACTCCTCAGAGAAATGGACTGCTAAACTTCTGGTCTCGACCCTGGAACAGAAAAAGACAAAACTTTCAGATCTGACTGTTACTTCAGATCCTAGGACCTCAAAAATAAATGTAACGGCTCCTGCTCTATCAAATTCAGATCAGACACAACCATCAGATCAAATACAACCTTAGGAGATTCTATATTGTCCTCACACTAGATACTCTCTGTCAGTTGACCCAGTACCAGACAGATCTCCTTCTCTGCAGAGATCAGTATCCCCCTACATTTATTTTGCTCATTCTTCTAGATGCCTCACAGAAGAAGATGTGGAGAGAGTGGTGAGAAAGATTCTCTCTGCTCAAGGGCAGATTGGTCTTCCCTCTGTGACTACTCCTCTGAGTCAGGTAGTCCAACCTCCCACCACACCACCCATGCAAGTTCCTCCTCTAACTCCATCTGCTATCTTAGAGTTCCAGGTTCCCAGTCATCTGGATCCATCAGTCTTAGATCTGAGGATCTCCACATCATCAGATCCAACATCCTGTCTGAGACCTCCTATCTTTTCAGATCAGGAGACCTCTCAGAGCCAAAGCCTGCCAGCTGGGTCCAGTGTGCAGCATTTGACTCTGAAGTTTTTGGAGCCATCTCTGTTCCTTGGCACCTTGGCACTGGACAGTTTGGTTCTAGCCTCCTCCTCGGGGATGGTGCCAATGGATCTGAGAGATGTGACAATTCAGAAATCCTGTTTCTTGGATCAGGGCCTCTCCCTAGGTCCTTCAAGTCTGCCTTCTAGGCTGTGAAGAGAGTGTTCACTGCCTTGGCAGCTCTGACAGAGCCTTTTCACTTGGATCCTACCCATTCCATGATGCTCCAGATTCTGAAGCCACAACTACTCTCTCCACAGGGACATCTTGTACCAAAACCTCTAGTTTCCTCTCAGGGAATTGTGATTTCCTCTTACAAGACTTCCCCAGAACATCCCACTGAGAAAGTACCCAAGAAACGGATGTGCAAGAGGAAGCACCTAGATTTCCTGCAGGAGTCCATTACCAAAGGTACAGATTTTGATGAAGGTGAAGGGTCCCAATGGTCACCTCCTGACACACTAGAGATCCTGAAACAGAGAAATGGCCAGACATCCTCCAACCCTATGCCAGAGGAATTCATTCTCCTATAGGCTTTCAGTACAGGACCTTCTACTTCCTGGATGACAAGCTCATAGACATGATCTCTAAGTGGCCAATGAAGGAGCCTGACTCCACAGAGCCAATACCTCAGAGACTGGACATGATAATGGCACCACCTGCAGACAGACAATTTTGAGGAAAGGGGGTTCCAGTTGATGCCATGGTCATTATGGCAGCCACAAATAAGGAACTAGCCAACAAGAGTTCCACTTTCCATCCCCCCAACAGGGATTCATGGGTGATGGACAGAGTGAGGAAGTGTGAATTCTGCATTACAATTGCTGAACTACTTGGCACAGTTTGCTAGACTTCAGAGAGATTTGACCAAAGCATTATCAAATACTTTCTCAGGGACCATATCTGCAGAGGTTAAGGATTCAGTAGCTTCTCAGTTGGCAACCCTACAGGCGATTTCCAATAGTTCCATGAGCTTAATTTCCAACATAGTGGAAGGAACCTCATGAGCAGTGGGTTCAGGCATTTCCATGATGAGGCATGCCTGGATGCACTTATGTGACTTTATGGAGCCATTTAACACCAATTACATCAATACTCCCTTTGATGGAACTGCCCTTTTTTGGTCCTAAAGTGAAAGAAATGTTCAGGTGTGAGAAAGATGGTAGCACCATTTCTGCCATGGGCATACATTTTTGCCCCCCCCCCCCCGAGATCCTTCTCCAGGAATCAATGGAGTGGCCTGAAAATATGTTTCAAAAAATCCCAAGGTCCATTCCATAACACATGTGGAGAAAGTGCTCCCTGAGGCAGGGGGGAAACTCCAATGGATGTTGTCACCTTTGTGGCAGAGGTGGCCCACAAAACCATGGTTCATGAGAATCTTTCTGCACTAAACCTTACCAGTGTTCAGGAATGACAGCTGGGAGAAGAGTGTCCCTGCACCAGAGAGTCTGGCTAGAATTAACAAAAAATACTTGGGTGCAGAGAATTATATCCAGAGGTTATATAATACTATTTTCCCTTCCATCCCCAAATCCCAGGAAAATCCCTGAAGTTCCACCCAGTCTGAGGGATGAAGCAGAGGTTCAAATTTGAAAACTGCTAAAAAAAGAATCATCCAAGAGGTCCCACCAGGCCATATAGATTCCAGAACTTGCTCAAGGTTATTTTTAGTGCCAAAAAAGACAGGGCACTGGAGACCAATCTTGGATCTCACAAATCTAAACAAATCTGTGCATCAAACCAAGTTCTGAGTGGTCACAGTTCAGTCCATTCTCGCTTTTCTGGGTAAGGACAACTGGATGTGCTTGATAGATCTCCAGGACACCTACTATCTTATAAAGATGAACATGTGGTCCAGGAAGTACCTACACTTCTGGCTGGGATACAGTCATTACCAATTCAGAATACTGCCCTTTGGACTCACCACAGCCCTCAGGGTGTTAAACAAATGCATGGCAGTAGTAGCAGCATACCTCAGATTGCAGAGATTCCAGATGTTTCATTACCTGAATGACTGGTTCATTACTGCTCTGCCAGGCAGTGACCCATACAGTCAAGAGATTAGGTCTACACATTTGTGCTCTCCTAAGTATAACCATAAACTACAACAAATCATAACTTCAACCATCTCAGACATTGGAATTTATTGTAGCACTGCTCAACACAAAGATGCCCATTGCTTCCCTTCTACCACACCGAGTTCTAACTCTGAGGTCACAGGTCAAGAAGACTGTAGACAGTACATCAATATCAGCCAGCACAGTCCTCCAAAGTCGAGGTCTCATGGCTGCAATGATAACCTTAGCTCTGTCAGCCAGGTTTTACATGCAAATCCTACTGTGGATGCTGGCTACTCATTGGTCAATCTTCCAGCAGTCAAAATAATACCAAATAAAAATTACGAACACTTGCAAAAAATATCTCTATTGGTGGAGCCAGTCCAGTCAACTGCTCCATGGCCATTCATTCATTTCCCAACAGCCCAAGGCCGTAGTGACCATGGATGCTTCCCAGATAGGGGGGGGGGCATTATCTGGGGAAGACAGTCCAGGGTACTTGGTCCCTCAAAGAGGCCAATTTGCATATAAATGTCCTAGAGATGAGAGCTGTGGTCTTGGTGTTGTGAGCATTTCTAGATGTTCTTCCCTTATTTGGGACAATTGCAATTCAGATGGACAACATGTCAGGCTGGTATATCAGCAAACCGGGGGAACCAGATCTTACCCATTGTGTCAAGAAACTCTCAGGGTCTGGGGAGAGAGCGATCTCTTCAGACTGCTTTCTTTTAGCGATGCACATTCTGGGAAGACCCAAAGTGATTGTAGACAAGCTGAGCAGATGCATTCTACTTTCACATGAGTGGTCCCTCAATGAGGAGGGGGTGGATGAGACTTTCCATCGATGGGGCCAGCCATGCTTCAATCTTTTGTCTCTCCCCTAAACAACAAATGCAGCAACTACTTTGCCCTGATTGCCCCACAGGGACAGTAACCAAGGGATGCTCTACTTCACGATTGGCCTCACTGACTCCTTTATGCTTCCCCACCAACCCCATTGATTCCAAAATTTCTGCAGAAAGGTGCCAGGTCAAAGAGCACAGTGATCCTCATTGCCTCATGCTGGCCTTGACAAATTTGGTTTCTCTTTCTATGCCTCAACTGGTTTAACCACCATGGAACCTAGATCTGACTCCGGACCTCCTGTCTCACCTGATGGCCATATCAAACCTAGATATTCCCAACCTCAAACGGACTGCTTGGCTTCTCTAATTCCCTTAGTAGCCAGACAGTCTATGTCCTCATCTCCTGTCTGACACATGCTTCTGTCTTCCCATAAACCCTCAACAAGGAAAACATATTCAAGTAAATGGAAAAGGTTTGCTATTTGGGCTAAGCAACATAAACTTGACCCCTTTTCAGCCTCTTTTTATCATGTCTTAGATTTCCTTGCTCACCTTTTTCAGAACAGTGGTAGTACCTCAAACATTAGTGGGGTACAGTTAGCAGCAATTTCAAATTAGAATGCAGGGTTGAATGGCACACCCATTGCTTCTGACAAATTGAGCCAGACCTTCTTGAAAGGGACACTCCTTCTAAAGCCTTCTTTTAAAGACCCTACTCCTCCATGGGACCTGAATTTGATACTGAAATCTTGTGATACAAATGTGATATGAAAGGCTTTTACCTTGAGTGAATGAAAGACTGACTTCTGCCTCAGTATAGATAGATAACTGATTGAAAGGGTTAATTTAATTATTTTCTATGAAACTTGTTTATCATCTAGTCGATTTGACTAAAATACACTTATTTATTGCATTCTTTTACATTTCTAGCAGTTTGATAAGACACCTGTGTATTAGTCTATGTGATTAAAAGACACCTGTTTATTATATTATTTCACATTTTTAGAAGTCTGATAAGGTACTTGTTTGTTACATTCTTTTATATTTTTCTCAAGTGAAATTGCAGAGTCATAGGAGTTGGCAGGCTTGACTGAACATTCTGGGATGGGTGGCCAACATCTCTGATCTGTTCTGGAAAGTCTTTGTTGATCCCTAAAGGTTAAGTTCCCAGGAAAACTGGTAAACAGCTAAGGTATAAAACTGGGACTCCCTGTTGGTTGGTTGAAGCCTCACCTGTGGAGCAGATACACTTCCCAGGACTTTCCCAATAGTCTCCTACCTCACTACGACAGAGCTTCCTGGTCGAAGTGTGGGCTAGGATGAAGTCTCTTGCTTTATTGGTGATGTATTAACTTTTTTTTCCTTTTTCTTTGATATTAATATTAATGCTTGCCTGACATAGAAGTATAGCTGGTTTGATATTAATATTAATGCTTGCCTGACATAGAAGTATAATTGGTTTTATATTAATATTAATGTTTGCTTCACTTAGAATTATAACTGGTTTGATATTACTATTAATGCTTGCCTGATATAGAAGCATAAGAGTGCATTGTCTAATAAAGCTTCAGTCATTATCGTGAAAATTCTTTCTTTTAATCATTTTTGTCCTGCTAAAAAAATTGTTTAGGCAATATATTTTTTAACTAGTTTGATATTACTATTAATGCTTGCCTGATATAAAAGCATGAGAGTGTATTGTCTAATAAAGCTGTGTTTATTATAGTGAAAATTATTTGTCTTAATAATTTCTGTCCTGTTAAAAAATTGTGTTTGGGCAATACAAGTCTCTAACACAATCTCCCTTTGAACCAGCAGCTGCATGTGACCATAAATATCTTTCATGGAAAACTATCTTCTTGGCAGCCATCACTTCAGCAAGAAGAATTTCTGAGATCCAGGCATTATCTTCTAAACCTTCATACTTGGTTTTCCATAAGGTCAGATTGACCTTATGTACCAACCCATCCTTTCTTCTGAATATGTTTTCAGAATCCAACATAAATAGTTCTATCAATCTGCCAGTATTTTCCCCTAAATTTACCAACAAAAGAGAATATATTGTGCATTTATTACTGGATGTTCATAGACAGGAAAGCAGACCAATTGTTTGTTTCCTTTTATGGACCAAAATTGGGAAAAGTAGTTTCTAAAATTTCTCAATCAAAGTGGTTAAGTTGCATTAATTAGTTAAATTGCATGTCCTTTGTCTATAATAAATTGGGCATTCCTCTCACACATGCTTTGAAAGCACACTCTACTAGAGCTGTGACTACTTCCACAGTTTTCCTGTCTAGGATGTCGATGGATGATATTTGTGCAGTAGCAACTTGTGCTACTCCTCATACCTTTATTACTCATTACAAATTAGATCTGGTCTCCAGAGGTAGGGCATCATTTGGTTCTATGGTGCTCAGGAATATCCTTTCTTGAGTCCACCCTGGTTCAAGTAGATAGGGATGCTCTGTCCCATTTGTGAGGATAGAATGAAGATTGACAGCACTAGATAAAGAAGTTATGTACTTACCATAACGTTCCATCTGTGTTGTTGATCTTCATTCTTTCCTCACATCCCCTCCCACCTATCCCCATCCATGACTTGTGAAAGAACAAACAGTTACATGGTCTCTGATTGGATGCATTTATATGTTTATATGACTTTGGATATGGCTTCCCATATCTCTTTCTGCCCTTTTACACCTTATAGTAGCAAACAAGATCTAAGGTATTTCGCAAGGTGCTTTGTGGGTAAGGGAGAGGCTTCAGAGATCTGGTGGCTGCACACTGTAACATCAGCTGAGTTGAATCTGCTGGATCAGATCTGAACCCATTTGTGAGGAAAGAATGAAGATCGACAACACAGATGGAACATTATGGTAAGTGCATGACTTCTTTTTTCACATCTGGGAAGAGAATAGAGATAAGAAAAGAAGAATCATTGCAAGTGGGAACAGAGTGTAGCATGGGGTTCCTATTAAAAGAGCAAATGCTTACATTAGTGAATGCTCTTATATCAAACTTTAAAACACAAAACCTGAAAATGTCGATGGCACAGAACATTTATTTTTTTCCCAGAGAAAAAAAAATGATGAGCCGTTCTCGAGACTTTGCTGTTTTCTCCATTGTGGTGCAATCTCGGAGTTTGTTTATTTAAGTTGGGGGTGTGGGGGGTGAAGCCCACCACTTCATTTTGCCCTGTACATTTTTTTTTTTTTGGATCAGCAAATTTTTTCCTTGGGAAAAAATTCACTGATCTGTTCATTCAACATTTTAAGGTTTCAAGTTTTTAAGTTCGATAAAAGAGAATTTGGTAATTTTAGCATTCAATCTTCTGATATAGCTGCGTAGCATGCACGTCAGCATAGGTAACCTTAATAATAGATTAGGTAATACCTGTGAATGCAGCTGTTGATTTGGGACAATTGTTCTTCTCTGGAGGGTTAAACTTAATTTTTTGATGATGTACTAGTTTATTATGTTTGTTCTAAGTTAGTAGAAAATGGGGCGTTTTAAAAATTTATTCAGTTTTTTGTTTGAGAGTTTTCATTAATATAAAAAAAATCTTGCTAAATGTGACATAGGTTCAAATGGAAGTGAGAAGAAGCAACTGTATAAAAGACCACTGCACCAAATATTAGCATGTGCATGTAACACAAAAGTTGAAAATACACATTCAAAAATGGTGATGTATAATTTGTGGGAACAATAGCTTTTTATCATTACAGCTTTCCTATCCATATTATTTTGGAATGTAAATGGCCTTACAGGTATAGACAAAAAGGAAAGAGTCTTGGATTATATTAAGAAATACAGAGTGCAACTTCCAAGATGACTGCACACTGATCAACAGCTTAATTTCAACTCTTCAAGTGTGAAAAAAGAAACTGGGAGATAGGGGCCAGTAACTCTGTCAAGTTTAGTAAATCCAGTTATTTACTAGTACACTGCCTGGATGCCATCAAAGAAGAAACTTAGAGAGCCAGAAAGAGAATCAACTATAAAAGGTGAAAAGAAAACATCAACTTGGAAGAATCCTGCAGCTGTTCTGCAAAAAAGCATTTCAATGTCCAGCTTTGGTGCAGTACATGGCTTCCAGTAATCTAGAGGAAAAAATAAATTAAATATTGAAGGAACATACAAACTCAAATAACAAAAGGCTTGAAAAATGGAAGACATTTTAAACAGCTATTCAGATGAGCTAATAAAACTGCAATAATCAAAGGCTGAAATGAAGAAAAGACTTGATGAGACAAGAAGAGCTGCTTCAAAAACTGGTAGACTTAGAGGACAGAGCATGCAGAGGAAACTTGAGATTATCTGCTGTACCAGAGAAACAGGAAGGAACTGACTGTATTAATTTTATGAAAACACAAATAAGCAACTGGACAAATATTCCACAGCAGGATTTGCTGACTGAAAGGGCACATCATGTGCATGTTCCAAACCTGGCCATGAGAAAGCAGTCAAGACCTGTATTAGTAAAGATGCAATCACACCAGCAGAAAGAGTTGATCCTTGCAAAACTGTGGAAGAAGGACAAATTGGAGACAGTAGAGTGTTGTAGATAATGATTATTCACTGTACACCAAGAAGCAGAGAAGCACATTTATCCCAGCAATCAGGAATGTGGAGAGGCATACCCGAAATTCAAGCTGTTGTATCCAGCTGTCTTCAAAACATTTTTCCTGGATGATCACAGTAATTTTTTGATGCAGAACAGGCTAAGTAGGAAGTGCAAACGTTTGTCCAACAAAAAGTGAGCCAACATATAAAAGGAAACTCTGCTTCTCATTCTTCTGATAATAAAGATCATACAGAAATCTCACCAGTGAAACCGTTTTTAATGTTCCAAAGGAAAATGCTTGAGAGACAGAAAAAGCATAGGAGTTGAATAAAAGAACTGGGAGTTCCTTGGACTTGAACCAGAATCTTGATTTGTGAGATGGGGATGAACAGGAAGAAAACCAGCGACACTGAAATTAATGAATAAATGTGAAATTATAAAGCATCAATCACATTTGTGAAATATGGCTTTGCAAGAAAAAATGGAAAGATTTGATTTTTGTTGACTTTGTTAAACTTGTGGGTGACTGAAAAGTACATACCCCACTTCATGTCATTAATGTTTAGAAGGAAACTAGGGGATAGGGAAAATGAAATGCATAGTGCAAATAGCAATGTTGCAGGAGATATGTTTGGAAAGAAATAAGCATGTGAATTTGACAAAAAAAGGATTTCAGGATGGATATTCAACAGAACATCAGGGACATAGGAAAATGGGAGCAATTATACTAATTGCTAGAGAGGCTCCAATATTTATAGAATAGGAGGAAAGGCAATAATGGTAGATTTGTGGTAGTAAGGGGCTATTGGCAACTCTGGAAGATTATGCTGTCATATATTTATATTCCAACAAAAACTGATATTAGGGAACTTGAGAAAATTTGGGGGACAATAATTAGATTTCAGCAGGGCATATCACTTATATGTGGGAACTGGGATTTGATTTGCAATAGTGAGGATTCAAAGGATCACAGGTTAGTGCTAGGTTAGCTGCCCTTATAGGCCATTTTAATCCTAGACAATTTCCTTCAAAGGTGAAAATCAAACTCTGTATCTTTTGTCTGTGAGGCAAATACCTTAACCATTACGCCAAAATCTGGAAGAGAAAATATAACAAAAAGGGGTAGACTTATAAAAAAATATGAAAATATTTGTGTATCTGGATAATTTGCATGAGTTTGGAAAGATTGCTGTTAAGTAACCATTTTTTGATAATTCCAGAACACAAAAACATTTAGCACAATGACTTAGGCAGCAGAAAACAGAAAGGGCTGTTGCCAAACTTAGGGAGCCTATAACAAGAAAATAACAAAAGATCCTGTAGAGGTTTTAGAGATATTTCAGAAATGTTATGAAAATGTCTGTAAAGCAGACAAATGTAGAAATCAAGAAAGGGCGCAAATGGAAATATTATGGAAGACTTAATCATGTCAAGGTGAGAGGTAGATGAGACTCAACAACTAACAGTTAAGATAGGAAGGGATGAGATAAAAATGATGATATATAATCAATCTTCAGAAAAGTCACCAGGAAAAGATGGTATTCATGTGGAAATTTGGACATTAGGAGGGAAGGAAGTGATAAAGATCTAAATATTTTGTTTAACAGTAATGTAAATGGATGGGAAACACCAACATGTTGGAAGAAAGCTGTGGTGGCTGTATTACTTAAGGATGGGAAATACCTATCAGACCTAGCTTCATACAGACCCATTTCAATTTCAAACCATAATTATAAAGTGTTTATGTCTATACTAACTAAAAGAATGGCAATGGTGTTTGCCAAAACTGATAGAAATGGATCAATGAGATTTTGTGGAGGGGTCTCTTTGCAGAAAAAGCATTCAACAGAGTAAGGGCAATGGAAGCATTTGCATTCTCTGATAAAATTATAAGGCTAATTAGGAGGCTTTATGAAGGTTAAGAGGCAAGAATTAAAGTGGAAGGGTTCCTTTCAACAACTTGTGTTTGAACAGAGGAACAAGGCAGGTGAGTCCTCCTCCCCCTTTGTTATTTGCTTTATATTTAGAGCCATTGGCAAAGAAAATAAGCGATTGTAAAATGCAAGGATATAATGGTATAGTAATCAAGAAAATATGGTTATATTTAGAAAAGGACATCTCAATGTTGTGAAACACGCTGGGGCAGTTTCTTGTAGGTTCAGGATATAATAATGAAAATAAAACAAAGGCTATAGCCTTCTGTTTAATTGTATAATTATACATGTATTCTAATTGCTGGAGCTTTTCTCCCTGGGCTTCCACTGAAAATGGGTTCCTGACCCAGTCGGATTTTCCCGGTCACCAAATATCAATTAATAACTAAATAAACATTTATTTATTTATTTATTTTTATTGACATTTGGTGACCAGGAAAGTCCGGCTGGGCAGAAAGAGCCCATTTTCATCAGAGGGCAGGGGAGAAAAGCTCCAGTACAAAATTAAAAATAATGTTTTGTAATAAAAAAAGAATAGTGAACATTAACAAGAGAAGACAAAGCACATTTACAATGTTTCCAAAAAAATTTGTACACCAAATTTAGATATGTTTTGCAAACAGTAGTAAACAATAACAAAGAAGAAAATAAACATCTACAATGTTCCTAGAAGGTCATATACACAGTTTTTGCAGAAACTGATTAATACAATCAACAAAAGAAATATCTGAGTTATAGTTTAGAGTTAACAATAGGGTAAAGTGTTTGTAATTACAGTGGATATAAAAAGTGTGCACACCCATGTTAAAATGGCAGGTTTTGTGATAGAAAAAAATTAGACTACAATAAATCATTTCAAA
The DNA here is from genome assembly GCF_019279795.1 of Protopterus annectens. Taxonomy (NCBI): domain Eukaryota; kingdom Metazoa; phylum Chordata; order Ceratodontiformes; family Protopteridae; genus Protopterus; species Protopterus annectens. The sequence continues at coordinate 1,813,344,211 of NC_056737.1, read as the reverse complement.
ACTTTTCCCACCTTTATTGTGACCTATAACCTGTACAATTCAATTATAAAACAAACAAATCTGTTAGGGGAAAAAATATAAAAAATAAAAAAACATACAATAAGCTGGTTGCATAAGTGTGCACACCCTTAAACTTATACTTTGTTGAGGCACCTTTTGATTTAATTACAGCATTCAGTCTTCTTGGGTACACACCTGCCATCAATTAAAGAGACTCTGGTTAACCCCAAATAAAGTTCAGCTGTCTTAGTAGGATTTTCCTGACATTTACTCAGTTGCCTGCTAGAGCAAAAGCCATGGTCCACAGAGAGCTTACAAAGCATCAAAGGGATCTCATTGTTAAAAGGTATCAGTTAGGAGAAGGGTGCAAAAAATTTTCCACAGCATTGGATATACCATGGAACACAGCGAAGACAGTCATCAAAAAGTGGAGAAAATATGGGACAGCAGTGATGTTGCAAAGAACTGGACATCCCTCCAAAATTGATGAAAGGACAAGACGAAAACTGGTCAGGGAGGCTGTCAAGAGACCTACAGCAACACTGAAGGAGCTGCAGGAATTTCTGGCAAGTACTGGTTTTGTACTACATGTGACAACAGTCTCCCTTATTCTCCATATGTCTGGACTATGGGGTAGGGTTGCAAGACGGAAGCCTTTTCTTACGCAGAAAAATACCCAGGCCTGGCTAAAATTTGCAAAACAATACATCAAGTCTCCCAAAAGCATGTGGGAAAATGTGCTATGGTCTGATGAGACCAAGGTTGAACTTTTTGGCCACAATTCCAATAAGTACATTTGGCGCAAAAACAGAACTTTGCATCACCAAAACAACACCATCCTCATGATGAAGCATGGTGGTGGCAGTATCATGCTTTGGCATTGCTTTTCTTTGTCTGGAATTGGGGCTTTAATCAACATGGTGGGAATTATGAACAGTTCCAAATACCAGTCACTTTTGGCCCAAAACCTTCAGGCGTCTGTTAGAAAGCTGAAGATGAAGAGGAATTTCACCTTTCAACATGACAATGACCCCAAGCATACATCCAAATCAACAAAAGAATGGCTTCACCAGAAGAAAATTAAAGTTTTGGAATGACCCAGCCAGAGCCCAGACCTAAATCCAATAGAAAATCTGTGGGGTGACCTGAAGAGGGCTGTGCACAAGAGATGGCCTCGCAATCTGACAGATTTGGAGCACTTTTGCAAGGAAGAGTGGGCAAATATTTCCAAGTCAAGATGTGCCATACTGATAGTCTCCTACCCAAGAAGACTGAATGTTGTAATTAAATCAAAAGGTGCTTCAACAAAGTATTAGTTTAAGGGTGTGCACACTTATGCAACCAGCTTATTGTACATTTTTTATTTTTTATATTTTTTCCCCTAACAGATTTGTTTTTCAATTGATTTGTATAGGTTATAGGTCACATTAAAGGTGGGAAAAGTTTTGAAGTGATTTATTGTGGTCTCATTTTTTAATATCACAAAAACCTGGCATTTTAGCAGGGGCATGCACACTTTTTATATCCACTATACATATGTGCAATTTACATATGTTAGTGATATGAGATGCAAGGGTTATTGAAGTATAGATAAAGTTTATATGAAGTAAGAAGCAACCTGGCTAGACAGAACAGAGAAATTTATAGGTCAAGATAAAATCAAGATGGTTAAAAGAAAAATATGTTAGTTGTTGGCAATAGTGGGAAAGTTGTAGGTGGAATTGAAAATGGAGGTATTAAGGAATATGGTGGTAAGTATGAAAAAAGGGCATTAAAGGATAGGTGAAATGAGAACTACAGGGAGCTGCAGAGTTGATAGAGGTAAAAAAGGTAGTATAGTATTTTTAAATATGGTGAACAGTATGGTGCAAGATGGGAGAAAAAAGTGGTAAAGTAGTTGATGTAAGATGGAAGTTAGCCCATAAATAAATAAATACATAAATAAAATCCCAAAGTGCAGTTATAGACACACAGATTACAGAAAACAGAAGCATCTCAAGTCATAATGTAAATGAATATGTCTGTGCCCCTGGAATACTATAGGGATGAGAGAACCTTCTTTACTGGAACATGGATTTTTACCAGCGGATGGTTCTGTAGGTGACCAGGAAATGACACTTCTTGTAGGGGCACCTATTCCTCTCCTAGTCAGTCTCAGAAGATGCCTGATAAGGTAAAACAGAAAGTTAAACATAGTACACCTTAAGACATGATATCTATAGGTTTCTTACCTTAACTAAGAAATTGTTACAGACAGCCAATCTTGGTAAACAACATTCACTACAGGTTCAGCAGGTAACTTGAAATATCTTTGAGGAAGACTGGTCTTCAAACCTCCTTGGGAGGTAAATTCATTCAATAATCATTTGTGGAATGCAAAAGATCATTTTTGGTGAAGTAATGGTTGCTTTCACTATGACAAGGATATTTTATGATATGTTGTAATTGGTTTTGCCTCATTGTGTGCCTTTCCCTTCTCTAATGTCAGCCTTTGGAGGAGGCATATTATATTGGCAGTAACAAATTCTGATTTGCAGTCTATAGTACCTGTAAAAGCAGATAGGCTTTAGAAAGCAATTATTCTCTCTGTTTAGTTAGTTCCTCTGTGCATATAAAGGGGAAGGTTTTGGTACAGATTTGATATTACTGTTTTTTATTCTTCTACTTGGGCATATAAAATTCACAGCTATTAGTCCCTTTTCTAGAAATTCATGCCAATTTCTCTTATTTTTTTGTCGTGTTTCTAGAATCTAAGCTTGCCTTAAAATTATGTGTGATTGAGCAGATACTGTGTATAGTGCCTCTGGTTCTGCTGTTGTTTGAAGAGTTATGTTTAGGTATAAACTCAGAAGTTTTTTGTTGAAAAGATGTCTGAAAATTTTAATTCAGTTTTAGAGAAAATGGTTTATTTTGGTCCCTCTGCTACTCAGGGCCACCATCAAACTAATGAAAGAGGGGAACCAGTTTAAGGAGTTTGTAAGATGTTCACCCTCCCCACCACCTAACAATTTTGAAATTCCATACATCTCCTTTCGTATCACTCTTGCAGTATTCCTTACAGTAGGGAATCCCCTGGCAAGGGGAGCCCGACATCCAGCCAATATACCAAAGCCTTTAGCTTGCAGTAGGAACACTGTATATCACATGTATGCTCCCCGCACTCAGTGTAGGGCATAAAGGTGACATACAGACATCATTTCCTCAGAACCTCTTTGCTGCCAGTCTGAATGCCACCTCTGATCATTGGTCTGAACACTCTTTATCTGCTGGTTCCCAAGCCATTTGTCTGATAAGTGCGCCATTGTTTTTTTCTTCTTATCTTGTTTTTTCTTTGGTTGTTGGGTTACATGTCATCCAGAAAGGGGAATTGTCAGTGCAGGAGACAGATTCCCCAAAAGGACATCATGATCAGTGTTTGCTTTGCTTAGGTACTTCTCACCACCATACATCATGTCCTATTTGTCAGGCTTGTCCCTAAAACGTTGCATAGTTGTCTCTCCTGTTTGGCTATTTACTTAGAGAACCAATGTTCTTAAATGATTGGCTCAAAGTAAAATGTCAGAATTATCATGGCCCGAGGGTCAGCCATCCATGAAAAAGCCAAGAAAGTTTGGTTGGATTCTTCTGCTCTACCACCTCCACCAGACATCCCTCCTGAGACTGGCAAAAACCCAGAGGATCATCTGGTTCTCCAGTCAGATTCCTCTGCTATGACCACTTCAGAGGCTGCCATGGACCCAATTTCCTGCATGTCCTCAGAGGCACTGCAGACATCCATTTTGGTTATTCAGAGGGAACTGCAGTTGATTTTATCCAAAGAGTCTAGGGGTGTTCTGTAAATTCTTGTTAGAGAGGGGATTCCCACTACACTGACTGAGTGTAAGCAGGAGTCTGAACCACTGTAAGGAAGAGGATTCTATTAGTCCAGACTCTCCTTTTGATGAGATTTCTGTTGGGGATACTGTTTCCCATATGATGGAGTTTTTCAAGTGGGATTGTACTCAAGTTTATGATGTCCAGAAGAGATATTATGATCGCCTGAAAATGGAGTCTCCTAAGCCTTCTGTTCTTGCTGCCTTCTTAGACACCTTTTCACAGCTTCTCAGACTCCTGATTCCCAGCCCCTGCTCTTAAAAAACCTGATAGGTTTTATAAGGTGCCTGATGATTGTAAATTCCTTTACCAGTGTCCATCTTCTGTTCCTTCTGTTTCTGTTTCTTCTGATAAGCCTTCAAAGCTTTTACCTTCTACTAAGCTGCTCCTCTCTAACAACGATAGCAGAACTATGGAAAGATTGGGTAAGAAGGTGTGGTTTCACTTCATAATCACGAAATGCTGAAATACTGAATTTCAGCATTCCGAGACCATGAAGCCGAAAATTCAGAATGCCGAAAGTATATAAGAGCGAATTCAAATATCTCAAATCTGCCCTTATGCATTTCTGGTACGTTGCATGTAGTGTTATAGTGCCTGAAATTGCAGGTGAGTGAGTGCTGGTGTGTGTTTTTGTATGTTGTATGTGTGGGTAATGATAGGGAGGTGTAAATATGAGTGTGAGTGTTGGATTTGTTGGTGTTTGTGTGTGTGTGATGTGTATTTGTGTGCGAGCGAGTGTAGAATGCCGTGGTGTGAGATTTTTTTTTTTATGTTATGTGTGATCTCGGAGTTGGGTTGTATAAGTAGGGGGTATGGGGGTGCAGGGGAGCTTGCCCCCTGCTTATATGTAGTGTAGAGTTGTGTGGCTTGTGTGCTGTGGGTTAAATGGTGTGTGTGTGTTATGTGGTGTATGGTGCATGTATGTTCGTGATTGTGTGATTCGTGATTGTGGGTTTCGATATTGTGAGTGGTTCGGCCCCATGGTCTCAGAATGCTGAAATTCAGTATTTCAGCATTTTGAGATTATGAAGTGAAACCAAAGGTGTACACTGCTGCTACTCTGGCTTTTAGGGCTGTGACTTACCAGATCCATATGACCAGGAATGTTTTGGCCATTCTGTGTCAGGCTTTTCAAGTTGAATCTGACCTTCCTGATTTTGAAGAGAAGGCTTCATCCCTTTAATTGTTGGGTCCTCCTCTTAAGTAGCTCATCATTCCATTAAATATAGTTATGATGCAGCTGATGGCTCTTATAGAGCTACTGCCTTTGGTTCTGTGTTGTGGACATACTCCTGGCTTTAACTTCAGACTATGCCTGATGATATTAAGGCCAAGCTGATGCATGCTCTTCTTGACAATAAAAATCTCTTTGGTTCTGCAGCTGCTGACCTTTTAAAATCTCTTCAGGAAAAGAGTAAGGCTTTACATGTCTTGAAACGTATTTTTGTATCATCTGTTCCCAAATTTCAGAGGAATTATTCTACTAAGTCTGTAAGCAGTCTCACCTCCTCCCAAAAGTAAAAAGGGGGTTAGAAGAGCTCCTCCTGCTAAATTTACTCAGATTACTTCAGCTCAGAAGCCTACTTTTCAGGACAAGCCAGATTCTGACTATCCTCTTCCCTCCCTTCTGAACCAAGTTCCTTTGTATCTTTATCTTCCTCTGTCTCTTCTCAATTTGTTAAAGATCACTCAGGATTCTTGGGTTCTCTCTATTATCTGTCAAGGGTATCCCATGGTTTGGAAATCCCTTCCCCCCCTTTTTTGGGCATTTCTCAACCTCCCCAGGAACAACTGCCATTTTTTCTGGATGTTATTTACAGACCTTTTTCTCAAGGAATCAGCCAAGCAGTTTCTGCTCCTGAAAGGGGAAGGAGTTTTATTCCAGAACGTTTCTTGTTCGCAGGAAAGAAGGCACCTGGAGACCCATTATGTCTCTCTCTCTTAGCTCAACGCTTTTTTGAAAGTTCTTTTCTTTTGAATGCTATCCCTTTAAACCCTGTTTCCTCTTCTTCCACAGGCTTTCCTAGTGTCTCTGAATCTCAAGGATGTTTATCTTCATAATCCTATTCATTCTCATTTCAGGAAATTTTTACATTTGTCTGTTTCTTCCTTGCATTTTGAGTTCTCTACTTTGCCCTTTGGCCTCTCTACTGCCCAAAGCATCTTCACCAAATGCCTCACTCTTGTGATTGCTTTCTGCAGGATGGGAGGAATACAGATCTTTCATTATCTGAACCACCTGCTTATTCAAGCTTCCTCTCCAGAAACTTTGCTTCACCATCTTCACAATACTCTTTGTCTTCTGCAAGGCCTAGGGTTTACAGTGAACTTCCAAAAAATCCTACCTGACTCCATCTCAGGATCATATTCTTCTCTGGTGCAGGCTGCAAACTATTCCAATGTTGGCATCCTGGCCCCCTTGCAAGGCTTTAACTATGAATGCATCCTTTCAGTCCCTTCTTCCTCTGGCACCCATTATAGCCAGGGAGTTTCTAAGGACTCTGAGTTTACATGGCTTCCACCATTCCTATGCTTTAGAAAGCTTCAGTGGCTCCTAAAGTCAGTCTGGCTTCAACATTCTCATCCTTTAGACTTTCCAATTCATCTTCTCCCATGTCTCAAGTTGGAGCTTCAGTGGTGGATTCATCAACTGTCTTTCTACCCAGGGCTTCCTTTTCAGCCTCCAGTCCCTGCTCAGGAACTTTTTTCTGATACCTCAGACATGCGGTGGGGAGCTTCTTTTAGTCCAAAGAGTTATTAGATTTTGTTGTGATAAAAAAAATGTCTCTACCTGTAAAGTATTGCTGCAGGGTATCTTTTAGTACTGGACATTTTTGTGGTGTATGTATCAGATTGTGTGCAGCAATAAGTTGTGAGTATGTTAAATAGTTGGGCATCTCAAGTCATTTCACTTATTAGAGGGCTCTGTAATGATGTTCTGTATGTAAGTTCGGCAGAAAATTTGGCTACTTTGTTATAACAAGTGGATGTAGCCTAATAACACACTAAGTACCTAGCCTAATCCAGTATAACCAACTGATTATGGCCTATAAAATCCTCTATAATCCGGACAATACTCCTGCACTTAAAAATATTATCACCCCCTATAACAATCCTAGACCGCTTCGATCCTCTAACAAACTACTAATTCAGACTAGCAAAATTAATAACACAGCTGGTGATTCTCTCTTTGCAAACTCTGTAAGTAGATCCTGGAACTCTCTTCCAGCTGATATTACCTTACTTTCCACCTTAGGTCAATTTAAAACTGGACTCAAACAACATTTGTCACTTAACTGGCTATGTCAATGTATCAAGCCTGGCTAACTCGAATGTGTAAAAATCTGTTAACCAGTTTACTGTGTAATTTAATTTAATCCTGGCTTGTGCTCAGGACTAACTGTAACCTGTGGAACTTGTTTAACTTGCTTACTTATGTAATCTCTGTAAATAGTCTGTTTGTAATATGTAATGCTGGTATTATGTAATGCTGTATCTGCTTACCCTTGGAGCTTTTCTCCCCGGGCCTCCGCTGAAAATGGACATGCATCCAGTCGGACTATCCCGGTCAACAAATGTAAAATAAAATAAAAATAAAAAAATGTAAGTGTAGGTTTGTAATAATAGATTAGGCATATCGTAAGGATGGAATAAGGTAGGTAGATGCTAGCATTGTCTGGACTCATCTGTCAGGTAGTGTTTTGCTGTTGTGGGAGTTGAGTGTCTTAAACCACAAGGACAAGAACCAAGAATAACAAGGGAAGTAGAAGTAAGCAGCCAAACTCCACAGGTACGAAAAGTAACATGTATTGAGCGGTTTCATCTCCAAATACAAGACTTTTCAGAATAAGTTAACAAAGCACAAACTTCCCTATATATACACACACAACCTCTCGCACAAGAATTAATTGAACACTAATCAAGTCCCCACACTTAATTAATACAAGTTACATAAAACAATAATCCTTATTGAATCTCATGAAAACACTTCATAAAAACTAAAATGTGTTCATAATAGTAACATTTAGACCTAAAGAATAATAATTGAGCCCATTGTATTAATGAAATAAAGCTCTTATGTTGACATGCATCAAAACTGCTAAATGCAAAAAGCAGATTGGGGACTTGATTAGTGTTCAATTAATTGAATTGTGCGGGAGGTTGTGTGTGTGTGTATAGATATATATATATATATATATATATATATATATATAGGGAAGTTTATGCTTTGTTAACTTATTCTGAAAAGTCTTGTATTTGGAGACGAAAGCGCTAAATAAATGTTACTTTTCATACCTGTGGAGTCTGGCTGCTTACTTCTACTTCCCTTTTTATTCTTGGTTCTTGTCCTTGTGGTTTAAGTGGTTTTGCTGATGGAAGGAGGAGAACAGCAGTCTGGCATGCAGGGAGCTAATTTACAGTCACTTTTAGCTTCCATTATGTCACTTACATTGGTGGCAGCTGAATTAACTGCCAAAGTGGACGGACTTATTGGTAAAAATAAAGGAAGACCTGAAGAGTGACCTTTTACTTACTTATCTCAAAGTTCGGGAAGTTTTTCCATCACCCCTGCACAGAGATCTCCTGGTACAGCTGGGAGAGATGAGAGGAATACTGCATCAGCTAACATTAGCTGTTCTAACGGGTGTAGTGATTGTCATAATGCTCCAGGAAGCTGTGGAGTGAGTGGAAGTGATTTTTTAGTCACTGAATGGCTGAGGAGCAACGTGGTATGGGGGCACAAAAATGCCAGCAGTGGAGACAATTTTAGAACTTTAGACAAGCAGATTAATAAATTTCAGGAACTTGTTCTTCAATACAAAAAACTTCAACTTGAAAACTATTTGGGGGAATGTTTCAGTGTGAGCACATTCCTAAGGGGCTGCGAATGTGGAGATACCCCACAGGACTTGAAAAAGACTCACCCTTGCATCAAGAACTGATTTCATTATTTAACAGGCAAGGGTGTGATTTGCTTAAAATTTTAATGGCTGATAATGTTTCTAAAACGTCAAATTTGAATGTGGATATCTGTAAGTTGGATGTTAGTATTAGGAATGATTTATTATTTGTGCATAAAATCAATGAGTTTAGATCTGTCATTGATAGTGTTGACAAAACTGTGCTTGAATTAAAAATGAGGAAAGACAAATGTTGGTAAGGGACAAAAGTTCATAGGTTCATAGGTTGATACTAGGCTATCTGCCCTAGGGCATTTATAAGCCTAGCCAGAGTGTGTGTGGCTTTCACCACCCCTTAGGATGAGAATACTATACCCATTAGTTTGCTGTGCCTCTGTCCAGCAGTGACACAGAGATGATTCCTGGGGTAAACCTACGATCTCCCATCCACTCGTCAAGATTTCTCTTGAACAGAGTCAGTGAGGGGCTCTGCCTCACATGGACTGGGATTCTGTTCCATAGTGTAGGGAGTCTCTGGGTGATGAATCTGTCCCTCCAGCACATCCTATTTATATCCGTGTTGAGGTTTAAGTCTCTTGCTCTCGTGGCTCTGGTGGATTTGGATTTTTTGAGGTGGAGCATGTCCATTAATTCCGGGTTGGACATGGCCTTGTATGTCAGGCACAGATCACCTCTGAGTAGATGGTATGCGACTGAATAGAGCTGGAGTTTCTTCAGTCGGGCATCGTATGACATATGTTTGAGCCCCTTCATCCTTTTGGTGAGGAACTTTTGGGGTCTTTCCAACTGCTGCAGGTGTTGGGTAAGGTACATTCCGAATGGGGCGTTGTACTCAATCATTGGTCTGATAAGTGAAGAGTACAGGGGTACAATGACCTCTCCTGATCTGGATGTGAATCCCTTCATGATCAGGTGGGCAATGTAGAAGGTCTTCCTAACCACTTTGGCAATGTGAGTGTCAAAAGAGAGGTTACTGTCAACTTGGGTCCCCAGGTCCCTGATAACTTCTTCCATGTTTAATGGATTACCACCTATGTGGTAATTAGGGGTTACCTTGTTTTTCCCAAAGGGTATGACTATACATTTTTGGCATTTAGCTTAAGGCCATGGCTCTGGCACCAGTTATCCATTTCTATGAGACCTCTCTGGAGGATGTCTGTGTCTGATGGAGTGTCAATTATGGTGCCCAGTTTGCAGTCATCTGCAAATTTTGTCAGCCACAATCCCCCTATGTTTGCCTGCACTTCAGAAAAATAAATGCCGAACAAGAGGGGGCCCAGGACTGAGCCCTGTGGGACACCGCTTGTGACCGGCTTAGAGTCTGACATGGCACCAGCAAATCTAACCCTGTGTGTTCTGTCCTTGAGCCAGTTTGCAACCCATCTTGTGACATATGGGTTTACATCTAAGCTGGTGAGCTTTTCTATGATGCCCGAGTGGGGTATTGTGTCGAACGCTTTTGCTAGGTCAAGGTAGGCTGTGTGAACTGCCTTACCCTCATCAATGGCCTTAGTGACTGTTTCGAAAAAGTCGACCAAGTTCAAGAGGCAGGATCTGCCCTTGACAAAGCCAAATTGGGTAGGATCCAGTGTCTGTAGGTCCCCAATGTCTTTATTTATGAGTTCCATTATGATCCTCTCCATAGCTTTGCAGACAAGGCTCATCAAGCTTATGGGGCGGTAATTTCCAGGGTCCGTAGAAGCACCGCCTTTGTGGAGTGGGACCACAGTTGCCGCACGCCATTCTTTGGGTATGTATCCTGTAGTAAGGCTAAGATTAAACAGCAGCCTTATGTGTGGGTTTAGTTCCTCATTGAGTTCGTGTAGCACACTGCCGGGGACACCGTCCTGTCCCATTGATGCTGTGTTTTTTGCTTTAGAGAGAGCAGCTCTCACCTGGGCATCTGAGATGTTTGGGAGGCTAGACTCTGGTGGGATAGATATTTCTCCTTTTGGGGGGGAGGGAGGGGAGAAATTTGCACTGAACCTGTCTGCCAGTATGTTGGCAATATCTGTGGGTTCAGTGATTTTTTTATCATTTTGGACTAATTCTGAGCATATCTGGGAGTTTCCACCCAGGTTTCTAACATAGCTAAAGAAGGCCTTATGATTGTCTTTTGTGTCATTAGCGATTTTTCTCTCAAAGTTGGCCTTGGATGATTTTATGAGTGATCATAGTTTTTTGCTAGTATTGATCAGAGATGCCTTCCCTTTTAGGGATTTTACTCTGTCATGTAGTAGCTTTCTCCAAGTGACTATGATAGTGGAAGAGCTCATCCTGACCTGCCTTTAGGGCAACAAAGGATGCAACAAGAGGAAACATTTAACACTGGTATGGATGTTGAAAGTGAAGTAGTGGAAGAGGCACATTACAATGATAACTACCCTTTAGGGAACCCGTCCTTACGGAGGTCCCGGAGAATAATGAATCAGAGGAATTGGCAACAACACAATGTTTACCAGGACACTTACTTTTACCAGGATTAGCAGAGGAAGGGAAAAAAGGGGGGAGGGGGACAGAATCAGATACACTACAGGAATTAAATGTTAACAGTGATGCTGAATTTTACGAAATCTGTTCCATAGTGAATAATGATGAAAATGATTTCAAGATTTATAATTTAAGTCAGGCATCCATCACGACAGCTTGGGCAAATCTGTTTGAAAGGGGGCTGAATTTTGTACCAGCCAGGAAGGCCAACATGGTAGAGAGTATCCTGCTGTTAAAAACATTTGGTAGGAAACTGAATTTAGCTCTGCATTTCAGACATAACAGCAATGAGGGGCCCCCATTATGTAATAAATTAAAGTGGCCAAGTACATTCATCCCCCCACACACCCTATGGTTGGATTATTTGAGAAGTTATGTGAAATGGACATCAGGGAAAACAATTGTATGACATCCTTGAATGAAGGCACTAACTTGTCCCAAGATGAGCTAGAATTGTTAAAACACATTACTATGAATAAAACAATTAGGATAATGAAACCGGACAAGGGCAGGGGGTTAGTGATTATGGACACGAATGACTATATTGGGAGGATGTTTGAGATTTTATATAGTGACACCTATATGGAAATTTCCTGTAACAAGCACAATATTGCATACAGGAACATAGATTTAGTGACTGATGAGCTTATGTTAACTGGGCAGATTACCTTAGAGGAACATGTCTTCCTGAGTACAACCCATCCTAGGATTCCGACCATCTTCGGAATTCCCAAGATTCATAAAAGTGTCAATAATCCACCACTCTGCCCGATTGTGGATGCTAAAGCATCTAAGACCTTTTGTCTGGCAAAATTCATTGACCATAAAGTAAAGAATGTATTAGAGCAAAGACCCTTCTTGTTCAAGGACTCCTGGGACTTCTTATCAAAGATAAGGCAGGACTTATGATGATAGGTTACTTATGGTTACCATAGACATTTGTGACCTATTCTCTGTGATCCCATATGATCAGCGAATTGAATGGTTTTATGATTTTTTTTGTGTACGAACACTAATCTAGACCACAATACTATTCTTACAGTTAGGATATGCATGGAACTTGTATTAGATAACAATTTCCTGAGTTTTGAAGGGCAGCATTTTAAGCAAACATGAGGTGGCTATGGGTGCTTGCTGCGCCCTGGTGTTTGCTAATATAGTTTTAGTCCAAAGGGAAGATTTGTTTGTCCTCAATTCTCCTTATAGGAGTTCTTGGGTACACTATGGTCATTATTTGGATGATATAGTCCTGTTATGGAAAGAAGGGAGGGAGCAATTGGAGAGTTTTTTGAATATCTTAACAACACTACCTCATTCTTGAGATTCATGATGAGTGTTGATGACAGCAGGCTCAACTATTTAGATGTTACTTTAAGAAAGGACAATAACAACAAAAAGTTTACATTTGTGTTATATAGGAAGCCCACGTATTCAAACATGCTTTTGCATTATGACAGTTGGCATCCCAAACATCAGAAGAAGGCCCTAGTTAAATGGGCAATATGTGAGACTAGCTAGAATGGTGTCGGAAAACGACAAATTTATTGATGAATGTATGGTATTATTGGAGATCTTAACAAAAAGGGGCTATCCTGAACAATTTGTCAAAAATATCATGGACGAGAATGTTAACAAGAGAACTGATCGTGTTTACTGTATTCTTTTGTGTAACAGAGATGGGACAAAATGCTTCCCTTGAAAAGGCTAACAGCTTTGAGAGGGCCTTAGTGTTACCATTTACAAAAAAACTTTTTTGATATCCGTAACATTGTTTTCAAATATTGGAATGTATTTACACTTGAACAAGAGTTAATTACTGTATTGGGCAACACTCCTACTATTGTATATAAGAAGGAGACCTAATTTAAAGGTATGTTGGAAAGAGTCCATACACCTTTTATGGAAGGTGGTTGTTTTAAATGTGGTATGTGCCCTCAGTGTAAGTTTATGTTGGAAGCAAAACAGGTCAGAATTCTCCATTTTGGGGTGATAAAACCAAGGAGAACATATTTTTGTTATTCTAAGGGGGTAGTTTATGTCACTATGTGCCAGCTCTGCGAAGGGTTCTATGTGGGTAAGACAAAGAGAGCCATTAAGCAGAGAGTGTATCAGCACAATTATGACATTCTTAACAAAAATGAAAACAATGCCTTGTTCATGCATATTAGAGACCATCTTAACCACACTTTTAAGTTTTGTGTGATTGATAATGTAGACTTTGGGTCTGATGATTATCTTGAATTTTTAGAAATGAAATAGCAGGTTAGAGTGAATGCTTCCATCTATCCTGGACTCAGTGATAGAATTACACTTTGCCCCTTACTGAAATTAAAATCTGCTTTTTGCATTTAGCAGTTTTAATGCATATCAACATAAGGGCTTTATTTCATGAATACAATGGACTAAATTATTATTCTTTAGGTCTAAATGTTACTAGTATGAACACATTTTAGTTTTTATGAAGTGTTTTCATGAGATTCAGTCAGGATTTTTGTTTTATGTAACTTGTATTAATTAAGTGTGAGGACTTGATTAGTGTTCAATTAATTCTTGTGCGAGAGGTTGTGTGTGTATATATAGGGATGTTTGTGCTTTGTTAACTTATTCTGAAGAAGTCTTGTATTTGGAGACGAAAGCGCTCAATAAATTTTACTTTTCCTACCTGTGGAGTTTGACTGCTTACTTCTACTTCCCTTGTTATTCAGAGTTGAGTGTCTGGTGTGTTTTTTTAATGGCTTGCTATATGTATTAGTCAGATCCAAATTTATTGTCTGTTTGGATAACCAGGAGTTTGGGTGAGGTTACATGTTCAATTTTTGTGTTGATGGATGAGGCCATTATGAATAAATTTCTTGCAGTTTTCAGAGTGAAGTTTTTTTTCTTCTTATGATTTAAAGGTTGATTTGTCTCTTTCACCTAAGTTTCAGTATTACTAAAATAACTTTGGATGATGTCCTGAAGTGTTGATAGGGCTGTGACCACACATAAAAGGATTGACTCATCAGCCTATCAAACTATGCTAGTATGGTTTCTTTATTTATTTATTGACATTTGAATATTGGGAAAGCCCGACTGAGTACAAGCCCAGCTTCAGCAGAGACCTAAGGAGAAAACCTCCAAAGTATTTCAAAACATTTTAAGAACAATAATTTTACAATCTTTAAAAATAAGACAAAAATAGCTTTAGTTTAACTAATTATACATAACATGTATTTAAGAATAAATGCAAGTTATATGACAATGATTTAATATTTAGAGAAATTTTACCCAATTTACTGAGACATTAAAGATAAGTTCTTAGGATACAAACAGGATCTGCAATATGAAGTGAGAGAATAACAGACTTATAGTAGATTCAGACAGAAGCCAGTGAAGAGAAATTGAAAGAAGTAAGGAAATAAGTGAGGACGGGAGAGTAAGTAAGAATAATCTATGAATAGGTATTTGTTCACATTTAGGGATATAACTTTATCCTGGTGTTGAGCAAGAACAGAGTCTACTTTTAGCTAGGAAGTCCTTCAGAATGATTTTGAAGGCTGGGAGTGAGGTTCTTGATCTAATGGATACAGGTAAGAAGATCTGGACCTTAACAACATGATATGAGTACAAACCTTGTCCAGCACATTTGATAGGTTCATGGGACAGACAGGAGTTTTTGGTCATTGGATCATAATGACCAAATGAGAACATAGTTGTGTAGAATGTTATTTAGTACTGGACAAGCAGATGGTTTCTGGATATTTTTATTGGTGGTAAGAAGTTGTGTATATGTTAGTAGTTGAGGGGTAGTTCTAACTAACTGAGGCTTTCTGATGCTATACAGTGGTGGCTTCTAAAAGGGTTATTTGCTGCAAGTTTAGCAGCTTTGTTATAGTATTCTTCGGAAGTTTGGATTTCTGTGATGCTTTTAGGTTAGTAAGTATGGGAGTGCCATAAAGAAGTGTGTGGAGGAGAAAAGTTGTGGCAAGTGAGTTAGTTGTGTTAGTGAGAATGTTTTTGGCTCTATAGAGTGTCCCGAGTTTTTGAGGAGTTTTTCTTATGCAATTTGGTATATGCAGGTCAACTGTCAGATTATCATCCACTATCATCCCTAATAATTTGCTATGCAAACTGTCTTCAATAGTCATATTATCAAGAGAGAGGACTTTAAATTTTGTTTATTCATGTGAGGGGGATTTAGTAAAAAAAGTAGTAGGTTTTTTTTTAGGGTTGAGTTTGGGTTGTGAGTTACAAAGCCATTCTTCAGTGGCTGTTGAAGCTTCCTGAATAATTTTTTAGAAGCGTGCCATGTTGTCAGATGTGCCAATGTGTGTGGAGTCATGTGCACACTGTGCTAGGGTGTCCTGTTACATGGATGTGCAGAGTGTTGGTGAGAATTTTCAAGAGGAGAGGACTGAGAATAGAGCCTTGTGGTAGACTGGTTGTGACTGGGAGGTATGGAGAGAGGGGGCAGTGGCATTTTACTGACTGATAGCTATTTGATAGGTAGCCTTTGAACCACAAAAGGGTGGTCTAAGAGAGGCTCAGTGAGGACATTTGAAGTAGAACTTTGCTGTGACAAACTGTGTTGAAGGTTTTATACAGGTCTCAAAATAAAGAGAAGGCAAACTTGCCATTATCTCTAGGTTGATTGACAGTATCTATACAGTTTAGAAGTGCTGTGTTAGTACTAAGGGAAGGATGGAAGCCATTTGCATGTGGGATAGGAGTGCTTCCCACCACAGATAGTTTAACAATTGTTTTTGAATACATTTTTCAAGTGTTTTTGACATGAGGGACAAGATAGTTATAGGTCTGAAGATAGCAGGGTCATGAAATTGATCCTTCTGGGATGCTGATAGTGAGTGGCAGAAAGGAGGAGAGATTTTGTTTCCATTGGACTTCTTGCTGTTTGTCAGTCAGATAATTAAAGAACCATGAGAGTTGGGACTGGGCTAGGCCGAAGGAAGAAAGTTAGGTACAAAGATGATGGTATAAGGTGTCAAATGCTTTTGATAAATCTAAGAATAGTGAATATACCAAGATTGCTGTCATTTCTATGTTGGTTTATGATCTTGATGAAGTTGAGCAGCACAGAGGTAGTACTATGGTGTGGTCTAAAACTATGCTGGGCTTTGGAGAAAAGGTTGTTAGAGTTAATTTACTGCCTAAGTTATGAGTGGATGCATTTTTATATTAATTTTGACTGACAGGATATGGTGGCAATAAGTATAGTCAAAAAAAGTCTAATTTGCCACCTCTGTGAAGTGGTATTGTATATGATTATTTACAGGTTCATAGATATATACTACGCTAATGTATACAAGGTCATTTTTAAGCCTAGCCATATATCCCAAATGTATCTGACAAATTTGATGCCCTAGAGGTTATTTGTAGGAGCATGTATAAGCTAGGGCATGCACATTTACCCATTGCCTCTATCCATTAGAGACAGGTGACAGACCAGGGATGAATTTCTGATTTCCCAACCACTGGTCCAAGTTATGCTTAATATGGTCAGTGAAGGACTCTGCTTCAAAATATATGGGAAATTTGTTCCAGAGAAAGGGAATTCTAAGACATATACTTGTCCCACCAACATGCCCTATTTATGTCTCAAGCAAGATTTAAGTCCATGGACCAGGTAGCTGTAATGCTATTTTTTTCCTGATATGTAAGAAGTTCATCAGAGTCTCATCCTAGGTTTCCTTTTATGCCAGCATAGATCAGGAGACATATAGGGATAGGGCTTTGAAATGATTCACATAGGACATGAAGTTAATGCCCTGTATTCTTTTTGTGATGAACCCCTGTGGGTGTTCTAGTTGTTGCATGTGCCTGGTCAGGTATATATCAAAGGGGACCATTTTCCAATCATCTGCAAACTTTGGTCAACCAGACTCCTTTGATGTTGGTCTTGACTTCAGAGAAGTACATGCCAAAACTAGAGGACCCAGCACTGTGCCCTGATGGACTCCAATACTGACCAGCCTCTTTGTAGAGGTGGACTCCTCTATCCTAACTTTTTGGGTCCAATAGGTTCATAGCTGTATACTTGGCTAATGAACAATAGGGCCCTTATAAGCCTAGCTGTGCAACCCAAATGTGGCACACAAATTTGATTTATATTGGTGGTGATTTACGGACTTCCTCTGTCCATCAGAAACATAGGAGCCAGATCAGGGGTGATTTCCAATTACCCATCCATTGGTCCAAGTTGAGCTTAAATAGGGATAGGGAGAAACTGAGCTTCACATGGATGGGGGGACCCCATTCCAGAAATGGGAATTCGCTGAGAAACTGTCTCTCCAACATGTCCCATTTATGTTGAAAGTAAGATTTAGGTTGTTTAATTTAGTAGTTCTGATGTTGTTTGTTCTGTGGATGTGCAAAAGACTCATTAAAACAAATCAGAGTCCAGGGATGCCTTGTATGCCAGGCAGTGATCACCTCTCAGAAGTCTGTATGATACAGAGTAAAGAAACAGGGCTTTGAGGCAATCAGTGTATGACATTGTGCTTACCTCCTGTTTTCTTTTGCAATGAACCTTTGTGGATATTCCAGTTGCTGTGTGTGTCTGGTCAGGCACATATTGAATTGAGTATCATACTCTCTCATGGGTCTGATGATGGCTGAGTACAGTGGTGAGATGACCTCTCTGGACTTAAATGCCATGCCCTTGCTTATATTCTGAGCAACATAGATGGATTTTCTTATTACTTTGGGCATGTTACTTGAAGTCTAGGTTACTATCTACATGGGTTCCTATGATCCCTGACTAATTTTTTAGCTTTTATGGGTGTTTTATCGATGATGTAGTTACCCGGGTGTTAGACTTCTTAAAAGGTACAGTAATGTATTTCTTGGTATTGAGTTTTAAGCTAAAACTTTGGCACCAAGCATTTGTCTCTATTAGACCTTCCTGAAGGGTGTTCTCATCTTGGTGGATTCAATGACTGCTCCCAGTCTGCAATCATCTGCAAATTTGGTCAGGCAAGCCAAAGGCTTTTTGCATTTTCTTTGACACCTAAGAACCGCATTGCAAAGTGGAGTGGGCCAAGCACAGAATTCTTTAGGCCTTCACTGGTTACTCAACTCTTTGTGGAGGTGGCATCACCATTTCTAACCTGCTGGGTCCTATCAGTGAGACAGTCAGCTATTGAACATGTTAAAAAGGGGGTTTGTACTTATACTGTAAGTTTGTTCACAATGCCCAAGTGAGGGTATTGTATCAAATGCTTTAGCCAGATTTAGGTAGACAGTATGCACCATTTTCCCCATATACATTGCTTTAATGACCTGTTCAAAGAAGTCCACCAGATTCATTTAACATAACCTTCCTTTGACAAAGCCAAACTGGGATCAATCCAGTGTCTGGAGTTCTCCTATGCCCTTGTTGATAATTTACATGATAATTCTTTCCATGGCTTTGCAAATAAGACTAGTCAGACTAATGAGTCTGTAGTTTCCAGGAGTTGTTGAGGGTCCTCCCTTGTGAAGGGGGATAACCAATTCAGTCTTCCATTTATGTAACACAAAGCCTGTTTTAACACTATAGTGAAATAATGACTCCAGGGGTCCTGACAAGTCATATCATAAACTATTCAGGAGACATCTTGTTGGGGCCCATTGAGGCTGTGTTTTTTTTTCCAACAAACATCTTTATTACATTTTCACATATGACATATGCAATCTTACATTTATATAAATGAAAAACAAACAACATGACACCACTTTAGTTGCAAATGGTATACATCGCAGACACCATTAAAACAACTGTACTTGCAAACATTATACATCACTTATAATCTATCCAGTCATTGTTAGTTAAGCATTATATGGCTCATTCAAATCCTGCCTCTTAAACCTCGTTCCTGCTCTGCATATACTGTTCCCACAATTCCCATTTTTTCCTATGTAGTTTGCCCCCTCCCTTTTTTGTTTTATGTCTGTTACTATATTTACTACTTGTAATAAAGCTGGTCTAGACTTTGATTTCCATTTTCTAGTAATTTCTTTTTTGGCAGCCACTATAATTAGACTCAGCAAGGCTTTACTATGTTTAGGCAATTCCGATTCTGTATCATAGGTTCATAGGTTCATAGGTAAGTACTAGGCTATCTGCCCAAGGGCATTTATAAGCCTAGCCAGAATGTGTTGGCTTTCGCCACCCCCTTAGATTAGTTCCCTGTGCCTCTGTCCAGCAGAGCCATTAGTTCCCTGCGCCACTGTCCAGCAGAGCTACTGCAGTGATCCCTGGGGTAAATTTTCTGTTACCCATCCACCAGTCAAGGTTTCTCTTGAAAAGTGTTAATGAGGGGCTCTGCCTAATGTATATTGGAATCCTGTTCCAAAGCATGGGGAGTCTCTGGGACAGGAATCTATCCCTCCAGCATGTCCTATTTATCATTGTGGTGAGGTTTAAATCTCTAGAGCATGTGGCTCTCCAGGATTTGTTTTTTTTTTTAGGCAGAGCATGTCCATCAATTCTGGGTTGGACATGGCCTTGTATGTCAGGCAGAGATCACCTCTGAGTAAGAGGTATGCAACCGAGTACAGCTGGAGTTTCTTGAGTCGGGCTGCATAGGGCATCTGTTTGAGGCCAGTAATCCTCTTGGTGAGGTACTTTTGTGGTCTTTCCAGCTGTTGCAGGTGTCTTGTAAGGTACATCCCAAATGGGGCGTTGTATTCTATGATGGGTCTAATGACTGATGAGTAGAGAGGCACAATAACCTCTTTTGTTCTAGATGCGAACCCTTTTGTGATTAATTGGGCCACATAGAAGGATTTTCTAACCACCTTGGCAATATGATTATCAAAGAAGAAATTACTATCTACTTGGGTCCCCAGATTCCTTATTACATTTTCTGTATTTAAGGGACTACCACCTATGTGATAGTTTGCGGGTACTTTATTTTTTCCAAAGGGGATGACTATGCACTTTTGGCATTTAGCTTGAGGCCATGATTTTGACACCAGGTATCCATCTCAGTGAGACCCTTCTGGAGGGTGTCTGTATCAGCTGGAGAATCAATTATGGCCCCTAGTTTGCAGTCGTCTGTGAACTTGGTCAGCCATAGTCCTCCTATGCTTGCCTGTACCTCTGTGAAGTATATACAGAACAGGAGGGGTCCTAGGACTGAGCCCTAGGGGATTCCACTTGTAACCGGTTTAGAGTAGGACGTAGAGCCTGCAACTCTCACCATGTGGGTTCTATCCATGAGCCAGTTGCCAGCCCATTTTATGACATAGGGGTTTATGTTCGAGCTGGTGAGCTTGTCTATAATACTAGAATGGGGAATGGTGTCAAAAGCCTTTGCGAGGTCTAGGTAGGCTGTGTTGACCTCCTTTCCCTCATCTAATGCCTTGGTAACTGTCTCAAATAAGTCCACCAGGTTTAGGAGGCATGATCTGCCCTTAACAAAGCCAAACTGGGTAGGGTCCAAGGTTTGGAGGTTCCCAATGTCTCTGTTAATGAGTTCCATGATGATGCGCTCCACAGCCTTGCAGACCAGGCTAGTCAGGCTTATAGGGTGATAGTTCTCGGGGTCTGTTGTGGCTCCACCTTTGTGGAGTGGGATAACTGTTGCTGTGCACCATCCTGTGGGTACATAGCCTGTAGAGTGGCTGAGTTTGAACAGTGTGTTTAGGTGAGGGGTTAGTTCATTTTGGAGCTCTTGTAAGACACAGCCTGGGACACCGTCCGGTCCCATTGAAGCTGTGTTTTTTGCTTTGGCTAGGGCTGTGTCGGTGACTGATGGGGCCCTACATTCTTCTGGTATGGTTATGGGCCCTTTAGGGGGTGGGGGGGGGTGAAGTTTGCACTACACCTGTCTGCCAGAATGTTGGCAATATCAGTCGGTCCAGTGTATTTTGTGCCATCCTGCACTAACTCAGAGCAGATCTGAGAGCTTCCACTTAGGTTCTTGACATAGCTAAAGAACGCTTTGTGGTTATCTTTGAAGTCATTGGCAATTTTTCTTTCGAAACTAGCCTTGGATGATTTAATGAGGGATTGTAGTTTCTTGCTGATACTGATCAGGGATGTCTTTCCTTCTTGGAATTTTACTCTTTTCTGTACTAGTTTCCTCCTTCTGTTGTATAGCTTGTTTATGGCAGGGGTCCACCAGACTGGTTTCCTTTTCTTGGAGGAGTGATTCTTCATTTTACTTGGGATAGCATGATCCATGCATTCCTGCAGGTGCTCATAGAGTGCCTTTGTAAAGGTTTCAGCAGCTTGGACAGCATTGTCTTTTAGCATGGGGGCTGTGAACCTTTCCACCTCGGTCTTAAGTAATGTGAAGTTTGCTTTTGAAAAGTTTTTCACGGTGGTTTCCTTGATTGGGGGTGGGGGTGGAATGTGGATATCCAGAGTGATTGGTCTATGGTCTGATGTAACCAGCGAGGGGTTGACCTCCAGTGTGGAACACCAGTTGCCCATGTTGGTGATGACCAGGTCCAATATGTTGTTCCCTCTGGTGGGGTGTTAACCAGTTGATCCAGGGTATTCGAGTTTATAAATTCTACGAAGCGCTGGGCAAGGGAGTTATTACTTGAGTAGTTCTCCCAGTTTATGTTTGGGTAATTGAAATCACCCAGAATTAGGGTGTTTGGTAGGACCTTCATATTTCCCAGTGTCTCCAGAAATGCGGAATGGGGGTCCTGGGTCATGGTGGGTGATTTGTAGCAAGCTACAATTTGGATTGCAGTTTTGCCCATTGTTAGTTGCACATGGATGTTCTCTGATGCATTGTGCTGCACCACTAACCTGGAGGTGTGGGTATCCTTGATGAATATGGATACACCCCCGCCTTTTGTGTTTCAGTCCTGGTTCTGTGGCCGAAAGGTATGGTATAAGTTATAGCCTAGTAGTGCTGGGATGCTCTCAAGAGCCTTAAACCAGGTTTCTGTTATTGCACAGATGTTGATGTTCTCCACACTGAGGAGTGCCTCGAGTGTGTGCATTTTGAGGTTTAGACTTCTGGCGTTGAGTAGCATTACACTCAGTTTTTGGTTAGTTGTGCTTTTTATGGTGGTGGGTTTGTCTTTTGAGCCTTGCCTAAAAAAGGCACTATGGGGGCAGTAAGAGCCTTGGCCAGTATTCGAAAGCCTAAGGGTGACAGGTGCAAGCCATCTCTTGTGAAGCAACGTGGCTTGTCGAGCATGTCATCCCAGGTGGACCGATACTGGATCCCCTTTGAATTACACCAGAAACTTAGCCAATTGTTGACATTGATCATTTTTTCTTTATACTGTGGCATCATTCTTGGTGAGGGCAGGATGATACTCAGGATCAGGGTCATACTGGCCTGGGCTACATGATCAGAGAGCTCTTCCATGTCTCTTTTCATGTAGTCCAGGGAGGTACATCTGAGGTCATTCACACCAAAATGGACAATGACAGAGTCATATTTGTACTTGTTCTGGAGTGACCTGAGTGCTTCTGTTATGTGGCGGATCCTGGCACCCGACAGGCTGCTAACTGTAACTTTCTCCTTGTCCAGCCTAGTTAGTGGGACATCAGTGTGCCTGACTATAGAGTCGCCTATTACTAATGGGTTGGGTATGTTATTTTGCCTTAAGGGCTGTGATTGCGTGGCACACTGATTATGTGAAGTATGTGTTTCATGGTTGGTGATGGGATGTGGAGGTTGCTTGGATGTCTGCTTTGGAGGTCTCTGTTGCTTTTGCAGATTTTTATTTAGAGCCTGTGCTGAGCAGTGTTGGTTTATTAGGTCTATGTGAGACTGGTGGTGTGTTGCAAGTATTACCCTTCTCCTCTTGACTGTCAGTTCCAGTCTTGGGTTGAGAGAGCTTTGCCTCCAGTTTGGCTGTATAATTGCATCCTAGTGTTTGGTGGTAGGAGGAGAGGGTTGTCTGTGTACATGAGGCAGTTGTAACATTGCCTCAAAATGCCCATATTCACCAGTTGGACTGGAGAGTACACTGAAAACTGCCCTTTGGACATGCCTGAATAGGTAGAATAAGCTGTTTTTCTGATTGGCTGGTGGGGATGAATAGAGAGCCTATTGTATTGTGTAGTTCATAGACTAGTGTTATGTTTTATTTTCACAAGCTCCAGATGTAGCCCCGTCTCTTAGCAAAATACTTGCCTACATCATCTGCTGCTTTCCATCAGTAAAAGAAATGTAGATATATAGCTATATCCACACACACACACATTAAGCCAGTTACCTTCTTCTCTCCATAAAGCACTCGCATTTCCATTAGCTCTCTCTCCAGATCAGGCAGCATTTGCGGCGGCCAGTTGGAATTTAGTCCCATTTGCAAGTACTCCCTCTCACCCATTTGCATGACCAAGTACTCCCTCTCACATATAAAACTCTGTTCCCGCATATCGAACTCTGTAACTCCCACTCACTCGCATAAACAAGTTTGTTTGTGTCTTTCGGCTTTTCCCAGTTAGGGGTCGCCACAGTGGAACTCCAGTCCGCTAATGATTGGTAGTGGATTTTTATGTACCGGGTTACAAGCCCTGACGCACAACCTTCAACGAAGGCACGCCCCATTCATGTATGCCTCCACACAGAAGACGCTCTAGCTGAGAATCGAATGGGACAACGTCTTGCTATGAGGCGACAACACTACCGCAGCACCACCACTGCAGTTGCTCGCATAAACAAGTATCCACCATAAAACTCCATCCTCTCACATGTAGAACTCCATTCCTGTTCTCGCCAGCCAGAAAAAATGAATGAAACTCCTTCAGCTCAATTATGACTGGCTGGTAGTGCTGACAGCACTGACATCATCACTCACATGATGATGTTATCACCGACAGTGCAAAATTTGAAAAATAAAGGGAAAAAATCAGAAATTAAGGGGTGCTACTTGGGAATCGTGACACCCCTTCATTTGGTACCCAAAACTCAGTAAAAACCGAGAAATTCAGTATGGTTGGGAGGTATGATTCAGCAATAACCTGAAAACTGGACTATACTAGTTCAGAAAGGCAGGAAAAAGTATATTTTTTGTTTTTGTTTTTTTTTCAGAAAATAGAGCAGATACAATCAAAATTAGCCCAAAATGGCCAATAAACTGCTAACTTCTGGGCTTAAACAACTCCTCCAGGGACAGATAGGCTGTTCAAAGCTCCCCTCTCTCACAGGTGAACAGAGAAACTTCCTTCTATCCAAGTAAGGCATGGGCAACACAGAAACTTGTAACACAGCCCTGGATTCAGCAATAACCTGAAAACTGGACTATACTAGTTCAGAAAGGTGGGAAACAAGTATATTTTTTTTTCCAGAAAATAGAGCAGATACAATCAAAACAGCACTTTAAATGTACAGAAAAGGCTATCGCACATTAGTATGTAGCCTACAACAGTTAAACAGATTATTTAAACACAAAAATGACTTAATTCAAGTGCAGGCAACAAATAAGTACAATATGTAGCAATAACAAACTTTTTAAATCATAGATTCGCTAAAACAACTGGCATTTTAGGCGGAATTAGTTAAGACAGCAAGAAAAGCAGAAAAATGATAATCACTCCAAAGTCTCTCTTTTGTCTCTCTGCTGCTGTAGACTCTGCATAACACCTGGAAGGCACTTGCTGAGTGGAATACAAGTGCAAAAACTGCGCAAATGTGGTTTTTATAGCAGGGAAGTGAAAGAGATAGAAATTAGCCCAAAATGGTCAATAAACTACTAACTTCTGGGCTGAAACCACTCCTCCAGGGACAGATAGGCTGCTCAAAGCTCTCCTCTCTCACAGGTGAACAATGAAACTTCCTTCTATCCAAGTAAGGTATGGGCAACACAGAAACTTGTAATACAGCCCTGGATTGAACAGTGATCATAACTCAAAAAAATTATCTCCCCAGTCAGTTCAATCCGCCCACCCAGCATGTCTGACACATCAGTCTGTAGGGAATCCCTAAAGTCTGCCAGCTCATTACAGTCCCCAAAAATATGTTCCCAACCACCTCTTTCTTGCCCATCACACCTCCAACATTTGCTATCCACCAGAGGAAAAATTCTTTGGAGTCTACTTGGCGTATAAAAATAACTATGTAAACACATCCAGGCAAAGATCCTAAATCTACTAGACTTTGTTGCACATTTAGGAGAGATACATATATCCTCCCATTGTCTGTTTGTGAATTGCTTATCCAATCTCTCTTCCCAATCCTTTCTAAGCTCCTCTGATTGATTCTTATGAGTATCATGCAATATTTTATATGATCTACTAATTATTCCTTTCTTAAAGGCAGCTTCTGTTCTAGATTCTATTAAAAACTCTTACCAGTGCTGGTCTTTCATTTAGGACCCCCCCCATTTCTTTCTCTTTGCCTATATATACTCTGATATCAATCCTTGATAGGGAAGGCAATCTCTAACCTGCAGCCCAAATAAATTCTTAGCCTCTTCCCATTTTCTCCAATAGGTTTCAGCCCTCTCTTGCCAATTATCTGTATCCCTGACCACAGTCATCCCTATTGGCAAAATCTTTTTTCTCCATTCTCATGCTGATTTGGTTCTTAGAATACTCTCTGCTATTTTATGAATATAACACTTTTAATTTCTCCAAATCTTTTGGGTTTCTAATACCATGATGGGAATGGACCCATTCCTAAGTCAAAGTACTATTAAAGTTTTTGAAATTACTATTGTTTCAATCTTTGATGTCAGCCAGAAGTGCTCCTCATAGCACTGAAATGTGCCCAATAATGACTCCTTCTGCAATTTGTATGGAGTTACATGTATTGGTAACATATCTAAATACAATTCAAGAGTCTTTTTTATAAGACCAATTGTTCATACTACTATTGGAAGTGTCTGGGTATCTTTCTTCCACAATGTTCTCATTTCTGCAAGCAAATGCTGATATTTTATGACTTTGTGTCTCTCTGTACACAAGACACTGCAGTCACTGGCTGTGGAGATTTCAGTGATCAATGCTACTTCTGTCTTCTTTTCATGGACCGCTATATCCAGTTTTCTAGCATCTAGCTTTTGAATTGTTGATAATGAATGATCCCATGTAATGTAGACTTCATCATTTTTATGATGCTTTGTGGCTCATGTTTCCAGTGTTTTTCAGACACTTCAGTACCATAATGTTTGCACAAATCCCAAGGCAACAGTCTTGCCACATTATTATGCCTTTCAGTATACAGTCCTCCTGCCATTAGTATGTCACAACCAGCAATGAGGTGTGCAACTGTTTCCAGTTCTGTTTTACAAAACCTACATTTGTCTGTTTATTCCACATGTTCAATGGACTTTGTAAACCAATGTGTACATAGCCCACTGTCTTGGTTCTCCAATATTAGCCTTTCATCTCTTCGTTTGAATTCACTTCCTTAACCATTCCTGCATTCGATCCTGATCAACATGATGTTCTTCCAGAAGTTTTCTATACTTGCAACTATATTTATGCACTTTCCACATTTCTTGCCTTCTCATCTGGTCCTTCACCTTATATTCTTTCTTTTTTGGGCACATTCAGTTGCTGCCTGATTTTTATCTACTTGTTTGATTTCCATTTCTGCTTGATGCCGATATGCTTCTCCTAGACTAAGCAGGGAAGTCATCTTAGATTTATTCTCCTCATGTTTCAAAACTTTCACATTTGGGTCTTGTGAGGTCAGCAGATATGTGTGCAGTCCCATGATTTCAACTCTATACATGTAATCAGTTTCAAGGAGGCCCATACCTCCTTTGGAATGGGGAATATATAATCTTGGTATAAATCATTTGGTGAGCATAGAGTATGAAGAAACCTTCTTGTTTTCCTGTCTAATTTATCCAACATGTTTTGGGGCCAGTCAATTCTTGTTTTCCTGTCTAATCTATTCAGCGTGTTTTTGGGGCCAGTCAATCATGCCAAAACTATAAGTTAGGACAGGAAGAGCAAATTGATTTATAGCTTGGATTTTGTTCCTAGATGTCAATGCTGTTTTCAGGATTAACTTAAGTCTTCTAAAGTATTCCTTACTGAGTTTTATTCACAATTGTTCATATTTTATTGTTGATCCTTCATCAATTCCCAAGTTTTTATACACTCCCTCTTGCTCAAGTTTTTATATATGACATTCCTGTCTCAAACTGATGTTTTCTTGATGCTACAGTTTCCTGCTTTAAAGGTGGCTTTTGCACATTTATCAAGACCAAATGACATTCTAATATCATCTGAAAATGTTTTGACAACTTACAGTTGTACTTTCAGTTCCTCATCTGATGAGCTATACAGTTTTAAATCATTGACAAAGAGAAGACAAGAAGTCTTTACACTTTGTTGTTATCTAGAAGCCGAATTATAGCCATGGCCTATGCTGTTAAGTAGACAGCTTATTGGGTTATGGGCAATACAGAATAGCAGTGGTGACAGAGAGACACTCTGGAATATCCCTCTTTGAATTTTTATCCCTGGAATAATAATGTATCCTTTATTATGGCTTAATTGCAAGGTGGTCTGCCACTGTTTCATGGCCACTGTAATGAAGTTGATCAGTGTAGGGTGTATCTTATACATTTTAAGCACTCTTTTATACATCAGTGTGGGATATTATCAAATGCTTTTTTGTCAGAGTCAATCCATGCCATACTTAAATTCTTCCCCTTTTTACATTTCTCCACTATGACTTTATTTTACAACAAATGATCCTTTGTTCCATATTACTTTCTTTTATTGCCATTTTGTTCTATTGCCATAATTGAGTTTTTCTCTAAATGGCTATAAACTGTAGGCATCAATTACAGTGAATAGTTTATACTTCATCAGAAGGCAAGTTATTGATCTATAATTTTTAGGGTGGCTTGCAGATTCACTCTGTTAGTAGGAGCATTGTTTTTTCCTGTTGTTAGTCAGGTTGGTGTCTGTTCAGGGTGCGCATATAAATAGTTCTTACTCATGGCTAAATTCTCATGCAAAGATGTAAATTAAGTTAGGTACTGCATCTGGGCCTAGGGTTTTCCAATTAGAGTATTTTCTTAACTTTGTTACAATCTCTCTGGCTGTTACTTTGTCACATTTCATATCCTGTACCTTTAAACTTTTTATTCTTTCTTTTACTTCTTCAATCAATTTAGCATCTTTGTTATGTTCCACAGGATCTTTATAAATACCTCTCCAAAATGTATCTATTTCTTCTATTTTTGGTGGTCTTTCAATTCCTTTTGCCTTGTTTCCCAGTTCTGTATAGAACTATTTGGGGTCATCAATAAATTGCTTATTTTATACTTTTTCTTTATATTTATCTGTGTATCTTCTAATTTTTTTCCACCTGTGCTGAGATTTTTAGTTTGTTATTTGCGATAGTGCATGATAGATCCTAATCTGTTCTAATACTGTGCATTGCTTTTATCACATCTATCTTTCTAAGTATTTTTGTTGATCTGTTCTTGTCTTAATTGCTTTATAGTTTTCTCTATTCGATGCTTCCACGATTTTATTCAATTTCTCCCGCTTCCTTTCCCTCACACCCCTGTGTTCTTGTGGTAGAACTTTATCAGTTATTAATTTAGCTGTAGAGTAATATATCCTGTTTACTTCTGTTATATCGCATAGATCTCTATGAACAGTCCTAATTACTGTATTCATTTGACTTTTTGGGTTTCATTGACCTTCTGCAGTCTATTTCTTTCATTGAGCTTAATATGTCCATCTATCTCTATTAAATCAAGCAACTCATCTCTTACCTCATTTTCTCCTAAACTAAGGGAAAAATTTTTCCATTTCCTGTGGGCATTCTATCAAAAGTTCTCTAGCATCTTCCTGTGGCACATTCTCTTCAGTTTCATCCTGTGCCATCCTATCACTCCTCACCATTGACTGCGTCAGAGTTTCCACAGTTTCTGTTCCTTCCCTTGCTGTCCAACTTCAAGTGAATATTTATATTGGTTTCCTGTGGAAGGCTTCAAAACATCTTCATATGGCACCTGACCACTTCCTTCATGTTCCACTAGTTTCCCCTTAATTTGGAGTTCCATTGCTCTGTCTTGTTGTGGTGCTTTCTGAATTAGATTTTCTACACTGGATCCTTCACTTCATAGGTACTCCATAACCTCAGTTTCTATTTCTTTAACTTTTCTATTACTAATCTCCTTTTCTACTTTCCCCTTTGTCTTCTTATTTTTTGTATTGTAAAGTTTTCCATGTCTGGATTAATTTGCCTGTATTTCTCTTCAAATATCTTTGGTGCTGCCCTTTTTGTATTGATTAGTTTTGCTTTCTCCTTTGCGTAAATATTACACCATATTAAATGTTTTTTTCTTTCCCATGTCCATATTTATTCTTCAGATGTCTCCTGATCTTCCTGTTTGTCCTTACTTTGGGGACTCATTTCATCATGCTGTGATGCAATCTGTGTAAGAACTTCTACACCAAATCCTTCACTTTGCAGGCACTCCATAACTTCAGCTTCTATTTTTTTTAACTTCTACTTTACTAATCTTCTTTTCTACATTCCCGCTTTGTGATATTATTTTTTATTGTGAAATTTTCCATATCTGGATGCCTTTGCCTGTATTTCTCTTCAAATATCTTTGGGGCTGCATTCTTTATATTGATTAATTTGGCTTTTGCTTATACATAAATATTGCACCCATCAAATCTCCCTTTCTTTCCCACGTACATATTTCTTTTTATACTTTTCAAAAATCTCTACGTTTTGTTGTTTATATTTTCACACTTCCTTAGATGCTCCTTTTTCCAAACAGATCAAAGTTTCTTGGTCTATATACTGTTTTTCAAAAAATCTGTTTTATTAATGAACACAAATTTTTATTTGAAGCTTCTGACAGTTTTTCTTGTGGAAGTATTTTTTTCCTCTAATTTCTGTCTTAATCTTTCTGTATATCTTGTATCTGGACATTCTGGGCTTTTTGCATAATAGTAACAATACATACTTTCTTTCTTATTCTCAGTAGTCCACTCTATCGTCTTTATGGCTCTTCTTTGGCCTATCAATTTTTTTGATTTTGTGGACCTGTTATTCCTTCTACAATGGGGGGGGGGCATTCTCCCCCTGGGCCTGGCCTAGCCGCATTGTAGGAATGTTTCTATATTTTGAGGATTCTACACTTTCAGTTTTTCCAGTCCTGGCACCAGTGCACCTACCAGGATTGGGCACTTTTTTTTATCCTGGGTGTTGTGCAGCCAGCTATCTTTTTTAATTTTTAACCTACTTCTGTCCATGATATATGCTATATATCAGTGTCGTATTGGTGAGATTTTGTGAAAAACAGGGTTCACCTTGTGAAGGTACTCACCAAGACTTGATGATTAATTCAATTTCAGCAATAATACTCTCCTTTGCTTGCTGACTTATCATCTCTCCATTCGGACCAAATACTCTATGATTTTTGTTGTTCTCCTTAAGAGTCTGCATCCAAAATCCCAATCTCTCCTTATTCCTTGAGCTTCCTCTCTATATCAGCATCATTCCTTTCCACTTTGAATTATAGTTTTCTGCTTGTGCTATACGTAAAAGCCTTAGCTGTATTGCTGTAAAATACCTGCTCAAATTAGGTAATCCTAGTCTGCCTTGTTCTATGGGAAGAATCAACTTATCCCACTTTACCCTTGCTGTCTTCCCTTCCCAGATAAAATCCTTCAACTCTTTTTTAATTGCTATCCACAGCTTCTCCTCTGGTTGATAAAAATATGCCTGACCTGTGTATAAGACTAAAGGGACTAAAACCATTTTAATGGCTTGTATCTTAGTATCCATATCCATATAACAAAGCTTCCAGTTTCTCAATTTTTGTATCATCTTCTGTTTAGTCTCTTCCCACATATCCTTAGCTGCCACAAGTGTCATTTCTAATCCATACTCCTAAATACTTCATTTTATCATGTCCCCATAAATATGGATATTGGACCAGTTCGTGTGTGGGTACATAATTTACCGCTATTGCCTTTGTTTTAGCTTCATTCATTTTTGTATCCCGAGAAGATTTGAAACTGTCTTAAAATGTTCCACAACACTATAATGTCCCTTTCTGGCACTGAGGCTGTGTTCTTAGCATATGTTAGTGCATCCAGTATGTGCTACCTAGTTATAATTGGAGGGGGTTATGTTTGAGGGTACTTTTTGAGAAGATGGTTAGAGTGAGTGGGGAGTAAAGTTGAAACTGAATTTGTTTGCTAACAGGATTGAATATTGTCAGGCTCAGTGAATATGGCACCATTAACCACAAGTTCAAGACATTGCTATGTGCTGCTCTTAAGGTTTTCTGACATAGCTTTAAAAGTCCTTATAGTTATATTTGACCTGGGAGGCTATCTTAGTCTCACAGCTGGCTTTTCTTGACCTAATTAGCACTCTTAGTTGCCTATTTAATTTGATGGGCAAGTTTCTGTCTCTAATGGAATTACTCTTCCCGAATGTTCCTGTAATTTTTTCCTTTTTTTTTAATCCTGTTTCATTTAAAATGCCAAGATGGTGGGTTGTTTTGACAGCTAGTCCAAGGCTTACTTTTGATAGCTAAAGCAACATCTGTGCATCCATTGATATGGTTGTACAGAGTCTCTGAGAGCAATTCAGCTTAGGCTGCTGTGTTCTCTGGGTTTGGAGGGGCATGGAATTGCGCCAATCCATCACATAATAAAAGGTCATTTGCCTTGGAAAAGTTCCTAAGTGTTACAATTTTAATAGGATTATGGAATTAATTTTGATTTCAATTTTGAAGGAGGCAGCTTTATGGTTGAACCTTACCAGGGAGGATGAGACATTAGGGGGTGCAGCATTCTCCCTTATTACTCAGCAGAAGATCCAGTATGTTGGATCCTCAATTGGACATATTCACTATTTGTTCAAGGGTGTTTGTATTTATGAAGTTCAGGAATTTCTATGCCTGTAAATTTGAGGTCCTGTAGGTTTTCCAGTCTACAAAGGGGTAATTAAAGTCTCCCAAGATTAGGATGTTAGGTTGTATGGTAAGTGTCTCCAGTAGGTCCAAGTATGAATAGTGAGCTTCTTCGGACAAGGAGGGTGACCTATAGCTGGCCAGGATATGGTACAGGATTTTTTTCTGTGGTGATCAGCACATGGATGAACTCTGGCACATTATCCTGTTTCACCACACTCACTAGGACAATTCCTCCTTTAGCCCTTGTATGTGAAGATGCTAGTCTAAAAGTCAGGAAGGCATCAAAACCTTGTACTGCTTGAATACTCTGCCACTTTAAAAACATGACCCCGTAACTGCAAAGATATCTATATTCTTGAGTGTGAAGACTGTATTCTTTGCTCAGAGTTCTGCCATTGAGCAGTAACACCATGAGGTTCAGCTAAGTTGATTGTGCTTATGAGAATAGTAAGACTAATGGGTGGATAGTTTCTGGGGTTCATAGAATGCCCACCTATATACAGAGGAATGACTGTTGCAGCTCTCTTTTAATGTGGTACAATGTCTGACTGGAGGCTATGATTAAACAGTAATTCCAGTGTCCTGATATGTCATGTTCCATGCTATTTAAGTGGCATCCTGGGATTTTATCAGAGGTGATTTATGGTCTGTGTTTAGTAATTGTTCTCTGGGGGAGAGTGTTATGTGCAATGGTATTTCTTGAGGGTTGACATGGAGGGGGAGCTCAAACTGGAGATGAATTTGTTGGTCAGTAGATTTGCTATATCTTCCGGCTCCATGTAGGTGACTGCATTCACAATTCACTTGTCTTTGACATACCAGATTGGCTCTAGGTTGTTTGTTTTCCAGATCAATGAGACATATCTCTCATATCTCTCATCTCTCATGTCTCTCTCTCTCTCTCTAAGACTATAAGTCCCCAATATCTGGCTGACTGGAGGCTATGATCAAACATATTAAGACTATAAGTCCCCAATGAGACTCCCACTGGCACAGCTTTAGGGTTCAGATCTCAGCCAAGTGCTCAAGCCAAAACATCCAGCACCCTCTCTATCCAACCAGTGCTTTGTGTCCCTGCCCAAGTAGCTGACACACACACGTTTTGACATTGGATTTATATACAAACACACAGACACTCCTGGGGAAGGCTGGCACAGGTTCACTAGCTATGCCCCCTTCTGCCCAGACTATAAGGTAGTACCGACTGCCACCAGCTATTACTATCAGCTACTATAAAGGCCCTTACCAAAGGGTGTCCAATTCTACTGTGTAATGTTACTATTATCCAAATGGTAAGTGTGACGAACAGCAAGGCTATTTAGGAGTGGCTTGTACAGTATCACCAAATACATGCAAGTATGCTAAGAGCTTAAATTATCTCTACACAAAATCAGCCACAATTCAAAGGTTTAAGTATATTTAATAATAAATAATAAAAGTACAACACAATACTTATTATAACAACATGGTGACAATAGAGAGTTCACAATTCACAGGAAATACTTTAAAATATAGTAGGACAGTCTCACATATATATAGAAAAAATCTACACTAATCTTGCTATATTTATATCTATTTCTAAGAGAAATACTAAGATCTAAGTCTTACTTACAGAGCAAGGCAAGTGCTGGTGAGTTGTTGCCAGATTCAGAACAAAATACAAAATGCACTCTCTTTCTCTCCGAGATAGTTCTTAAATTAATAATACACATTACTGCTGGGTTAGCTAGATGACATCACTATTTGACACTTGCATCTAGTTCGCAGGTTATACAGATACCAACAGAATTTAACATGACTCTGTTAAAAATACTTATCTCTCAGATGTACAGCTGCTAGGAAGTCACAGAGCAATACAAAAATGCTTTACATGTGAAACCTAGTAATTATCTCTGTCTTATGACAATAGAAAGAAACTCCTAGCCTAGACATCCTGTCTCTTAGCTTGAGATAATACACAGTTGTAAAATTCTTTACTTATCAACTTATTTTTTTAGAGTTTGCAAGTTAACTCTGTATGTCCCAATTTCTATCATGAAAACATACATTTGCATAGGCATAGAGTTTATATACATTTCTGCTTTCTTCCACCAGGGTGCAATGTGGTTACAATCTTGAAGCTCAGCACATAACACAGTTTTCTTACATTTATAAAACAAGCCTGTGGATCATATTAATATTTAGAATGACAAAGAATTATTTACAAAATTCTATATAGCTGGTCTGGCAGCCTTCACAACGCCCCCCCCCCCCACCCAGACAACTCAAGCTAGTTTTTCAAGTGAGCCTTGAAAAACATTGCTTGAGAGGGTTGAGTCTATCCGGGTATACCTTTCCCCATTCTCTGTCTGAGAGCCCATCTGCATTGGCATTGCTAACCCTACTGCAGTGCTGCGCTGTCATATCTTATGCTTGCAACCCTAGGCTCCATTTTAGCAACTTGGCATTTTGCTGACTGGCTTGATGTAACCATGTTAGGGGATTTTGATCTGTAACTACAATAAATTTCCTTCCATACAGATAAGGCTGAAATTTCTGCAGTCCTCACACTACGGCTAGACATCCCTTTTCTACAGCTGCATAGCATTCCTCCTTTGTTTGGAGCCTATGACTGAGATGTCGCCTTCCTCTGAAGAAATCTAGCTAAGTACAGCCCCCACCCCATGGTTCAAAACATCCACCTGCACAACAAATGATTTGCTGTAATCTAGACTGGCTAACACAGGGGGTTCTCCCAAAGCTTCTTTAAGCTTCTGGAATGCCTGCTCATATGCTGTGGTCCACATTACCTTATCTGGCCTGGTTTCCCACTGTCAGGTCTGTGAGGGGAACAGCTATGGTACTATAACTGGGCACAAACTATCTGTAGTATTTTGCTGTTCCTAAAAATGCCCTCACCTGCTTTTTGGTAACAGGTGCAGGCCATGCCTGAATGACTTCCACTTTGGCAGGTTCTGGCCTGATATTACCACTCCCCATTCTATGTCCCAGGTAGGAGACCTCTGCCATACCCACCTGACATTTGCTGGGCTTAATGGTCAACCCTGCCCTCTGTAGTCTGTCCAGCACCTCCCTGACATGCTGAAGGTGCTTTTGCCATGAATGGCTGTAGCTGGCAATATCATCTGAGTGTCCCTTTCATGTGCAATGATGCCCTGCTTGCTAGGTATAGGTCTCCCTTCTTCCCTAACTCATCTGCAGTAGAGCATTGTGCTAAGGGCTTGTTCCCTCTCCAAAAAGTCTTCCAGCCCTTCAAAAGTGGTGACCTGACATCCACTCACCCACCTATGAAAATAATGCTTAGTTGAGCAACATATTTAGACACACTTTCATTTGCCTTGCGTCTATGCTCATGAAACTTTTTCCTATAAGCTTCGGATGTTAGCTTAAAAAATTCTAGCAAACAATTCTTTACATTATAGTTTAAAATGTCAACATCAGATAGTTTGCAAAGAACATTTACAGCTTTACCATGGAGTAAGGAGGCCAGGAACTGTACCCAGAGCCCTTGGTCAACATCATACTGTTTACATACCCTCTCAAACATATGAATGAAACTATCAAAATGATCCCCCTCTGTAAATTGTGGAAGGAATTTACTGATCTTTTGTGCTTCTGGGGTCCAGTTACTCCCTTCCCCATTACCTCCATGACTCTGGTGAAGAGTCAGTATCTCCTCTTCATGTTGTCTCTGCCTCTCCTTCTCCTCAGCTTTCATTTCCAAATGCCTGGCCTCCAACTCAAGTCTTTTTAGCTTCTGATGGACTTTTAAGTCCTCTACAGAATTGTTGAGATGTCCATTCTCTGAGTGTTGTACATCTTCATGGCCAGTCTGATAATCTTCCTGGTTGATACTCTCTGATACCAGCTGTGACTAAATCTGCAATCATGTCTGCTTTATTCAGGTTTCCATACACCAGTCCTTTAGCCTGACATATCTCAGCCAACTGGCTCCTTGCCAGCTTACCATACTCCTCTGCTGACATGCTTGCCTGCTGTCCCTGACTAACTAAGCTAACAAAAGAAATAAAACAATTGTGATCTGAACTCTGAATGTTCACTGCATGGCTGATTTAGAGAACAAAAACACCTTCAGTGATGATTGTACACAAGCTACAGGAATTCACTATCCACACCACTACAAGCCAATTAATATGT
Organism: Protopterus annectens; assembly: GCF_019279795.1. Lineage (NCBI taxonomy): Eukaryota > Metazoa > Chordata > Ceratodontiformes > Protopteridae > Protopterus > Protopterus annectens. The sequence goes on along the minus strand of NC_056737.1, from coordinate 1,813,307,942 downwards.
GATGTGGCTAATTCACCACTATCAACCAATTAATATTTTATGTGGATATCCCACCACTGCCACCAATTAATATGTGATGCCTGTGGTCTAGCCCAGTAATCAAGGAGTCTCAATCCTCACCACTAACATCAGTAAGGGACATGCACATTGGGTGGATAACAAGTACACACACAGTAAAGTGCCATTCCCCTTAAGAGCACACAGACATCACAGTCAGTCTGGGGCTGGTTTCTCTCTCTCTCCAGATCCACAGTAAAATTCCTCACTGGCACAGATTTAGGGTTCAGATCTCAGCTGAGTGGTCAAGCCAAAACCTCCAGAACCCTCTCTATCCAACCAGTGCTTCGTGTCCCTGCCCAAGTAGCTGACACAAACACACACAGTTTGAGATTTGATTTATATACAGACACTCATGGGGAAGGCTGACACAGGTTCACTAGCTATGCTCCCTTCTACCCAAACTATAAGGTAGTACCAACTGCCACCAACAACTGCTATCAGCTACTATAAAGGCCCTTACCAAAGGGTGTCCAATTCTACTGTGTAATGTTACTATTATCCAAATGACAAGTGTGATGAACAGCAAGGCTACTTAGAAGTGGCTTGTACAGTATCACCAAATACATGCAAGTACTTTAAGAGCTTAAATTATCTCTACACAAAATCAGCCACCATTCAAATGTTTAAATGTATTTAATAATAAATAATAAAAGCACAAGACGATACTTAACTCAACACAATGACAATAGAGAGTTCACAATTTACAGGGAATACTTTAAAATAACATAGTAGGGCAGTCTCACATAAATATAGAAAACATCTACACTAATCTTGCTATATTCCTATCTGTCTCTAAGAGAAATACTAAGATTTAAGTCTTACATGCAGAGCAAGGCATGTGCTGGTGAGTTGTCAGATTCAGAACAAAATACAAAATGCACTCTCTTTCTCTCCGAGATAGTTCTTAAATTAATAATACACATTACTGCTGGGTTAGCTAGATGACATCACTATTTGACACTTGCATCTAGTTCCCAGGCTAAACAGATACCAACAGAATTTAACATGTCTCTGTCAAAAATACTTCTCTCTCAGATGTACATCTGCTAGGAAGTCACAGAGCAATACAAAACACTTTACATGTGAAACCTAGTAATTATCTCTCTAAGACAATAGAAAGAAACTCCTACCCTAGAAATCCTGTCTCTTAGCTTGAGATAACACACAGTTGTAAAATTCTTTACTTATCAACTTATTTTTTAGAGTTTGCAAGTTAACTCTGTATGTCCCACTTTCTACCATGAAAACATACATTTGCATAGGCATAGAGTTTATACACATTTCTGCTTTCTTCCAGCAGGGCGCAATGTGGTTACAATCTTGAAGCTCAGCACAGAACACAGTTTTCTTATATTTGTAAAACAAGCCCGTGGATCATATTAATATTTACAATTATTTAGAATTATTTACAAAATTCTATCTAGCTGGTCTGGCAGCCTTCACAGTAAACATGCTTACTTTATGCAACAACAAATAATCCCAGTAGGCAACTGTGCACTGGTACAGCTCTTTCAATGGGCTATTGTGGGGTCTTGGTCAGGTGAACTGGATATACAGAGCTGTGTGCCTATGGCCACAGTATATCTGTAATAATCTGACATCAAAAGATTGCTACTGTGCATATCATATACATGGTGCTAACATGAACCAAAACTGCATGCAGAAGGGATGCAAAACCAGGGCCTTGTAATCCACATCTCCCAATCAAGCCATAGATCTTACAGATATTAGATGGCACAATAGCATGTTATTTGCCTCACCGCTCTAGGATGCAGTGTTAATTCTTGGGCTCCACTGACTACCTGATTAAAGTCTGCTTGTTCATCCAGTCTTTTTATCTCATTGGTAAGATCTCAGGCTCACACTTACTTGAAGGCCAGAGTTTGACTGTGGTTGAGGAGGAACTGATAAAGTTGCTGTTGGAAATATGCTGTCTGAGGCTCGAGTAATGTAAGCTGGGCATAGGTTGAGGTGGATATCACAGCTAAGTGTTATGGATTTGGAAGTGTGATGGTACAGGTATATCTCAAAACATGCATTTCTTTATAATTTCATCATGATTACTGTAGTGTTAATACATAGCAAACAATGTATAATACATAAAACGCCTCTCGTATTGGGATTTATCTTATGACATATTTGAAGAAACCGGTAGTAAAACTGGCCATAATGACGTATTTAAATGTTTTCTTTTTTATTGGAAATGGTCATGGTAATGAATCTCAGCATAGGACAATATTGTGTGTGTTATTATAAGCAGAACAGGTATATCACAGTTTATTTAAAAAAGGGCTATTTTATTAAGATGCTTCTGATGCCTTTAAATATGTTTTTTGCCGATAAAGTTGGCACTCTTACTGGCCATTGTACATGTAGTACTGTTTTATCACATGACAGTCATCCATCAGTGTTTGACTATATAGATCAGTTTGCCTGTTGTGCGTTAGTATTAAAAAGTGGGCAATGTTGCCATTTGACAGTGCCATTGATAACCCAAAAATCAGTCATCACTAACGTATTGTTGGTTGGTGTTTTTTTTTTCAGTTTCCTGAGATGGAAAAGTTGATTTGTATCTTGCATGTCCTACGGATTGTTTTTCTAGAAGGCAATCCCCTCTCTTACAAGGATTAAGACTCCTCTGGTCTGACGTGTTGTTCACTAGCACTGTGTGTCAGGGCCTTCGGATCTTAAACTTGTTTGTTAGCACTGTGCCCCCACTGCCTCTTGCCCACAACATCCTCTCTAAGGCAACTGACACATTCTTTCCCCGTATGCTGGGACAACAGACAACCAAGAACAGCCAGTATTTAGGCAGTGATCAGGGGTTTTTCCCCATATGGCCCAAACCCCTTAATGCATGGCCAGTAACTAGGGTTCAGCATACAGTGGGCAACAGTGAGGGCAGGTCACTTACTAACTCAGATTAGATAACTGCTCAGGACAGTTCCCCTTTAAGCCAGTACACCCATAGGCTTTTCATAGTCCACGGTAGATACAGTCATGAGACACTGATACCCTGAAAACAACAAACTCAGACTTGGAAAATGCCAAACTGTTTAAAACTGTTTAATAAAGTGCAAAGCTTTCAGGTAACAATCCTTTTTCAGTGCAAGTAAAATAAAATCAGTTGGCTCACATTGATAAGGCTTTCTAGATTAAATCATGTGACACAGCATCCAATCAAGAATTGTTTTCAATAAACTAATTAGTACAACCTGAGTATGAGAACAAGTTGAAGTAAATATTAAAGTAAAATCACAGTATAAAAATATAATAAATACCCTATTAAAACATTCAATCAATGGTATTGCACTTGTTTTTTTTTTACTAGAATAGGTTTTGTGCTAATTGCAGTATTCACCCTTGGTTCAGAATCGGCTTATAATCTCAAAATCCAGTTATATTCACTAGTTTAATTCACTAGTTTAATTATAAGTTGTTGTTTTATAAATGTTTTGTTGATGATTGCTTCCTGATTTGAGAAGGTGATCAAACAGAACTTGTTAGCTAAGTATCTTGACAACACAACTAACTTTAAAATTCAAACTGACTAGGTCTGACAGTGATTGATTGATAGTAATAATCAGCTGTGATCTCTATTACTTCCATTATGTTGAACTGCAAGATTTTCTCATGTAACAAGATGTTGATATGGTCTCACATCTCCCTATGCTGCATGTGTCTAAGTTTTCTTTGCCAGTGGAATAGAGATTGCACAAATATGCATGCATATTTGTTTTGAGCTACTTTCTGGTGTCCTGCCCATGCTTAAATGTAACTGTAAGCACCAGTGAATAGTAATGTGTATCTTCAGTTTAAAAATGGTTTCCAATGTAATACTTCTCACACCTCATCTGATGTTATTGTTAAGATTCCTGTGAATAAGCACCAGTGAATAGTAATGTGTATCTTCAGTTTAAAAATGGTTTCCAATGTAATACTTCTCACACCTCATCTGATGTTATTGTTAAGATTCCTGTGAATATGCTAAGTCATTGTCTCTGGCTTAGAGTTCCAATGCATATGCATCATACCTCCTTCTTCTTCTTCTGTTGTTGAACAGTCAGTTGAAATTATTCACTGAGCACGGCCGGCCTTA